>NW_023604861.1:54114372-54714372 GCF_014898055.3 Talpa occidentalis | reverse complement strand
ATTACCCTACAAGACCTCTAGAAAGGAACACATTTCTGGCAATTACTTGATTTTAGCCCACTGAGGTATATTTTGGAATTTTGCTGTCTAAAACAAAAAAAGAATACATTTATGTTCTTTAAAATCAGTAAGTTTATAGTAATTTATTACAATAGCTGATGGAAATTAATATAATATACACATACATTTCTATTTTTTGGACACATAGATGAATTAGAATACCTAATACATAGACCTTGGTTTCTAATACTATTCTCCAATAAAAGGAACCAGAGTTTCCTTTTGAAGTAAGAGCCATTTCCTTTGAAAAAATGGTTGATCCTAGAACAGACCAGGAAATACACAAAATAAACACGAGTATTTCATAGTTATAGAAAGTAAAGAAATTCTCTAACAAAATTAAAAAAAAAAAAACTAATAAGACAGGAAATAAGTGAATAAAGCTTCCAGTAGTTGGAATAGAACAATTTGAGCAAAAATGAATAAACTCAGTCCTTATGTGTGGGATATATATAATAACTTTCTTCAAAGAGTACAGAATGGGGATGGTGAGAGAGGATAACTTTATAATGGGGAAACATTCATCAGTCAGGTGATAAAGAATAATATCCTCAGTGGTAAATCATGTTGATAGTGTGTACCCATTCACATGATATAATGAGAATGCATTTTTATGTATTCTTCCTCCTTCAAACTCATAACCTTAGTAAAACATGGGAGAAACAAAATTTCTTATTGAAGAATGCTACAAAATCCTGACTTCATAACTCAAAGTCATACAAATTAAAGAACTACTAAAGAGCCTGAGAAAAATGATGATTATAGTTACTGTGAAACTTGGATCAAAAAGACAATATTAGACTATAGTTAATAATAAGGTAAAAATTGTTTCATTAATTATAACAATTCTACTATTCTAATGTAAGATCTTAATTATAGGAGGAATTTGGGAGTTATGGAAACTCTGAACTATCTTGGCAATTATTTTGTAAATCTAAAATTGTTCTGAATAATGAGATTATTTAAAGTGAAGTGGAATTAGTGAATTCACAAGTGAAGGAGAAAATGGACATTCTAGGAACACTGATAATAGTGGGGCAGGCCACATTGTATTTGGTAACACTGAAAATTTTTTTTGATGAGTAGACTGCTTAACATTCAGTGAAGAATATAAGGCTAGAGAGATAAATCTATCTATGGTTTTTTTTTTTGAAAAGTGTCACATCATGAGAATAGCATTCGAGAAAAATGTATATTAATGACAATAAAGGAAGAGCCTAAAGAATTCAAATATTTGTGGTTTTTTAAATCTTTTGTAAGTGAGAGATCAGAGAAAGGGAATAGGATACCTAATCAGGAATATTTTCATTACAGTATAGGAAAGAAGAGTAACAACCATAATCAAACAAGCAGTATAAGGTAAGAGATTGATGGGGAAACAAGGATTAGAAATTCAGAAGTTAGGTATTTTAGAATCATTTCCATCATTATTTAGTAAAAAAAAAAAAAAGTGCTGTGTCTAAAAATTTACAAGAAGTGGTTCCCAATTTGGGATATGCATTAATATTATTTGGAGAACTTGTTCATAGTTTAGAGTTCCAGGTTCTATTCAAACAGAATACCATATGGAATGACAGAGGTAAGGTCAAGGAAATATGAATTTTTAAATATGTTTTAGATAATCTAGGACAAAATGTTTGGAATGAAAGACTCCATGTTGAGAACCATGTTATTATTTGTCTACTTCAAACCAGAAGAAATGACAAGAAAAAACTGGTGGAAGTACAACCCAATGTAACCTCTATTTTTAGCACATGTTTATTTTTAAATTTTTGTTTAAAATAGGAAATACAACCCAAGTATACCTTCGTATTCTTATATTTCACTCTAGAAAAATTAGTCAAATCCATGAACAAGTAAGCTCTTTTATTTTGAATGAAGTAAAATAATAATATATATTGACTATTTCTATATACATTGTCATATTTTGTAGCATAAGAATGGAATGAAGAGGATATGTTCACATTGATTTACATTATAAGCCACAAAGTAGATATAATTTCTTATTTAAAATAATGAACGCATTTGGATTTTGAATACAAATGCACTGAAGTGGTTTTTAAAAGCTAATGTCAAGAGAGAGTTCATTTGTACTTTGTTAATGTACATCACTAATGATGTCTGCAATTTTAAATGCATTAAACTGTGGTTGGCTATTTCCCTGTGTACACTTCCCAGCTCTGAAATTTAATCGGAGCTCGATAATGAACTACTCTTCTGTCTTTTATTCCCAATTACTCTATTATTCAGCTTTAATGTGAAGGCAGATCAAAGTTGTACTTGCACACGACTTCTTGCCTTTGAAAGTAGAATTACATTGTTTATGATGGCAGAGGCTTTCTAAATGGAATAATGTTTAGAAAAAACTGGTTCTATTATCAAGAATTGAGTTCTGTGAAAATCTCTTTCAAAATAAAAAAAAAAAAAAACACTTCACATATGCTATTACGAAGAAAGAGTGAGGATCTTGGAAATCATCCATTCCATCCATTTTATTTTTCAAATAAGGTTATTAGCTTGCAGATTAACTTTCTGAGGATGTTGATCCTGTTAGTGGCAGAATGACAACTGTAATTCAAGGGTTCTAAAATCCTGTAAAACAGGTTTGCAAAACTTCTAGGTTACAAAAGAAGCAGTTAAAATGCTGAGAAAAACATTCAAATATTTGTGTTTTTATTTTTTCAAAATCCATTAGGCATGTTAGACTCTGTCAGTTTGGTTAGGTGGGGCCTTTATTTATTAGAATGTGCTTCCCTTTAAGGTTCTGGATTGGAGTTGATCAAGAGACCCAAAAGGAAAAAGCGACAGAATCGTTATTCTCTGAAGGTTGCTGTGTTTAGATGTAAAGACAGACAGATGCAGAATTTTGGTAACTTCCACCTTGCCCACACTATCCTCTGCTTCACACCCAGCTATTTTTTTTTTCCCATCACTGGTCCCGATGACTAGTGATGGCCCCAATGTCTGGTTAGTTGTGAAATGGAGATTGTAGAGCATTTGGGGATCAAATTCATATGCCAGTAGCTTTGAGTAAGACTTGTATAAGGTGAATTTATGGTGGGCTTTATTATCAAACACAGAAAGATAGAGAAGTTTCCAACATTGGAGATGGCAGAGATTACCATTGACCACTATTTTCCATCCTCTGCTTTTACATAGTAATAAAATTATAGCTGAGGCTGTGGCTATACTTCACTCCCAGGATGTCCTGCAGTGCAGATGATTATACCCATAGGTCTAATCTACCTCCAATGCAATGTGAGTATATAGGATGCATCCTCTCTGGGGAAAAGCAAGAATGTGACTGCCCATAGGTTTCTCCATGTTTTCCCCAAAATGGAATAGTAACTAACAGAACAACCTTGGAGGTCATTACTATGGACCAACCACAAACTAGGCAATGTTATGGGCCCCTAAATGACAATGTGATGACCATCTCCTCAAACACTTAACTCAGACCTTATGAGACAGAGTAGTGAACTTTGGTATTCTTTGAGCCACTGTTTTGGGGGATTATCCATTATATAAACTTAATATGTGCTCCCTAAATGAGGGGATATAACCTCCATTTTGTTAAATGACAAAAAGAAACCAGAATGGAATTTGAAGAGCCAAAAATACCTGTACTAAATTTGAAGAAAAAGATAAACCCACAACTCCAATAAAATCAATAAACCCAAAGAAGAAAAAAAATCAAAGAAAAGTACACTAAAGCACATGATGATGAAATTGTTCAAAACCAGTGCAAAAGAGAATATCTTAACTATAACTATGGTCAAAACATATATTGCATATAAAGAAATAAAAATTAATATAATTAGCTGATTTCTCATTAGAAACAATGGAAACTAGATGATATATAACACCATATTTACAATATTGAAAATATGTTTCAAAATGAAAATGAAATACACATATTTCAGATACATAAATGCAAAACAATTCATTAACATAATAGTTGCATTATATAGTAACTGTTATAAAAGTTCTTCAAGTAGCATTTGAGGAACAGAACTTCTTAAATTTAATACAGTCAAATTTTAAAATGTTCTCCCCTCAGCACTGCATTTTCATGTTATATTTAAGAAGTTATTTTAAGCTATAGGTTTAAAAAGGCTTTCTCCATTGCTTTTTTTAAAAGTTAAATGGGTTTATTTTTAGCATTTTGTGTTTAATTTATATATATATGTATATGTAATTCATTTTGGTTCTAGTGTAAAGGGTTCTAGTGTAAAGCGGCAGGTTTTTTTTTTTACAAAGGAAAATAATCACAATTGCCATTATTAAATTATTTATCCTTTTTCAAGTGATTTTCAGTATCATCTGTGTGTAAATGCCCATTTATGTGTGAATTTCTTTCTTCATCGTGATTTCTCTAATTTTTCTCTCTTTCCCAGTATCTCACTGTCATAACTTTCTGAAGCTATGAAAGTTCTGAAAAATCCTACAGAAAAATCCTACACTTCATTATTCTTATTTAAAAGTGAGTATACATTGGTCTTGCTTATAAGTTGGGAATTAACTTCATATGTATTATGACAATGCTACGGAAATACAATTTTTTATTTATTTCTATTTTTTTAAGATTTATTTATTTATACAAGAACTGGGGTACAGGTCAGAGGCGCGAGAGGGTGAGAGGATCCACCAGAGACAGAGTGGAGAACAGAACAGGCAGACCGATGAAACACACTGCTGAGGGGAGCAGAGGGCAAGACAGGAGAGGTCTGCCACACCATGTGGGTTTCTCCCTGGCCAGCTGGGAATAGAAACCATGTTGCAGAGGCTGCGGACAGCTTCACAGTACAGCGCTCAACCTGCTGCGCCACCAGGGAGGCTCTACAATTTTTTAGTATTTTTAGAAAAAAACTTATTAGGAAAAAGGTTTTTTAAAACAATGGTTTATTAGGGAAAGGAAAAAGGAAAAGAGAAACCCTTCATAGACACAGGCTGGCAGCGCTCTTCCACTGCTGCTTTGCCTCAATATCTATTTTTTTTTTAAAGAAACAGAACAAATACAATTTTTAGAATAAATTTTAAATGAAAATTTTAAACAATTCTTAATCATGTATCAAAGAAAGACAATGAAGTTATATTAGTACAATATATGAGTTTTTATGTGAGTGATTAAGAACAAATAGCTTTAGACATCTCTAGATAATTTCTTTTTTAAAAAAAGCATGATCTCATTAACATAATAAAAAAGAGTTTGAAGGGGTTACTATAAAATTAGGACCTCACTGGGGTCTCCCCTGGTGGCGCAGTGGTTGAACGCTGGGCTGCGAAGCTGCCCACAGCCTTGGCAGCGGTGGTTTGATCCCTGGCTGCTGGGCGAGGGTGCCACGTGGCGCAACAGATCTCTCCTGCCGCGCCCGCTGCTCCCCTCAGCAGTGTATTTTGTCAGTCTGCCTGTTCAGCTCCCCGCTCTGGCTCTGGTGAATTCTCTCACCCTCCCGCACTTCTGACTGTACCCAGTGCTTGTATAAATAAATAAATAAATAAACAAATCTTAAAAAAAAATAAAACTATGACCTCATTGCATGTGCAAGACTAGGATATAATCAATAAAAGATGCTTAACATGAAATTTAGCATGTGGTAAAAATTCAGTAAAATTACATCATCTTCATTAATTTGGATAGTATATACAATCATATAATCATACAGAAATACATGCTTCTCTTTCTACAATGTGGAAAGATTAGATTAATAAATGATGTAAAGTTTCAAGGTCAATAAGTCTTTCAAAATCATTCATGTTAATGAATCCTTTCATCAGAAATAAAATAATTTATGGTTAGGTATGAAAAATGTATCATTGACTGAAAGAAGCAATAATTCAATAAAAAATTAAAAGTAAGTTTGGGTAGTTTATAATTATCAGTTACTGAGTTAAAACTCATTACATTCAAGGGCCTCAGGGGAAATTATTTCAAATTAGGAAACAACCATAAACTCTTGGAGAGAGAGAAAGAATAAAATTAAAAATAAGCAATTACATAAAGGTTTTTCCATTTTCATACTTGTGGCTCTGTTCTATGTAATCATTTTGCATTCCTGGATTTCCATTAATTCTATTTTCAAGTAACTTGCACTGAGCAGCTTACTGAATTATTTCTATTGTTAGATGCAATAAGGACTTTAAAGTCATATTTCAAGAAAAACCTCTAATTTCCTTTTAAATATAACCCTCACAATTATTGATTCTCTCTTAAGCACTAATCACTTAAAAACTATAAATTAAAGGCAGTCCAACTAGACACATGATTTGAGACCATTTTAAAAGGATTCATCATTTAAATGTGAACTGCAAATCTCACAATGTTTGATTGGTATTAAAAACAGTGGAATGTGCTTATGTATTTTTTTTAAAAGTATATAATCATACTATAAAAATTCCCCTTCTATATGGAAGTTTCTCCACTATCGGTGCTATGGATAGAGGCCTCCCTAAAGCCAGGATGTGCAGTTTTAATCAGAACTCAGAAAGCTCCCCTGTTAATAGGACTTTCAGAGAAGAGTGGGAATGAAAATGAAACAAGGCTAGAAAATCTACTCATGTTGTAAGCCTCAAAATCAGAATTTTCTAGGCCATAATCTGATTAAATCTACACAATTCAACTAAAATGCTCCCATAAGGAAGGCAGCATATTGTTTGAATTGTACAACTTTTATTTTACAAATACCTCCCATTTTATGGCATGGTATACACTGTAGGGGTGGAAAGTATTTCCCCTGTCCCCCTGCTTTCCTCTCAGATTGACCAAGTACAAATTATCATCAATTAGATTAGTAGGAGGAAAAAAGCCACAATTTTAATTATGCATGTATGGAAAATCAAGATGGACATAGATCTAAATTCAAAGGAACAAAAAGAGGGCATATATACTGACCAAAGAATGGGATAGGAGCCTGGGTATTTAAGGAGAGAGGAAGGGTTGGCTCCCTGGTGGCCTAGGGGTTAAGTTTCAGTGCTATCATAGCCCTGGCCTGAGTTTAGTTTCCAGCAGGGAGTTAATCCACATATGGCACTGCAAAACTCTCAAGGAGAGAGAAACAGAACTCATATGGTCCATAGAAGATGATTTATTTATTTATTTATTTATTTATACAAGCACTGGGTAAAGTCAGAAGTGCGGGAGGGTGAGAGAATTCACCAGAGCCAGAGCGGGGAGCAGAGCAGGCAGAAGGACTGAAGTACACTGCTGAGGGGCGCAGCGGGTGGGACAGGAAAGGTGTGCACGCCATGTGGGACCCTCGCCAGTGGCCGGGGATCAAACCGGTGGCTGCAGAGGCCACGGGCAGCTTCTCAGCCCAGCGCTCAACCTCTGCGCCACCGGGGAGGCCTTGTAGAAGATGCTTTAAATGACAAAGACGAGATACTCTGTAATTACAGGTTTGACCTGTAGTTTGGAGAGGTTTCTATGATAGCAAGGTTATTTTTAGCAAAAATTCTCATTCTGGATAATATATTCAAAATTTATTCTTCTATGTAGTTCAGGGAGAGGTGAGACTTGTGAGACTGCAGGTCTTCAACTGACTTATGTCAAAATAACCCACATGCCAACGTCGTGTGTCTTGGGGAGGCCTATCTGAGCATCTAACCTTGAATAGATACATGAACACTGATTTTTACTTATCCCATTCTTTTTAAAATCATTATTTGAACTAGAATTTCTTATCTAAATAGCATTTAAAGTCTTATGATTTTAAAATTATTATACATCTCAAAAATCTTTTAAATTCACATTGCCATGAATACTATTTGTATTTTAAGAGTCTTTGGAAAATGCTAGAAAATGGACTTAAGGATAAAGTTAAGTTCTAGCTTTTCTTTTTCATAAACTCTTATATTTTCAGACTCTTATACTTTGAATGGCTCATTGTAAGCTGTAGAAATTATGAAAGACTCAGGGAAATTGCATTTAATTAAAAAATTCCCAATCTTTTTTAAGGTTGGGTAGTTAATAACTGAACTTCATGAGACCAAAGACCTGAATGCCTGGCCTAACATTGTATCTAATACCAACTAATATCTTCACCACATATCTAGTGTGTGAAGGAATAGATTCAGCAAGACTAACTTAAAACTTGATTAATTTGATTTACTTAGTAATATGTATAAACCACAAACAGCATGCAAGTTTTATCAAATATGTATGAATAAATATCCTTTTGTCTATGTAGTCCTAGTTCTCAATACCTGAATGTGAATGACCTATTTTACTGATGATGTATAATATAGCTGGACCTAGGCAATAGACCCATCAATTTCTCTGTTACATGGAGTCCAGGAATATCCAGAGGATCCCAGAACAGAGTCTTGCTTAACTGATCCTGCCTTTTTTTCTTCCTTATTGTTTTTCCCCATGGAAAGATTATGCACACAAATGCACACACACAAAACTTTAGTCTATTTACAGTCTCACACCTAATATGTTTTCCCTATATAGTTGATTGGTTAAATGATTGATAAAATAGTTTCCTTTCCCAAATTCTTTCCCCCAGTTTCCTAAAATCTTCACTAGAGTATGGATAATATATAAGGGGAAAAAGTTAATTTAATAAAATCTCCACTGTGATTCTCATTCACAAAATCAATGGGAATTATTTACTTGCTGATATATTCGTGCTCTTCCATTAGGATATTATGGATATAATGGACAGATATTGAATTATCTTCAAATCACAGGTGCTTACTCCTAAGGAGAGATCTTGGTCTTTAAGTAAAATACAGAAACTAAATGGAACTTTGGCTCATCTCCTATGGGGAGGGGCAAGAATGTTCTATGGTTATGTATAAAAGATGGTTATGTATAAAAATTTAGTGAGCAAAGAGATAGACTGTGGTAGAGATAGATATCTGCACAGCAGAAATTGGCATTTATTCTTTCCATGGTGTAGAGCTATTACAGTTTATTAGATGCACAGCTAGGAAAAGCATTTCACAGATTCTTTGTAGTTAGTTTGAGCCAGTAACTGACATTAACCAAGAGGATATAACTACAATAGAAATTATGTCATTCAGTTGCAAACCTAGGTCATACAAATCTTCACTTTGTACTATGCATGCTTGCTTTTATTTTTTCACTTTCACCTGGCTAATGTGGAGATGAACCCCAGAGAATTCTTAGAAGCTATAAAAATAAAGGAGAAAAGCCTCCATCTACATGGGTATCTAAAGAACTTCATAAAGTAGGACTACCCGCTCTCATCAACCTACAAACCTGCCCAATATCATCAGATGTGCAAATGTTAGATATCTATTTGTTGGGGTGATCACACATCACTGAGTCAACTTGTCATTGTAAACAGCAAACTCTTAATAGTTTAGCAACCATGAATCGTCAGCACTACTCCAAACAAGGTGTCCAGTTATCTCAAAAGACACCAAAAAGTATCACAGAAAGTCAGAGTATTTCAGACCTGATCTTCATATAATCCCATTCTTCAGATTTATTTTACAGCTTGATTAAGTTCAACAAAGAGAAGCAGATTTCTTATGTGTAGACTTATATACCGTAAGGAGGTTATGGCCATCCCTGGTCAATCACAAAATGAATGAATGAATATTGCACATGTCATCTAACCAAAGGGTCCTTACAGAAGCTTACATTTTAGAGTTAGATAGCATTTTAATAACCACCTGGTTAAAGGAAACTGAAGCCTCCCTCCCCAAAAATAAATTTAAAAAACTGAAGCTTATATGTAAAATGTCTTTTTAAGGTCAACGGGCTAGTAATCACCTCACTGTCTAGCATTAGAAGAAACATCCTAGAAAATTCTGCTTTAGGTCAGCCACCCCCCCCCATTTCTCTCATATTAAAATCAAATTAGCAGAATAGATTAACCTGAATTCAAAATGGGGTGTGGAGGCATAGCCAAATTCAAGCTATAAGATAATTAAGTCTAGGGATATAATATACATTATGGTGATTATAGTTAATACTGTATCAAATATTTGAATGCTGTTAAAATAGTTAAAATGTTAAAATATTGAGGAAAGAGCTTTCCTTTCACAAGGGAAAAACTATAGCTGTGTGAGGTGATGGTTTTATTTTGGTAATAATTTTGCAATATATACATATATCAAATTATTATGTTGTAAACTTTAAATTTACATGATGTTATATATCATTTATATCTCAGTAAAATTAAAAGGGTGGGGGATCTTGAAATGGCCCTAATATCAATGGTGTGACTGAATCCTAAAACTCAATTCAGAGGATATCTTGGTCCACATCAACCAGAAAGTTCAGGTTTTTAGACATGACTTTAGCAGTTCCAGTGAGCTTTAATTCTAGTCCCCTAATCTTCATGTTCTGTGGGATGTGCTCACAAGGAAGACCCATATATCTTCTTAATTGCTGTTTTGAATAATACCCGAGAAAAACATGGGTAGCAATATGATAAAAATGCCCAGCATGGTGTAGGTAAACACTCAATTTGTATTTTTTTCAATAAATGTTAAAAGAAGAAAAAATACAAAGCCACAAAGCATGACTCAGAAGTCTTATAAATACCAGCCAATTTCACCTGTAAAGAACACTGAAGCAGATATCCTGGAATGAAGAGGGTGCAAGGAAAAGAAACACCTCTGACTAAGACAAAACATTACCAAAGATGAAAACTTTTTTTTTCAAATTAAGAAAATTAAAAACATTTATAATTTATATTTCTAAATATAACATATTTTCATGTTTGTAAACTTTACAAAGATATTTATTTTGTGAACTAACATTAAGCCTAACCTACTGTAATCATCAGAAATTCATATATTTCCACACCTAAGTTTTTATTTTGTCTTTTTGCAACATAGAGCCAGATTTCCTAAGGGAATAAAATTCTAAAATTTAAAGATAAATTTTGAAAATAACCCCCAAATTTCATTTGCTTTGCTACTCAAAATTTTTCATTTTCAGTTTTATTATTAGGTTTCCAAATGTTTCCTCATTTCTTTCGACATACTCACTTTTGTAATCAAACCCACTAGTATATTCCTCACTTGGTGCCACCCTTAGAAGCTGGCAGTGAAGCAAATCCTGCCTGACAACTAGTATGACAAGTGTCATTTGAAGGGTGAGCAGATGGAAATGAAGACCAGATACCTTCACTGATATAATGAAAATGTCCCCCATTAACAGTACCCACCATCACATACAAGCACACTCACAGAACCAGAGAGCCAGAGAATGCCAGGAATTCCCTGGAGCTGTTGCCTTACATTTAGTGACTTTTAAGCATGAAATTTAGATATGCCCCCAAAATGCCAACAGCAATGGCAGGGTGCAAAGAAATACAAAAGGAGGCAGTTTGCTAGTCTGGATACAAAAGGCCTGCAGATTTGGTCATTGTAGGTCTCTGTGATGAATGTGGGCCATGGAGGCAGAAATGACTTTCTGATTATGCCTATTTGTATTTGCTGTTTGATTTGCGATTACATTTTTTGGCCTCAAAGTTCTATTTACATTTTTCAATGTCTGTGAACTGAAATATGATGTTCTGGAAACCCTTAAAATATTTTTAATCAATTTCTTGAAAATCATTGTACATGATCATATAAATCAAAAGAATTGGCTTCAAAAAGGCAAATGTCTGTTAGACTCTGACATATCCAAGCCTACAAATTCTAATATTTGAAGAAATTTGACTGGATTACTTTTTTTTTGTTTAGACTATCAGAATTTCTAGTCAATGAATAATTTCATATATTCAAGAAATGAAAAGCAGGAAAGGGTTAAATGAAATATATCATTAGTAGATTAACAAATGGTGAGCAATTTTATGTTGTTACCTAAACTGGAAAATATTTCTGCAGTTCAGATAAGAAGGGGAAGCTGTGGTATTACAAAACTCTAGTAAAATTGCCAAAGTGCTATACGTTTTTTCTTTTTCTTGTCTTGTTGAGGTAAGATTGATTTGTAAAATTATATAATTTAGGGAAATAAATTCATACCTCCTTAGATGAATGGTACCACACACATGCGCCATCGAAGTTCCCATAATCCTCCACCATAGTTCACTGGGCATTTTACCCCCTCACTCTTCACACCTTCAAACCCTCACTCTCCAACGAATCTAATTACTGTACATGTGCAATTTAAGGACAGGGATGATTTTGTTATTCACAATGTATACTATATTGTGAGTTTATTAATATGTGTTGGAAGGAGTGAAGGAAGGAAGAAAGAAAGGTTGAAAGGGAGGGAGGAAAGAAGAGAGATGGAGGGAGGGGACATAGGTTAAACAATTTTTCATAAAATAAGAAATTTGACTATTTTTGCTTGAGTGCATTCCTGTTTCAACTGATTGTGTATAACACCTAAGATTGTTTTTACTCTTCAATTTTACTTCAAGCCCTCCAAAATAGTGTCTCTAGAGCTCTCACATATCTCTAATTTCTCTAGTGAAAAGATTTGATGAATCATTTTGGGGGAAATAGTGTTATTGTTATGATTTATCTGTGAAAATCACAGGAATCATGTGGTTCCACCAGAAGCAATTTGATTTATTTCAATGAGTAATCAGAGACAAGGCCACTTTTAAAGCAAAAATTATTTTTAAGTCTATTGAAAGATAAAATATAAGTCCCTAGACTTTTAACTCTGTTTCTATTACTGAAATGATAACATAAAAATACACTTGATCTTAGCCAAAGGCTGAGAAGCGATTGAAATGATAACATAAAAATAGCTCAAGCTCTAAAATTATATTGTATAAAATTATGGATGCATAAGAATCAGTTTCCTCTCAGCTTTGATAATTACATTTTAAATAGAGTACTGACATTCTGTAATTATAATATTAAAATACTAAGATAATCAAAAGCTGAAAAGAGGTACTTAGGGTTCTAAAAGATTTTGTAAATGTCATTAAAAATTTTACTGTATTTCAATTACATCATAGCAAGACTATTACTATTTGTATATTTTTGTTCACACCTAACTGGCACCATTTTTTGACAGATTTATTACCAATGTATCTGTTAAATAACATTCATTTAAAAATCATTATTTTATGCAATGCCCCCAATTTTTCTTCCATGAGAAAAATCCTCTATTTTTACTATTTTTTCATTCCTACCGTTTCATAGATCATCCTCACTTTTTTCCAAAACCTCTCAAATCCATCCACTAATCTGTTCATATCCCTTTATTCTTCCTCATACCCTGGCACATTGCTCCATCAAGTGACTCTTTCTCTTGTGGTTTTGGCTCTTCTTTCATATTGGATAATTTCTTTTAAGGGACACAATAGCTCAATTATCTACATTAAAATTAAAATTGAGTAAAAATATGGCATTTTTACTCCCATGGCTATTTGAATTATCATTGTAACTCTATTCATCATGCTATTAAAACTTTCCTGAAAGGTTGCACTGTACCCTGTCATTATTATTACATATCTCCCCAGTGTCCCTTCAATATTGATTCCATTCTCTTTATTCCACCAAATGATTTTCTTATAGGTCATCAGTGTCCTGAGACGTGAAGTATCCATAAATCTTTAATCTGACAGTGTAGTACTTGAATTTTTTGCATGTTTTGGCTTATATAACACCTTATTCTTGAACTATCCTCCCATAGGGAGTAGACAGTGATATTTTCTATACTGTTCTCTCTTCATCAAACATAGAGTCCATTTCTTTTCCTATTTTAATATAGCTTTACCCAAACTTCCATATCAGCTTCTCTTCAATCTCTCATATATTATGTCCATTTACTGTTTTCATTTATTCAGATATAAAAAGATGTATTGTTATTTTAAAAATTTCATTACTTTATTAAATGATGAAAATATTCATTGGTTTAAAGATTATTTAAGTGGGGATGAGTATGGGGATTAGGGCAGACATTAATATAACTTACTGTTTATAATGCTGTGCCATCAGTGTATCAACATATTAAAGGAATAATATGATAATGGTATCAAGGAGAAATGGTCAAATATATTTACTAATTAACCTTCTGAAATGAGGGCATCATCAATACTAACCATGAAGAACAAACACTTATCAACATGTAGAAAGAAAGGGTAGTCATTCTCAGATCTATGGTCAGCTTGCAAGTTTTGTCTTTTTCTTGATCTTTTGTTTGGTTTCTCTATATTTCACATATAAGGGAAACCACCCAATATTTATCTTTTTCTTTTTTTAAAAGATTTATTTATTTATGCATACAAGAGCTGGGGTACAGGCCAAAGATGGGCGCAGGGTGAGAGGCTTCACCAGAAACAGAGTGGGGAACAGAACAGGCAGACTGACTGAAATATACTGAGGAGAGCAGCGGGAGAATCAGGAAAGGTCTGCTTTGCCGTGTGCGTTGCTCCCTGGCTGGCCAGGGATCAAACTCATGCTGCAGAGTCTGAGGGTTGCTTCATAGTGTGGTTCTTAACCCCTTGAGCCACCAGGGAGGCCCCAATATTTATCTTTTTCTATTTGACTTATTTCACTTAATCCCTTCCAGCTCCATCCATGTTGCTGCAAATGGTATGAGTTTATCTCTTTTGATTGCTGAATAGTATTCTATTGTGTATATATGTCACAACTTTTTGATCCATTCATCTGTTTTGGGGCATTTAGGTTGTTTCCATATCTTGGCTATTGTAAATAATGCTGCAATAAACAGAAGAGTGCAGATCTCCTTTCGAGCTGCTGCATTTGTGTTCTTTGAGTAGATTCCTAGGATTGGAATCTCTGGATCATATGGTAGAATCCAATTACTGTACAAAAATGAACAATGATGTAAGAAAATAAATTAATAATTAACTAATTAATTAATTAAAAAAGAAAGGGTAGTCATTCCAGGCAAAAAGAATACTATATTATGTAAAAAGTTAAACTACATTCGGGCCTCCCTGGTGGTGCAGGTGGCTGAGCTCTGCACTGTGAAGCTGTTCGCAGCCTCTGCAGTGCGGGTTCAATCCTGGCTGGCCGGTGAGAATCCCACAAGGCACGGCAGACCTCTCCTGTCGTGCCCATTGCTCCCCTCAGCAGTGTATTTCGTCAGTCAGCCTGTTCTATTCCCCGCTCTGTCTCTGGTGAATTCTCTCACCCTCTCACCCATCTGGCGGTACCCCAGCTCTTGTGCAAATAAAATAAATCTTTAAAAAAAATCCTAAAAAAAAGAAAAAGTTAAACTACATTCTATGTCAATCTACCTTTGAGTCATAGTTCTCATCCAGGCTTTCGAGTTACCTTTCTATTTATCTAATGGACTTCCCTATTAGGACCAGTGGGAAGACCCTCAAAATAAACCCATTCTATCTTTTCTCCCACTTTCTCCTTTATATCTACTTTCTATCTCAGTTAAGGAAATCCTTGTCCTCTCAATCATCTAGTGATTTTTGGAGCTATCTTGAACTTCCCACCCATAAAATAAATTACCAAAAAATTATGTATTTTCTATATTAATATTACTAGCATCTATTCCTTCCTTTCCCTTCACACTGAACCTATCAATTCCTTTATCTATTTACTAGGAAGTATTTATGGACTGCCTCCTGTGGCATTCCCACGGTAGCTTCCCAAAGCTACATAATGAACCAACAAAGGAAAATGCTCTCATGACTTAACATTTCAAAATGGTGAAATGAGCGTACATAAATATTGTATCAGGTCATGTACAGATATATTATGTGTAGAGGTATCATATATTCAGCATTGCTATGTTAGATTAAAGGCAAGAACAAGAAGGAAGAATATCAGTTAAGAGACTGTGGGGTTAATTCTTGGCTATGCAGGCTAGTAAGCATCTCTATGTACCCACAGTGCATGGTGGCTCTGTAGTGGGTATGCCCTCAGTGTGCCATGATCAGAAGGCTAGATAGAGTGATCATGGCACTATCCAATAGATAAATGATAAGTGCACAGTTTCTCTCCATTTTCTTCTCCAGTATTTCCCTTTGAGGCTAACCTCAAGAACTCTTAAAGAAAGTTCCACAGGTAGCAGATGCTAAAAATATAGGAGGAATTTAAATGTTACATGTAAATTGATTACCTATGGATAAAATGCAAGATGAGAATGTCATTATTTGATGGGAATATTTATGTCATAGTTGATTATTACCTCTTTTTAATGATTCTGTGTCCCAGATTTACGAATCTAGTTTGCAAAATTCTGTGAAAATATTTCATTAAATACCCCAGAACAGATGAATGGATCAAGAAGATGTGGTCCATATACCCAGTGGAATACTGCTCAGCTATTAAAAAAATGATCAACTCATACCATCTGTGGCAATATGGATGGGACTGGAAGGGGTTATTCTATGTGAAGTAATCCAGAAGGAGCAAGAGAAATACCAAATTGTTTCACTTTATATGTGGAATTAGAGAAACCAAACAAAGGATCAGTTATGACAAATTGAGGCTGACCTTTGAAAGTAGACCACAGATCTGAGACACACAAGAGGAGAGGGGAGAATAGAGAGAGAGGGAGAGTAGAGAACCAGTGGAGAGGAGAGCACGGTGGAGGGTGGTGGAGGACTGTGGGCCCCTCGGTGCTGGGAAAACTATGGTGACTGCACCTGAGGGGAGAAATCCGTCATTGTGAAAAACTAAACAAGGATGCTTTAAAAATAAAAAAAGGAAAACACATAAATTAATAAATTCTGACAAGTGACTCTACAAAAGTAGCCTTGACTATAAACATCACAAAAATTTTTGAGTGCTTGTTACAAACACTTGTCTTTAACAATAAAAACCTAGCTATATTATCTGGGGCAAAGGAAGCTACTTTTGTAAAAGCAATTATAAATTAACTGTTGGATTAACTTCCACACTATCCTGGATGTACAAACTAAGTGGGTGCATATTAGACAATTAGTTGCTTTCATAGATTAAGAACTTTGGCACTGAAAGTTTTATTCCAGGTGGAAAATATTGATTTTATAGGTAAGAAAGATTATTACTTGCTTTTTGTTTGTTTGTTTACATCACTGCTTTTATTTTTAGTCTGTAAAAGGCACCAAATTAATGTTTTTACTGGTAGGATTACATCAATGTTATAAAGCTAACTTGCTGTACTTACTATAGTTGTAATTCTCCTAGACATTTATTTTGATATAAATCACAAAATCTAGTCTGTTCTAAATCACTTCTGAAGCAATTGTTTTCCTACAAGATGGGATGCTTTCACATTTTTTAAAATTTATAAGTAACAATTGGATTCAAATTAGATTATTCAATATTGGTGAAGAATCAAGGGGGAAGTTTTGGAATTTGTTAGCTCTGAAAAACAGGAGTCATATTGATTTTGGAAACACCAAGATCTAGAGATTCAGAAATGTTTTATCTTCTATCCCAACAGTCTCCCTATGTTATATTATTATCCACACCCAGCTTTAGATCCTGGGTTTGGAATGTGAAGGTAGGCATCACTAGGACTACAGCATCCCAACTAAATAAAGCAGGTTCAACTCTGCCTGTGGCTACCAGGTAATGGGTTATAGGAGACTTCCATTCTACTTATAGTATGGGACATCTAGAGAAATTTCCTGACTGGCATGGATTAAATCATTACCATTCATGGATCAATACATTGCAACCAGATGAAAAGGGTATTCCTAAGTCCCACAAATGATCCCAAATTAGTGATACTAATAGAGGACTATGATTACCATTCAGAACCACATTAAGTGAGTTGTTTAGAGGTGGATTATTATACCAGTGAGAAACAAAAACCAAACATAAACTAATGTAATCATATATTACAGTTACAATTATGATTTTAAAATATCATACATTTTTCTAAAGTTTTAAAACAAATCCATATTCTCGGCATTTTATGTATACACATTATTTATGAAATTAAAATTTTCTACACAAATACAACAGAGAGAATAATCTTTTAAAACTCTATCCTCAGTCTTATCATTTTGTTCTGTTAATATTAGGAGATACTACATTTACTGGGCTGGTTTTGGTCTCTTGCCTAAAATTTAAACCCATTGCTTTTCACATAGCTCAGAGTATAAAAGATAGAGAATAAGGAATTTTTTGCCTTTCACACATCTACCCTCTTTCTAGTATTGTCATTTGTGTGAGCTCAGTGAAAGTGGACCTTTCCTTGTCCATTAATATTTCCTTCATCTTCTTGTTAATTGTTCTCCTTTGTCTGGGTTCCTTCACTCTACCTCTTGCAGATACATTCTCTCACAACTGTATCATCTCTAGAGCCATTTTTGTTCCTTTGGTATCTAAATTTATACTTGAGAATACCATGTTATCTGGTACCATCAGATCTTTTCTTTTCAAAATGCATATAAGAATTGGGGTGTAGGCCAGAGGTACGGGAGGTGAGAGGATTGACCAGAGACAAAGTGGGGAGCAGAACAGGCAGATCTACTGAAATACACTACTGAGGTGAGCAGAGAACGAGACAGGAGAGGTCTGCTGCACAAAGTGGGTTAGCTACCTGCTATAGTGGCCGGCAGTAGCTTGACAGTGCTGTGTCTTTAACCCTTGTACCACCAAGGAGCTCCCTTTACCAGATCTTTCTTCTGACTAAAATTTCAGAAACTGTTTTATCTTAATTAGAATGAATAACCAAGTATCTGATTCTCTCCTCAGAATCCCATGGAATATTATTTTAAGTACCTCTCTCATGCCCTTCAATTGTAGTCAACCAGACAAAGAGAGTAAAAGACTATAATTTGGGAAACAGACCCAAATCTAGTATTAGACCCTAACAACCTCCTACTTTCCCATTTTCACTGCTGGGTCTGCTCTACTTTTATTTGCTATTTATATTTTCAAATTCGTTTTCCCAGTTCCTAATATCTATTTCCATCCTCACTTTTTTTTATTGGTAACTTTTGTTGCCACATTTTTGTGTCTTTTCTGTGTCCCTGATTTTACTTGATCCTGCTCCTTCCCACACCAAGCTTGAGCATCTTTTCACTTTCTCTGTTTTACCCCAACTCTAACTCCTGCTACATCTAGAGATATTTCTTCTCCAAGAGCACTTCCTTACCCAATCAACTACACTTGGTAAAGGATCAATATGAGTTTTTTAATTAATTAATTTATTTATACAAGAACCGGGGTACAGGCCAAATGCATGGGAGGGTGAGAGGATTCACCAGAGACAGAGCAGGGAACAGAACAGGTAGACTGACGAAATACACTGTTGAGGGGAGTAGCGGGCAAGACAGGAGAGGTCTGCTGTGCCATGTGGGACCCTCGCCAGCTGGCCGAGATTGAACCTGCACTGCAGAGGCTGTAGACAGCTTCACAGTGCTGCGTTCAACCGCCTGCGCCACCAGGGGAGGCCCTCAATTTGAGTTTTTGCAGGCATTAGTATATCATCTTAGGTGTTGTAATTTTGTAGATATTTCTGAGGTAAGTTAGTGAGGAGGCTTATCAGTATGACCACTAGAATTTTATAAAAATTCGTAATGATGATCACCATCATGGAATTAAGTGCCGTGATGTCTCAAGTCCATTTCAAGTGAATATAATTTAAAAAAATTTAAATAGAAAAAAATAAACCCTTCAACCTATGATTTCTCTTCTATCCAGTATAATTCATTCAATATTGTTTGGCAGACATTTCATGAGAAAGATGGAGAGAGTGAGTTCTCTTCTGGCCTTCACTGTAACTTTGTACTTTTTCCCCTTAAATGTTTATCCACTGTTCTTTTAATCTCTTATTTTAGAGTTTTTGAGATATACAAATTTAGGTATTTGAGATATACAAATTAAGCTTGATAAGCTCCAGATAAGAAAGGAATTCCCAACATCTTGAAAAAAAAGATGGAGGTTTGAGTCATTGCTTTCCTGAGAATTAATTGCCTAGATGTGAGGAAATGTCAAACTTACACATAATGAAAGCAAGCGTCATGACGCTGGAACTGAGTTTTGACTATCTAACCAAACTCCAATCATAAAAAAGTCTTTAAAATATTCATAAGGAAAGGCAAGTTAATGTGGGAAAGTACTATGTATGGATAAAATATATAAAATGTTGGAGAACTTTCAGAGGACATAGGAATAAAATGAAAGAGAATAACAGACTCGGTCAGGTGTGGAACATCCAGCAGCTTTAAAATTTTTGCCTCAAGTAAAGAACAAATTGAGGTTATTTCAATTCCAATTGAGCATTCTCCTTTTAATTTTTTCCTAGCAAGAGATGTCATTTCTTCATCCACTCAACAGCCCACAAGGAAGACAGGCGTCAGGACCTGAGAGGAGGCATGCATCTAGCGCCTGCCCAACTCCCTTGTGTTCCAAAGTGTTCTCTCCCTTCATTAAACCTGAAGGAGGAAGAATGCCTGAGACTTTTTGAATTCTTGTAATTATTTCTGGCTGATTCCCTTATAGATGAAGTTAGGAATCCTGATTCAGGAGTGTTCTAAAACTACCTTCACCTGAGGATCCCAGATCCTAGCCCAACATTTGGAGTTAGTAATAAATATTATCATGAACATCAAGGTGGGCAGATACCACCATGGCCAAATATTCACCCATCAATTGCTGATCCAGAAAGAGTCATAAGAGGTCAAATCCTTACTTTAGTAGTGAGACAACTGAAGCACAAAGTAGTATAGTGATTTATTATATTCCATGTAGTAAGTTAATCACATTTTGGTATTCAACTCTCCAGAGATTGCTGCAGTGTATCAAACTGGTGCCTATTTTTGTAAACACGATGATTTGTAAACAAATCATCACAGAACATTCATTTTTAGGGAAAAAAAAAAAACAACTTCCACTAATTGACATTTTATTGATATCTCCCTGTCCTGCAATTTGTTTATAACACTATTAGAGAAGTTATCATGTTGTATGTAATGATCTGCCTCTGTGTTTATTTCCTACACTTAACTGCTAGTTCATCAGAGGCATGTCCTAATCATTTAAAACCCCTAGTGCCTAGCACAACAATGGGTTCATGTGTGGTACATAAATGAATGAATGGATACCTACATGAATGCATGAAAGGTCTGAAAAGCAAAGTTGCATATGGAGATGAACCCATGTCCTGAGGAGCAGTAAAAGTCAGTATATAGTTATCAGGCATAAACTTTACATCGTTAATCTAAAAATGCTGAGCCACTGAGTTCTTGATGCTTTCCGCTTCCTTTTAAACCTCCAGGTTTTGTCTTCAGTTTGAAAGATATTATGACCACAATTTTTATTTTATGAACTACCTTAATATTTGCTTTATAATTTTCTGATTGTTTTCAACACTAAATATATGGCAATAATTGCTGATTGCTTTTCATTCAGTATCTTATTTGTGCATATTCACACCATTAGTAAGTGGCAGAGTGGACAAATAAACAAAGGTCATTTGGCTACAAAATCCTCATTTTGATAATATTATTAGGAACCATCTCAATTTCCCTTGAAACACTGAGAATTCAATATAGTGGCTAATGCAAGTTCAAAAGAAGAAAATGCTAGGTTGGGACAATTTGTTAAATTAGAGGGCAAATAATTAATGTGGGTTACAAACAAAGGGGGACTACTTAAGTAAATAACCGTGGGGCAATATGGACAAATATTTAGAAGGTCAACAGAGAACTGTAACAATAGCAACTAGTAGTTATAGGACACACAAATTGTGAAAAATATTCATGGTAATATTTCATGAATTCATCTCCTTCTGAGCAAACAGCAACACTAGTGTTTCTGGAATATTTGGGGACTGGTGAATGCATTCATTAATCCGTTAATACAGATAATATGCCCTAAATTGATACCATGTGGTGCCAGTCACTGTGTCAAAGATACAATCATAGTGTAAACAATGTTAACATTTTATAAAATGTAGTGAGTACAGTGTCACTATGATTGTAGGCAAGTAGGATTGATGTATAAACAAGGAATAGCATTGTGGAGGTATAGATCGTCTTGCATGATCATACAGAAATTATGTGACCTCTGTAGTCAATGATCTGTTGTCTCAATCTATACATGGTATGCAACCAATAAAGTTAAATTTGACTAAATTTCCTTTTCAGTATTGCAGAAAACCACATTTTTAATTTTCATGTCTCCCCAGTAATCATTTAAATGTTAACAAAGTGGTTAGAGAAGATTATGTACTTTTATTTTTTTTTAATGTAAATGGGGAAAGAGATCATGAATGAACCAAAGACTATGATATATTTCAG
Organism: Talpa occidentalis; assembly: GCF_014898055.3. Classification (NCBI taxonomy): domain Eukaryota; kingdom Metazoa; phylum Chordata; class Mammalia; order Eulipotyphla; family Talpidae; genus Talpa; species Talpa occidentalis. The sequence goes on along the minus strand of NW_023604861.1, from coordinate 54,692,191 downwards.
GAAGATAGGAGGCTACTGTGCTATGACTCATGGATTACAATAGTAGGAAAAAAATCATAGTTGTAGCATGCAGAGAAGAATTGGGTGAAAACTAGAGCCATTTTTCTGTAGTGTTGCCCTGAGATTGAGCAGGTATGAAGAATGAGGGTTGGGGGGAAAAGAAGAAATTAAAGTGATTGATTGAACTGCAGTTGTTACATCCTTTAATCCATTCTCTCAAGGAAATTATATATACATATATATGTGTGTATATAACACACATATATACCCAACACATATATAGTTATATACTTATTTGTATATTAAATATGCATATATATTTGCCTTAAGTTTACAGTTAAGAACATTCTCTATAAAAACAGTGATCTTTCAGAAGTGAATTAAGTTTCTGTGCCTCAGGATAGGATTCTCTGCATGTTGTCACAGGTAGTGGTATGGGAGTACTCTTTGCTGGATATTCTTCACGGCCCTCCCATTTAGGACTGGTAGTATAAGTGTTCATTCGTGGCAGGGACTGGGGCTTGGGAGTACATATCCGTGGAACCAACATTTTAGCATTACCAAAAGTATGAGAAAAATCCTCAACATGAAAGAATATGACGAAGAGTTAGTCAACCAAGACATGTAACCCTATAGCAAACAAAGTCGATTTTGTGATTATTATTCTATGACTAATTCAAGGTCTTGCACTAACATGAGAACAACTTGCATTGTAGGGTGATTTTAGAGAGTGATGTAGGGATTTCATGAAATGCATTAGTCATCTATGCAAATGTCATGGGAAAGTAAGAGAGGGCAGAAGAACTTTCTCAGAACATGTTTCGCAAAAGAAACATAAAAATAATTTGAGAAAAAATAAAAGCCAAAGAGAATCCATTCAAGAGGATTGGTATTTTTTAATAGTATCTCATAAAAAGAGAAATTATCTGAGATTACATGTTGGGGGGAAATTCCCAAAGCTAGAAAAAATATGACTTGTGTGAACGGAAGTACTGAATACCCAGGAAGAACGATGAGAAACAGCCCACCTATGATGTTAATGATGAAATTTCCAAATAATTTGTAGCAGACATTATTTTTTGCTTACCCAATAGTAGTCCTCTCCTTTCTATTCAGAAAAACCTGAATTTGTTCAGGAATCTATTGGGAGACAATATCATAAGAAAAACTTGATATTTTCCCAATCAAAGAAGATAAACAATTTATAGTCTGCTGATCAGTGACTGAAATAAGATGTTGGCCAATATGGTCAAGAAAGGGGAGTTAACTGAAGGGTATTCTGTGGGAAAAAATTCCCTTCTGATTAAGAAAAAAAAAGAGAGGGATAAGGAAGAGGAAGAGAAAGAGAAGTCTAATATTTTCTTACATGCTTGGAAATTACAATTCTTAAACTGTCTGCAGTTTAACTATAACCATAACGATACAGCCTTAAGGACTTCAGATAAGTTAGCAGAGAATCCTCAGATCAACTCAGGAAGACCCATCTCCATAATTTGTTTTATGTGAAAAACATAAACACCTTTTGATGTCAATTTAATCCCTTGTTTTTCAAGCTGGAGCCAAAAATAACTTAATCCAACCAGACCTCAGAGAAGCTACAAAGTTTCCAAAGGAAGCATATTCACAAAGGAATTAGAATGAAATGGACATGAAAATTCTGTTCAGGATCATTAAATACTTGATAGCAATAGAACAATATCTCAAAGGTTTTCGGATAAATTTTGAAACTGAGATTCTCCTATGGCTTGGTAAGCTATCAGATATGAAAATATTCAGACCTTTTAATCTCTCTCACATCTCTCTTGAAACAATTACATGAAGCTATATATTAGCACAATGAAAGGAATCTAAGACACAAAGATGTGAGATTTAAAACAGATTAGGGAGCATGAGATAGAGAGGGGAAAATAAGGATTTCAGAATGACAGTCATGCAGCAGTCGTGATAAGCAATCTGTCCAAAACTGACCTTTTATCAAGAAGTTGCATAACCTCAGTGCTGTGACAAAGAAGCACACATTTCTTCTTTCAGTGAGGAAAAATAAAGAGCAATTAGAAATTTCAGGAATAACAAAAATGAACTTTTGAATGTCTCAGTATCTCCCTTACTCAAGTGAACGTTGGTGTCACTAGTTTACGTGGTGAAGGGAGTCCCATTGAAAAGGGCGATTTTTAGGCAATCTCTTGTAATTTTTCCTTTGGAAAACTATCTAAAATTTTCAAATACTAGATACTCACTATATATTTTTTGAAAATTATAATTCAATTCCTTGCCCATTTGACTCTATAGATATATGAGAGCCCCTTTCAACTCACTTAGCCTGGCTTGAATTCCTGCTGGCCATTCTCCAGTGTTAAAGAGATAACAAAAGCTCATGACACTTAAGATGTCTTGAAAACCGCTAACACTCATTTAGTCCTCAAATGAGGGTCAGAAATTCAACTTAGAGTGGACAGCATCTGAGAGCTCATTGGATGGGATGTAGCAAAAGGATGGGATGTAGCAAAAGCCCTTTCTTAAGCAGCCATTCCTAGTATTTTCTGCCAGAGGCTTTGAAGACAGTTCGGGGAGTTCATTATGCAAATAGAATTGTCTGGGTCTATCTGCAGTGATACTGAACTGAACAGACCCTGGGCATAAATATCCACATGGCATATTCTCCCACATGCTAGTAGATAATCGGGCAGACTTGCTTTGATCTGAATATATTTACCCTGCAATTAATGAAGGGCAAGAAAGAGCATCTTGCTAATGAATCACATGTGACTTAGAAAACTGGACAGGATCAAAATGCAGTGAATTTGCTGTATCATATGCTGTCTTTAATAAATGCAGAAATATTTCTGAAGCTCTGAAATACTGTCCTTTATAAAATGTGTACACACACAAGCATTAAACACAAACACACATGCATTCATACCATTAAACACAATTCATCATTTAAATAAACATGTGCATATGTGTTTAGCAAATATGTATGCTATGTACATGTGTGTATATATTACAGAGAGAGAGAACACAGTACCAGTAACATCATGATGTGGGGCAAATTACTTGCAGATGATTTTTCTAATTATTTTATTCCTTATAATGAGAAATGTGATGAGGAGTTAATGAAAAAAATAAAATGTCATCATATACAGTGTTAAAACCAATGTTACCTTAATAAAAAAGAAATTTTTTATGTGCCATTTTATTTTATCTTTTTTAAAGATTTATTTATTTATTTATATAAGCACTGGGTAGTCAGAGGCTCAGGAGGGTGAGAGAATTCACCAGAGCCAGAGCGGGGAACAGAACAGGCAGAGTGACGAAATACACTGCTGAGGGGAGCAGCGGGCGGCAGGAGAGGTCTGCACGCCATGTGGGACCCTCGCTGGGCGGTCGGGATCGAACCGGGGCTGCAGAGGCTGTGGGCAGCTTCACAGCCCAGCGCTTAACCACTGCGCCACTGGGCCTTAAGTGCCATTTTAAAGGGTTGGTTGTAATGTTTTTACAAGACTCACATGAGATGATTTATGTGTAACATTAAGGTTGTTTTTTTGATTTCCTGAAATATTTTTAAGATTCACTTCTAAGTTCATTTACTTTAAACACTACTCTAAGATAGTTAAATTTGACTTGATTAGGATGTATGTGACATCTATACAAGTCTTTGGAACATAATTCTGTATGAATGGAACCGCATTCCATTGGACTCAATCACTCCCAAACCCACGCCCATCACTGTACCAGATTCCCTCCGGTTTAGCAGTGTGATGTCACCCTCAGCAGTGGTTACTGAAGATCTAAAGTGCACCAAGAAAGACTTAATGGAATTCTGGGAATTTCTCATCTTACATAAGCCTGAGATATAAAAATGGTGATATAAATCAGTGCCCATTAAAACATTTGAGAGTGATTTTTAAATTGGCAAATATATATTTGCCATCTATAACTACATGTTTATATAATAATAATAATAATAATAATAATAATAATTGGTTGACTTGGTGAAACTTGTGGCACACCTTGTTGATGCTAGTATAAACGGATCAACACATCTGGAAAGAGGGGTCAATCTTCTGAGAGACTTATGAATAACCACTCTGATAGTACATTGACAACTTCTGGAAATTTACTTTAGAGAAATAAATTATGTGCAATATAGTTGTGTGTCAATATTTATAATATTTTCAGTGTAAAAATTTTTATGTAAATATCTGTAATTACAAACAGGCTAAATAAATACATAATTTAGAATGTGTTTGTCCACAACATAGTGTGTCTGTAAAATGTAAAATAAAGGGAAGGTTAATGATATAACTTAAATAAAATAAAAGGCTATAGAAATATTAATTCATATCCCTCCCATATTCACTCCAGAAAAAAATACCTGCTTTAAATGTTAGCGGTAAATTAAGGGTTGTTTATATTTCCTTATATTATGTCTCCCCCATTTATTATACATTGAGTATATATTTCATTATCAGAAAAAGAGCAATTAGTTTAAAAATTAGAATTTAAAAACAGTATCTTTCTGTAGTATCTTGTTTTCCTGTTTTGTTTGCTCGTTTCCAACATAAAACATCCTTTTCAGTTGAATATAATGGGAAATGTTTGTTTTGAGCCAAGAATATACCTATTAAAGTAATCAAAAACATGCAGCTTTGAATAGCTATTGTTATTATTTTACTAATTAATCTGTCTTATCCTCTTAGACTTTTTATTAGATGACTCAGAAATCAAATGACCTTTTCCAACTAAACACACGCAGATGTAGTCACAGGTAATGATGGTATTACGTAAGTGCAATATCTACAGTAAACCTCAAAACATGTATTCTGCTAACTAGCAATTTTCCCAATCAGCCTTATATTTTACTCTGCCACCATCCCTTTAAGCCCTAATCATGGAGGTAGCTCTGGAGAAAGAGCTGTGTTCCGTTTTCACTCAGTAGGGAATGAATGTTCAAGGACTGGATGTGCTTTTTGCTCTCCGTAACACAGTGTGCTTTCCCAGCTTTGCAGTCATTTTCTCCAATTCAATGCAAATTCTTGTAATTTCCCCCAGAAATAAATGCTATGAAATGCCTTATTTCTCTCTCATATGTCAGAAAATTTATATCCCACTATCAGCTTTATTTTTGTCAAAATTAAAAATCGACATTGTAAGCAAAGATAAGCAGACCCCAAATAAACAAAGCTGCCAGCTAGGACTAAGTGAAATATCCAACATGCAGCCAATAAATTAGCAATGACAAGCAGACATTTCTGTATGACAGGTTTTGTTACCCTTCATCTTTCCTGCTATACCTGGATGTTTTGATTTTAGGTCTAAATAAATGGCTTATAAGTTATCACCAAAAAATAAAAAGATCGAATGGAAACTAGCACCATGATCACTATTCCTAAATGTTAATCCTGTCCGATTTATGATGACTTTATTCAAAATCCATTTATAGTAGTAGAAAACACAGATTAATTAGTAAAGAACTATTGCTGACCATCCTTTATTGCAGATTGAGTGAAAATTGCATAGTAATTGCTGGAGGTCATTGAAAATGCCTTGGGATTTTTATGAGAGACTATAAATCTATATTAGTCTAGGTGTTAATTGAATTAATATGTAAAGAATGCCAAAAAGGAACAGATTGAGTAACAGACCCTAAATTAGAAAATATTATTTTTATAGTTATTTTAAAATTCTTATTAATTTTCAAAAAATGGATGTAGTATGACATGTGCCATCTGAGAAAAGATCACATGTGTAAACATAAAACTTCCAAGTTCAGCTTAGGAATCTGTAGTGACTGATCTGGATAACACCAATCAATATATAGCACATGTAGGAGAAATGATCTCATTATAACATACAAAATCCTAGGCAATAAAACCTTGAACAGTACTATATTGCCCATACTGCTTATCTCAAAGAACAATAAAGTGAATTATGGAAAACATCTTCATTTGTATAATTTTTTATTGAGGTAAAACACTGTATGTGATTTAAGGGTGTAGGTTCACACCTCTTTGGATGTTTATCACCACACTCCACCCATCACCAAACCACCCATAGACCTACACAACAGTCCATTGAGACCCTCCCACTTCTACCCCAACCCTCAGTCTCCTCCAGGGCAGCCTCAATTCTGTACTCAGCTTTCTAAGATTTGGGGTGAGTTTTGTGTGTTCCTTCATTTTCCATATATAATAAAATTGTCTGGTATTAGTCTTTCTCTTTCTGACCTATTTCACTTAGTTTAATTCCATTCAGTTCCATCTATGTTGTTGCAAATGACTAAAGAAAAAGAAGAACATTTGTATGGCTATTCTAAATGCCTTACAAATATTATCTCATTTAATTCTCATAACTCTATATTAAAGATAAGGAAACCAAGACAGAGAAGTCAAGTCACTCGCTGTCCTGATGGTTACAAAATGGCAGCACTCACACTGAAACCAGGCAATGGTGCTTCAGAGACTATTCTCCTGGTCATTATACCACACCATCTCCTTTGTAAAAACCTGATATTCTTGCATAGTTTCAGGCTGTTTAGACCTACAATTTAATAAGGACTTTGATACCAGGAAAGCAGTAGGGATGGAGAGTAGCAGAGGGATTCAAGGTACTTCTTTTGATATGGCCTCTTGTCTGAAAGATTGTTTTTGTATTTTTTCTTAATAGTAGGATGGTTGAGATATTTAAGGTCAGGTGAGTTGAGCCAAGTTGGAAGACAGCTTTATTACTGGCTCTGAAGCCAAATGCCAAGCACAAAATATTGGGCCTGTGCAATATCTCCCAGTTGAAGCTGACATGAATTTCTATGAAGGTAAAACAGGACAAGAAGACACTGTGTACTACATCCTTTTAGGTCTGCTCTTTGAATTTTAAATTCAATCCTTGGTTTTATTCAGGTTGTCACATACTTCCCAAGGCTTACATTTCTCTTTGGCTATTCATAAAACTTTCTTAATCTGTAGCTTATGAGGATTCAAAGAAAATATGTTTGTGATGCACATTGAAATTTTTAGACAAACACTAACTCTAGATATTCATCAGGCTTTCTGCTATATTTTATTTTAGTATACGACATTCTTTATCCAACAACCAGGACTTAAGGTGCGTCATTTATTTTGTCATTGTAAATGTTGAGTCGGACATAATACAGCTTTGTCCAATTGCTTATACAAAACTGACTGTTGATTATGCTAGGGCAAAAAAAAAGCTGATTTCAAAATAGCCCATTTTGTAATTGCATGTAAACAGAACTGTAGACTCATATTTTCACAGATGTCATATTTTTTCCTGTCAGCAGATTTTCTTAAATAAACGACTGATTTAGTATACAGTTTAAATTATTTCTTTCATTTCACTAATGTGCCTCTTAAAGTCTAAAGGACAGATTGTCAGTAAATTTTTATTCACATTCAGTCTAATACTCACAAAGTTGTTTATAACTAAAAATCAGTGCTATTTTGTCCAGGTTAGCGTTTCTGAAGCGAAACAAACTAGTAGGTGGAATCATGGCTTGGAACTATTCCACCAGCCCAGATGATAAAAACATATTGTTCTATAATTTCAAGTAAACACTGTTTGATAAATAACAAACATGTGAAGAATCAGAACAATATGTAGTCAAATATGGTTTATATTCAAGAAAAAAAAGTCATCACAGCAATGTATGAATCCTATATCATGTTTACAAAATCCTTACTCTTGAGAGTAAGTTAGTAAATAACATAAGCAAATACATGCAATTTCTCTCAGAGCATGCTTCTGAAATGTTAAAAGGAAAGCAGGACATTTTATTTAATCCTAAGTACCAGTATTTCCATCAGACACAGATGGGAAGGCTACCAAGAAGCAGCTGCATAAATATAGAAACTTTGAACAAAGCACAGCTGTAGCAAAAGTTCAACCACAGAGATGTGTAGCTCCTCCTTTGCCACTATTTACTGCCCTTCAGCGAATACAATTTAACGCTGGCTAAGAAAAACCCATGCCAAGCACATTATTGTCAATTTTCAAGATAGCTTTTAAAAATCTTAAAACATGATGGCTAAAATAATCATCAGATTAGATTTTGGTTGATCATATTCTTAGCCTGCATGTCTTATTATGGCAAATGCTACAATTAGAGTACAATTAGAATTGCATTAAAATAATAGCTAGCTGTTTGTAGGAAGTGTGCAATGATGTTCAAACTACTGGGAGATGGCAACAGCTCTACTGGCTCTTGATCAAAATAGATCACAACACATGTTAATAACTCAATACAGGAGTCTTTTCCCCCCTGTAATATGTATTCAGATGCTTAGATAAAGGGAGGTGTCAGCTCTCTGATCCCATTGGCAAATGTAATCCCTTAATTCCAAGCACATCTTCCAGATAATCAATATAGAATTCTTTGAACCTTGATATTTGCCTATTTTAAAATTATGCATGTTTATTAAAGTTGTTCTAAAATATATACCACATTTCTCTGATTTTGTTTATTTTTAATACCGCTTCACATTATAGTAATGCTTTTGGAAGCTGCTTATTTAAGATAAAATAAATATTATCAGCCAGACTCTGATACTGACTCCGAAGATCAGGTTTCAGCTTCCTGTAATAAAATAATTAAAATGGTTGATAGTGATCATAATTTTGAGTCATTAAGAAAATATTAATTTATATTATATGCAGCCTTAATTGGAGTCATAAAATTTGTAATGCATATTAAAAATTTGACATGTTCTTATTAGCCTTCACATTTTTCCTTTCTGCATTTTTCTGATGGCATGTATTTAATGATCACTGTTCACTATTGACAGAGTACCTGTACCTACTAGGGCCTCCTACCATTTCTGATCTTAGCTTCTATACTCCTATAACATAGAAAATAAGGTAAATGAAGAAGTACAGACATCAATTGACTAAGGGTTTTACCTGTGGTAACATATACAAACCATATAACTTATACTCTGCTTCTATTCTTAGTGGTCTCTTTGCTTCTTTTAGTATTTTACGAATGTACCAAGAGGCTAGGTGAGAAGAAGCCTGCAACAATTAGAGTTAGAATTATTAATTCAAGTGACAACACTGTTTTTTTTTTTTTGTTTTTGTTTTTATTTAAATTTTTTTTGACAAATTTGCTTCCCCCCACCTCCTCAGATTGAGTCCCCATAGAATTTCCTTCCCCAAGGCACCCATGCACCATCACCACAGTCCTCCGTGCTCCTCCCTCCCTCCCTCTGATCCCTCTCTCTCCTCCTCCCCTGCAGGATGTCTCTGGTTTATAATTGTCTGTTTTTGCTTTGTTGTGTTTTGCACTGTTATTATTATTTCTTATACTGATATCTTATTTGGTTCTCCTATATTCCTGTTATAAGTAAAACCATCTGATATTTTTCTTTTTCCTTCTGGCTTATTTCATTGAGCATAATTCCTTCTACCTCCATCCACATTGCTGCGAATGGCACGAGCTTATCTTTTTCGATTGCTGAATAATATAGACAACACTGTTTTTACTTCCTATAGCTTGCTGTTTATACAATTGAAAAGCCAAAGTACAAGGCAATGAGGAAACACATCTAAAATTATGATTCTTAGAAGTGGAAATATGTAGATTGACATGATTACAGGTGAATTTAAATGTCAGGATAAGAATCAAAATACTTTTAAGAGGTTTGCTAAGAATTTGAGCTACACCTACTGCTTCAGATACCCTACATATGCAAGAGAAAAGAATCCTTTTGAGAAATCAAATAGAAGCTCCTAACTTGCACAATAAACTATGTTATGATTTTCAAAACTGATAACCTATGCGAGAGTTTAACATGCAACAAAACTATCTAAATTTAGATGTTTTAATGGAGGTGATTTGAGATTCTTGTTTTCCAAGAGTTGATCAGAGATAAACTCTGAATAGATTCCTGTGTTCCAAAGAGAAAACCACTCTCTTTCCCACCTTCTTCTGCCACAGCAAAATTCACAAAGTTTATAAAATCTAAGCTTCCACACATACACATACACATACACATACACATACACATACACTACACTGAACTTCACTTACCATTTCCACCCTACATAGACTCTGTGACTAACCCTGAACCCCAAGACTTCAGAGTACCCCTTTCTAAATTCTACTTTGAGATATACAAAGATTCATTAAGATGGTTTTCTTCTTGGTCAGAAAGTTTCATAAACTAAGGTTTCTATGATCAATATTTTCCTGTAATAACCTCTAGGGCTTTCAACTTCATTCATTTAACCACTTTATTTTATTGCAAGAAATAAAGACTGGGAAATAACCATTGAATTCAGCCACATACGAACTCAAAAATGATTTACATAAACAGTTTTGTTAGGCGAGTGGGAAAACAAATTTTAATGGACTCAAGAGAGAACTGGAGATGAGGCATTGGGGATAGTGACTATCCCCAAAATTTGAGCAAATTTTGCTGCAAAATGAAGCAAAATATAGGACAGAGAATGGAGGGTATGTGACTTAAAGCACACCAGTATGACAACAAAAACATTTTTAAAAAGAAAACAAGAGGAGGGGGGAAAGGGAAGAATTTCAGGAGCAAAGAACTCAAGTAATGGAAGGAAAACAGGGTCAAATGAATGCCCGAATTAGGAAGCTGAACTTACATAATATGAATTGCATTAAGATGCATGATTGCAATAATCAGTAACATTAATACATTTCTAGTAGGTTTACTTTAGTAAAAAGATGGAAAGATTCTCTTCAAATTCTTTTCTGGTCTCTTGGAAAAATTTGTGACAGAAAAGGTAGAAATGAAGGTGGGAACTAGAAACAGAATATTGCTTGTTACTGGAAAGAATGGTGTTCAAAGTTGGAAGCTTAGCAAAGCCTTTGGCTTCTTAGGCATCGATGCCCTAAGGCAGCAGGACATAGTCAATCTACAAATAAATTCATACTAAAATTTATATTCTATGTTTATATACCTTTTTGTCCTGATTACAAAATACCTTTTGTTAGAGGTTGAATTCAATTGCAGGCAGATGTCAAGATTAGAGAATACTGAATTTCAGACAGTTAATAATTACTATAAAAGTGAAAGGAAACCTGACATTTGGTGGCAGTCATGATGTGGGTGATACTGATATCCAAGTATAATGTTATACACCTGAGACATATAATGTCACAAACCAGGCTACTATAGTGAAATCTTTAATGAAAAAAAGGGAAAAGTAGGAAGTTTAGGTTTAAGTATCTCCTCTAATACTTAGGAATTGTATGACCATTTCATCTTTCTATTTTTATTTCTCTCTGTAAAATGGCATTATTATTAATGTTTATCCTAACTACTCTATCATTGTAGTGCATTATGTTACTGCCTTTTAAATTTTTTTACTTTCTCTTCTATTGTACTTACCACCTGGTCTTCTAGTTATGTGTTAGCATATCTAACTCCCCAAAAGACTCTAAATGATTTGAGAGTAGATTTTACATATATAATATAATTTTCTATCTTTGATCCCTGTGAACTGCCACATTAGCTCCTAGTTGATATTGAATAGATATTTATTAATTAGTATTAGCAAAGTTCATACAGGTGTACATGTGTACTATGTGAGGTCATTCAAAACATTCCTCATATATTAATGCATTGAAACCTATTAAATAGTAACAATGAGTATCTTTAAAAATGAGAAGATAAAGAGTGGCAGAGCTGTGATTCAAACTGGGGAATCTGTCTCCGAAAACTGAGTTTTCAAGCTCTACTACTTGTTAACTTAATTTAATATCATAGATAAGGAAATTTGTACAATATGACTTTGGACCGTTTTGGTAAAATGTGAATGGAGTTAGCCTAAATTTCATTAGAATAACATTCAAAATAGTGCCTTGGCAAATAGCTTAAGTTGTACACACAAGATGAGCGCAAAGCTTTTTGTAATTATGTATTAATAATACATTATAATAATTCTTGGTGACTGAGAAGAAAGAATTTATAACTGCAAACTTTATTGTAAATTTTCTATGTGACAGGCACCCAGCTAATTGTTGACATATATTACATATATTATTTTATTCAATTTTCACAAAGGCCCTATTGTATTGGTAGATTAAGGTTATTAGTTCCTCATAGAACATTAATTACAATGCAGGTATGCTAACCTGAGACTCTTCATTCTGTTGTTCTATATGTAGGGATTGTGGGAGTGGGAAAATTTAAAAAGATAGTAAATCTATGGTGCTCGAAGAATATCATTCAGAATACTCTTTTTAATTCAGTTTCTCATCATTAAATACAGAGAGAACAATAGTTTCTACCTCATCATGTTGTGACAGAATATAAATGAGTTGATATAACTAAAATTCAAAGTTAATATGAGATATCTGCTGCTAACATTGTGTATTAGGAAGTGTATGTGTATTATTGCTATTGTGTTTATTTATATAGATATTAAATATCCTGGGAATTTAGTCTAGGAAAAAGAAATAAAGGAGAAAAGAAGTGAGCAAATATACTTTTTCTAAATCAGCAGTATGAAGTAAAAAACCTGAACCTAGTCATTTTTCCCAATGCTATCTGAAACATGCAATTAAATCAAGTATTAAGAATTAGATTATTCATGTTGAAGAGCAAGTCTTTAAATTGCTGTTTTATTACTATTATATTTCTAAGTAGGGTTTTATTTCTGACTGTATTTATATTTATCATTTATTTTTGTCTCTCAGTTTTGCAGAATACCTCAAAGATAAAGAATGCAAAAATACATATTAAGTACTATATCATGTCCTATTTTACAGGAATATTTTATGTTGTTATATTACACACATTTTTACTCTCATAGTGTTTCATATATACCTATTTCTTATATTTATTAGCTACAGAATATTCCCTAGAAACTTCACTAATTCACTACAGTTTAAGGTTTGTGACAGTAATTTTAACTAAATGTAAGATAATTTATGAAACTGGACATAAAGTGGATCTTTTTACAAAAAGCCAATGTTTCTTTTCAACCATCTAACCATTTCCAATTGTCAGATAAGCACTCTGGTTGTTATGCAGAGATTTTGTAGGCAGACTTAGCGTATGTGTTCAACATACTACTCATTGACTTTTCTGTACTGATTTAACTGATTTCCCATTCAAGTTTGAAAAGATGTAGAGAAAATGACAGTATTGTCAATTGTAGCCTTGAAGGCAAGTGATAACTTTTAAATGTATTTATGTTTATGAGGGTTGAGAGACTCTAATCATCTTAGTCACTCTGAGACCTTGACTGATGGAGGCTCCAACTAGATTGAAACCTTGAGGAAGATTGCAGGAGATGTGAAGGATTGTGCAAACTCTTACAAGCTTAGTATAAACATCTGGTCACATTTCACTGGAGAAAGAAATCACACTTTAAAAGCAAGTGAGAAATGCTCCCCACCTGGAGAAGGAGCAGAAATCTGTGAGTAGCTCCAACGACTACTATGAGGGCTTATAAACTGGCTCCAAGCTGCAGAACTGGCGCACTCACTCTCTAGACTCCAACATGCTCTTCCTTGATGCTGCTGACTCTGGGGGAAAAAATGAAGGGAAACCTGAATCTCTGGCTTTATCCCTCAAGCATTTTCTTTCTTTTTTTTTTTTTAAGATTTATTTATGCATACAAGAACTGGGATACAGGCCAGAGGTGCTGGGGGTGAGAGGATTCACCAGAGACAGAGTGGGGAACAGAACAGGCAGACTGACTGAAATACACTGCTGAGGGGAGCAGCAGATGAGTCGAGAGGTCCCCTGCGCCATGTGGGTAGCTCCCTGGCCGGCTGGGGATCGAACTCATGCTGCAGTGGCTGCAGATAGCTTTGTAGGTTGCGTCTTAACCTCTTGCACCACCAGAGAAGCCCTCTCAAGCATTTTCTACACTGGAAACATCTAACAAAATTATGTGGTGTTTTGTCATAGCTACTATGTTGTTAGCAGTATTTTTTAAACTGTGAATTTGTTAGGGGGAAAGGATGTTCTGAACAAACTCCATACAGGCTTTGTGGACTCCATCCCCACTCCATCAAGACACTGGGAACTACAAATCCCATGACCACCAAAGGGAGGGTTGTAAGGACCTGTGGGGTGAGTTAAGCAGCCATGTTTTCTGTTTGGATATTTAACCAGCCATGTGAGTGGGGGTCAGCCTCTTGACCTCATGGCACTGGGCTTTTAGCCAGCTCTCAGTGGGTCATATGGGAGTCCAGGTCAGCAGAATGGGTAGGACACATTTATGAATTTATCTCCCTCTTTTTCTCCCTGAGTTGTCCGTTTCCTCATTTTCCCTTTCCTTGTAAATAAACCTTTGATTAACCTTTTGTGTATGCCTGAAGTTTAAGTCCCCTTTAAGCATGTGGGTGAGGAGCCACAGTCAGGCAACCCATTTTATTTTTTTTAAGATTTATTTATTTATGCACACAAGAGCTAGGGTACAGGCCAGAGATGCGGGGGGTGAGAGGATTCACCAGAGACAGAATGGGGAACAGAACAGGCAGATCCACCAAAGTACACTGCTGAGGGGAGCAGCGGGCGAGACAGGAGAGGTCTACTGCACCATGTGGGTTGCTCCCTGGCCAGTCGGGGATCAAAACTTGTGTTGTAGAGGCTGCAATTGTTTCACTGTGTGGTGCTTAACCCCTTGTGCCATCAGGGAAACCCACAACTCATTTTATATCAGGGTTTCCCTGTAACAAATTCAACAATGAATAAGATTGAAATTCAGTCTCGTGAACATGGAAACTAAAAGGGTGAACATGTATTTAACAAATAGTTAGAATGAGGAGCCAAATGTAACATGAGACTAGATCCTGTAGCCTTCCACATTGCAGCTCTCATTCTCTCTCTGTCCCAATAAACTCCTCTTCTAATTTCTGATTACTCCTAAGCAACTTTAACAGGAAACAAATTTTATATTTTTAATTTAATTTATAGTTCAGTCAACTGTGAAGAAATCCAAAAACCACCCCCCCATACATAAATCAAAACATTCATTTTATTCTTACTTTTCACTATTTGCCAAACTTTAAAATAAGGAATATTTTTTATTTTTTAGTCTTGATTAATGTTTCAATTTCCTTGCTTGTCATTGGTCTGTTCAGATTTTCTATTTCTTCCTGATTCAGTCTCAGAAGGTTGTATATATCTAGGAAATGTCATTTTCTCTAGGTTATCCAGTGTATTGGTATACATATGTATTTCTGAGATATAAGTTGTTCCTTATCTTCCTTCATTTCTATTCTATTTATTCAAGTTTTTGCCCTCACTTTCTTTGTGAGCTGAGTTAGAGATTGATCTGTTTTGCCTTATTTTTTTAAGACAAACTTTTGGTTTCATTGATCTTTTGGTCTTTTTTATTTTTACATTGTTTATATCCAGTCTAATCTTTATTATTTCCTTTGCTCTACTGACTTTTGGTTTTGTTTGTTCTTCCTTTCTTAGTTCCTGAAGATGTAAGGATATGTTATTAATTTGTATTCTTTCTTGTGTTCTTGCCTTCCAGTTTAACTTTAAGTCTTAGGGCCCTCTGGGTGTAGTGCCCATGTGAGTTAAATTTCAGATTATTCTGAGCATGATCCCTTCCAGCTCCATCCATGTTGCTGCAAATTGCATGAGTGTATCTTTTTTGATTGCTGAGTAATATTCCATTGTATATATCTACCACATATTCTTGATCCAGTCATCTATTTGGGGGCATTTAGGTTGTTTCCATAGCTTTGCTATTGTAAATAGTCAATAAGCCAGAAAGAAAAAGAAAAATACCGGATGGTCTCACTCAGAGCAGGAATTTAGAAGACCTAAATAAGGGACCAGGAAAAAGGCTAATTACAATAAAGTAAAAATAAAAATCAACAGGCAACTATAAACCAGAAACACACTATGGGGGAGGGGAGAAGGGATTAGGGTCAAAATAAAGGGAGGGTATTGTGTGGGGACTATACCAAGATGAAAATGCATACATTGTGCAAAAATCAAAAATGATGTAAAAAATATATAAAATAAATTTTAAAAATTCAGATTATTCTCCCAGGATCTGCTCTGCTGTAATCTTGCTTTTAATCAGTTAATGTCATATTTTTCATAAAAGCCTAGTGTTTGGAAGAGGTATTCCTCTCCACACAGAGATTTGGGGGTTTGGGTTATTTTTCTCCCATCTTATGACTTTAGTTATTCTTCAGATCTTGTCACCTTGTATATGAAGGACAGTTGTTTAGAAAACTTCCTTTTCCTTAAGCCCTTGTCTACAATGTCTGAAACCACAAATCACAGCAGAAGACAACAGAAGTTGGGGCTAGGCAATGTTACTAATAAAACCCTTCTAGACAAGAGAACTATTGCTTCTCTGGTTGCAACTATTTCTACTCATTTATGATTGTCAGATTTGAAAATTATCTAGTTTTGTTCTTTTTTGATGTGGGTATTCAATGGAGTTTATTTGAGTCCTAGGCGGGAAATGTATTTTTATCTGCATTTTACAACTTTATTTACTTCACCAAAGAAATTAAAATAATCAAGAAGTCCCTGGTTCATGCTGAATGTCCATACAGTGAGGATTCATTTAATTCACTGGTTATGGCAAAGACTATATCCCCCCCACCAAAAAAAATAAAGCAAGCACACAGAAGACATTATTTAGTCATTGCCTGGGTTTTGCCTTCTCAGTTAATGTGCTATTTATAGAGAGATGAAATTATGCAGTGTTGGTGGTCTGCATTTCCAAATCAGCTTTCTTCCCTGGGTTAGAAATAATTTAGTTCTTTTTGATTCTGTTTGCTTTCTCTCCAGGCCTTCCACATGTGGGATGTGGTGTGAGGTTTGAAACCTGCTAATGTTTTATTTCAAAAGACAAAGTAGACTTGCCCTAAAAGAAAAAAATATAGTGATTACTAGAGGCTCTGCGGAGGCGTTTACATTCTGATTAGGCAATGGTTAGCAAGTCCTCAACTCTCTAGCATTATCATCTCTAGGGTCCTCCTCCTTACTCCTGTGGTTTGTCAGGCTGCGCATACACTGTCTGAGCTGCTCCTTTGTACTTTTCTTCACCTTCTTAGAATCTTGTCTCTTTGATAAGAGAGCAAAAAATCATATGAAATAAGAATCTCTGAGGGCCAGATCATCACAGGTGCACAGGGATATTAGATTAAGATCTACAAAATTGTGCTTTTATCATTCTCATTTCATGAAGCACATTTATAAAAACAGATCATGACAACCTTTTCAACAGTGTCACTACTGAAATTTTCTGGGTGACCTTGGCCCAATGCCATGCTCTTGACATTTTAAATGGGTTTTAAATGATGGTGGTGATAATTTAGTGTTTGGATTAGGAGAGTATGATGGTGATAGTGAAGAAAATTTAAGAATGCAATCCACTAATACTGAACCTGTCTTACTTTATTTATTTAGATGGATAGTCAACAATTAATTTAAGAAACAATTAATTAAGATATAAACTGTTTGGTATTCAGTATATAGACCTTGATCTTTCTGTAACATTTCATCCATAGGCTTTTTCACACCAACTCTATTTACATTACTACAATTAAATTGCTATTTCAAGTATAATAATGGGTTGCAGAAAATGGAAAGAGATCTTTCTCTGTTGTGATTCTAGAAGAAGAAAATTAGTTTACTTGTCTACTTAAGCTTTCTTGGAAACAGAGAAATAAACTGTGATTATTCTATATAAATACTTGTATTGTTATTTTATGATTTTTTAAATAATCCTTTAATTCTAGATAATTATAATTCACAGAAATAATACATTAATGATCAATTTATAACTACAATGGTAAAACTGTGAGGTCTCCACTGATTTAGCCCCCAGTGAAACTGATGAAAATTATTTCTAAGCTAATTATTTAAAGATTCTGGTAATGGTTCTAAGAGTAAATAGGAAATTAAAGAAAAAAACTCTATTCAAGACAACCTATGAAGACTAAGAAAGCAAGAGTCTGTGGTATTTGAATTAAGATGTTCCCACCTCCTCGCAGCTCAGTGAGAATGAGATGCCATTGGAGACTGCTGCAGTCAAGAACACATGGCTCTATCATCTATCCCTCCCCCAGTTCAAATTTGGAGGACTATCTTCTGCGGATGGAAAAACTTCAGTATTTCTTACCTTTCCCCATGTACCCGTTATCCTGTCTAGTGCAGTTGATAACTTTAGCTTCTCATCTTCCATCTAGTCTTCAGTTGTTAAATAGAAACTCTACTTTGGATGCAGGGTATTGAAATTATTGAGACCTGGATTACTATTGTAGAGTGGAGGTTCTGATTCACTGCCTGGTGTGTATAAAGTCAATATTATGACACTAGTACTTGAAAGGAAAAAGGTTTTATTGAAAGCTTACTGGCAAGACTAGAGCAAAAATAAATGCAGAGGTCCTTTTCAAATTACTGGATCTTTCTGGTGCATAGATCCCTTGTGGCGGGAATGTAGTAGGGTTGTCCCTTTTCCTGGTGGACAAATACCTCATTTTTTAATATGGTCCAAGTGTCCCCCTTTATCCTTCTTGGTTAATTACCAGTCTCTTGATTCTGCAAGTTTATTTTAAGATTAATTAATTTTGTATATGCAGGATGTATGACCTTTAGCTGAGCACCACACTCTGTGACTTCTGTGACAACAAACTCAAAAGATAATCAATGAAACAAAACCATTCCTGTTGATAGTGTCATCCACAGGTTCAGTTCTGTGCCAGTAGAGACATTCCAGAAGACCTCCACATGTTGCCTGTCTCTACATTAAATGTTCAGATCCTTAAGCAGAGGTGTCATTCATAGAGAAGATTGTCATTGTCTTTACCCCCATTTCCAGAGTCCAGCTTGGAGAGTTTTCCTTGGGGAGAAGCAGACATTAAAAAAGATAGCTCCTAATGTCTTCTCAAAGGAAATGACATCATTTGCAACAAAAGATGAAGAATTTTAAATCTACGAGTAGTCTCAAAATCACTGGAAGTTATGGTGAAAGGCAAGAGGGATTAAGTTGATAGATAAAGAAGGTAGAGTTTAGACTGTAGATCAACTAATTTTCAGAAAGAACAGAGATTATGAGCATGGGGTCACAATGATCAGACACTGATTTCAAAAACTATTCCATCAAAATAACCAGTTTATTGTATTAATTTGTATCGCAATTAATGCTGTATGGATCATTGAAAACAATAGAGCAACTGGTCAGAAATTAGTGAAATTTAACAGCTGGATATATCCAGGGAAAAAGATAAGGGAATTCTACCAGCACTACTGCCATCCCACAATGACTATAGGCATAACTAAGGCTATATCTATCTGAGTAACAAAATCAGTTACTGAAAACTGTGTGTGAGTGAAGGGGGAGAAAGGTAAGAAATCTCCTTCACTAAAATAATCTTCTGTCACTAAACAAATAAACAGGCAAACAGCAATAACAACCCCTGGAGGAGAGAAAGTAGAATGGAAAGTTACTACAATATATTTTATAAAAGGTAAGTTTCAAAGAAAAAAATTAACATGAACATACTGGAAGTACTAAACAGAGAGAGAGAATATAAAATTTTTAAATAAATAATGACTGAAAAATCACAAAATTTATTGAAAAGGAGTAACATAAACATGCAGAAAGCTTAATAAACTCCAAGTACAATGAATGCAAAGACATTTACAGAGAAACCATAGTAAAAATGCTGAAAGTAATAGACAAAAAAAATCTTGAATGTAGCAAGAGAAAACAACTTATAACTTACATGGGAACCCTAATAAAATTAACAACTGACTTCTCAGCAGAATTTAGGCAGGCCATATGACCATACATCAAAAAATTAACTTTTAACCAAGTATCCTATATCCAGCAAAGGTATCTTTTATAAATGAAGGCAAAATAAAGACTTTCCTAACTAATCTAAAACTGGAAAATCTTGCTAGTAGAATACTAAATCAAGTTTTACAGGTTGAAAGTAAGTGGCCCCAGATAGTAATTCAAATCTACCTTAAAAATAAAGAATACTGGGCCTCCCTGTGGTGCAGGCGGTTGAGCCCAGTGCTGTGAAACTGTCCACAGCCTCTGCAGCATGGGTTTGAGCCTGGCTGGCAGGGGAGATACCCACATGGTGCAGCAGACTTCTCCTGTCTCACTCACTGCTTCCGCACACCTGGCCTGTATCTTGGCCTTTATCCTGAATGAATAAATAAATCTTTAAAAAAAAAGGATTGGGCCTCCCTGGTGGTGCAGCAGGTTGAGCACCACACTGTGAAGCTGTCCACAGCCTCTGCAGCGTGGGTTCGATTCCCGGCCAGCCAGGGAGAAACCCACATGGCATGGCAGATTTCTCTTGCCTCGCCCACTGCTCCACTCAGCAGAGTCTTCAGTCCATCTGCCTGTTCTGTTCCCTGCTCTGTCTCTGGTGAATTCTCTCATCCTCTTGCACCTCTGACCTGTATCCCAGTTCTTGTATAAATAAATAAATCTTAAAAAAATAAATAAATCTATTTAAAAAAATAAAGAATACTGATTCTTTATTTCATAATTATTTTAGGAATGCATATTTTTCTTTAGCTCAATTGATTTAAAAATTGTATAAAATAATCTGTTTATAATATATTATCAAATCTGCAACATATATAATGTCACATATGTAATATTTGCAAATAATTGCACAAAGGTGGTGGTTTGATATATTAGGCTAAAGAGATCATTATATATGGTAAACAAATAATTAAAACAGTATAGTATTAGATCTGTAAATTAATAGATGAAATATGTGTTGCAATACTACAAAGGTGGAGAAAGTAACAAAGCTCTATAGGAGTAATATTTCTAATATCACTGGAATTAAGCTGGTATAAATTTAAAGCTTATCTAATAGGTTAACTTAATAAGTAAAAGTTAGAACAATTAAAAAATATGGTTTTAAATAATTAAGAAATTAGAATGGTACTTTAGAAAATACAGTTAACACATTAAGAATAGAGACAAAGGGCCTCCCTGGTGGTGCAAGGGATTAAGCACCATACTATGAAAGAATCTGCAACCTCTGCAGCACAAGTTTGATTCCCCAGCAGGCCAGAGAGAAACCCACATGGTGAGGTAGACCTCTCCTGTCTCAACTGCTGCTCCCTCAGCAGTGTATTTCAGTCAGCCTACCTGTTCTACTCCCTACTCTGTCTCTGGTGAATCTTCTCACCTCCCACATGTCTGGCCTGTACCCCAGCTCTTGTATGTATAAATAAATAAATACTTTAAAAAAAAGATTTATTTTAAAAAAAGAATAGAGACTAAAAACAGAAATAGAAAAACAAAACTCTAAAATGACACATTTAAATCCAAGTATTTCAATAATATTAAATGCAAATGGACTAAGAATTCCAATCAGAAAGCAGAGCTTGTTAGACTGGTTAAGAAGGGAAACAAAACAATTCATTATACAAAGATTCAAGTGCTAGAGAGAACATATTTTTTATTTAAAGAACCACTGGGTCAGAAATCAAAAAGGAAATCAGAAAATAATTTGTGATGAATAAAAAAGAAAATGCAGCATGCCAAAGTCAATGTGCTATAACTAAAGAAGTGCTTAGAGGAACTGCATAGCCATAATTGCCTATATTAAGGGAGAAGAAATATCTAAAATCTGTGACCTAAACTTCCATCTTAAAAAAACTAGAATAAACCACACTCAGGAAAGAGAGATAGCATAAATATTAGAGAAGAAATTAATGAAATAGAGAATAGAAAAAAAGCAGATAAATTATACCTCAAACTTTTCCTTTTAGCTTAGTCAATAAAATTGATCAACTTTCACTAACACTAACTGTGATGACAAGAGAAGACTCAAATTACTAGAACCAAAAATGAAAAAAGTGACATGACTAATGACAATTACAGAAAAAAGTTTTACAAAGGAATACTATTAATAATTATATGCCAACAAATTAGACAATTTAGATGACACAAATAAATTCCTAGTGTTTAAAAATGAAAAAGGTATTCTGAGTAAATCTGTAACAAGTGAAGAGATTGAAACAGTAATAAAAAAATCTCACAATGAAAAGTCTAGATCGCTATCAATAAATTCTATAAAACATTCAAAAAATAATACTTATTCTTAAAAAAAAGAGAGACAAACACTTATAAACCCCTTTTATGAGGGCAGTATTATCCAGGCAGCACAGGAAAAGAAAAATTATAGACCAGTAGTTCATGGAAATGTGCATGTGACCATTCTCAATTAAATACAAGTAAACTAAATAATATACCATACTATGAAGGCTACATTGTGTAGTATTAACTTAACCCCTGGCTTTTTTTTTTAAATATTTGTTTGTTTATGCATTCAAGAGTTGTACAGGCCAGAGATGAAGGGGTGCAGGGGGGCAGTGAGAAGATTCACTAGAGACAGAGTGGGGAGCAGAACAGACAGATTGACTGAAATATACTGCTTGAAATATACTACTGAGGGGAGCAGTGGGGGATGATATCTTCATAGTGCTAAGATTTAACCACTTGTGCCCCTAGGGAGGCCCCACCTCTGGTTTCTTTTGATTAATATTTGTATGATGTATGATCTCCAATTATTATTTACTTTAAACCTATCTATGTTGCCATGTTTGAAGTGGGTTTCTTGTAGACAATAGAGACGAGGAATTTTTTAATCTACTCTAAAAATATATGTATCTTTTATTTGATGTATAATATATACTATTAATATAATTATTGATACAGGGCCTAAGTCTTTCATTTATTTTGTTTGTTTGTTTTGTTTTCCTTTTTCTACCTTCTGTGGGTTTCTAGCGTGTTTTTTAGAATATCATTCTGGTTTATCTCTAGTATCTTGAACTGTGTCTTTTCATAGTTGTTCTGTAGTTGCTCTCCACAATTCATTAGTGCACTGCTGTCAAAATTTTACCAGTTCAAGTACTTCCCTTTACATTCTTTTAATTCCCTTATTATCACATAACTGCCATAAATATTTCTTCTCTATGCATTTAGATCCAAGTCATGATGCATTATAATTTTTGCTTCATCCATCAAACATGAGTTAACAAACTCAAGAAAGAAAATGTTTCATATTTACCCATATTTTTCCTCATTCAATAGTTCTTCCTTTATTATGTTCAAAGATTTCTAACTTTATGGTTTTCTTCTATTTAGAATACATAAAACATTTGGAGGGGTGGTCTTTGGCTAAAAACTTTTCTTCGTTTTCCTTCATTACAACATCTTTGTTTCTTCATCATTCCTCAAGGGAGCAGGGGGAAGTGAGGAATCTTTTGTAACTACCTAGGTGAGGTTAGGCGTTCAGCCACCCCACTAAAGCTCTTTAGTATTTACTGAATGATTTCTTATTACTGCTTGGGGGAAGGGAGAGTTTCCTACATTCCTCTTTCTAATGGTGAAAACATCTTTCTGACACCACCACAGCTGAGAGTGGGAGGTAGCATCTTGTGTGGAATCTCTTTGTAGTCTTAACTTGACAGGAGGAATAAACGCTTCCTACAAGCTAATCATCAATGGAGGTGTTAGAGTGCCTTGTGAGAACCTGGCTCCGGCAGAAATCTAAGCTACTCAGTCTTTTAAAAAAAAAAAAAAAAACCTTTTTTAAATTTCCTTACATCATTGTTAATTTTTGTGCCATATTTGATTTCTTTCCTCAGGTGTAGTTCCTGTATATCTCCCACTATCACATCACCTGTGAACCACCACCATAGTCCCTTGTGCTCTCCCCTCCTCTTTTTGATGCCTCTCCCTCTTCCTTCCCTGCTGTATGCCTCAGATCTGTGGTTCTCAGGCAAGTTTTGTCTTTTTCCTGACCCTTTGTTCGGTTTTCCTATATTCTTTCTAAAAGTGAAATTGTTAGGGGAAAAGGATGTCCTACAGCTAATTCCATCCAGGCTTTGTGGACTCCACCCCCACCCCAGGCCAAAGCCAAAGACACTGGGAACTCCAAATCCCATCACCACCAAAGGGAAGGTGGCTGGGACCTGAGGGTGGGGTTAAGCAGCCAGGTTGGTATAAAGACAGACACGTGGGCTTTGGAGGGGTCCCCCATTTTGGCTCCCCACCAGCTCACAGGTCCGGCCAGCTCTGAGAGTGCCTTTGGGTTTCCAGGTCAGCGGATCGGGTAGGATGCATTAAAGACTTTATTTCCCTATTTTCTCCCTGAGTTGTACATTTCCTCATTTCCCTTTCCCTTGTAAATAAATCTTTTATTAACCTTTTGTGTGTCCCTATAGTGGAGTATTAATAAGTCCCTTTTAAACGCGCAGGTGAGGACCCACAGCCAGGCAACCCGTTTTGTATCGGGGTTGCCCTATAACAAAACCATCTGATATTTTTCAATTTCCTTATGACTTATTTCATTGTCTTTGCTGGCAGGTTTGATGGTGAGGTGGTTTGGTGGTGGTTTTTTCCCCTGTGATATTAACTTCAGAGTAATTATTCTCTAAAAGCTTCTGTCTGTTTAGGCAATCCCTTTCCCAATTCTTCTGTTAGAGAGAAGGGTTCTGTTAGGACTGTTTCAGTCTGTGCTTGGTCTTTCACGATTGTCAGCATCTTCAACTCCAAATCTGAACTAGAGAAGGCAACTTACAGCCCTGATCTGTTTTATTGATCTGCTGATCTGCCTTATGCTTTCATAATCTTCTAGTTTGTTTTATATTATTTCCAATCTTTTAGCTATTCTTAGTGAAAGTAGAAGCTTATTCTACAATTTAAAAATCATATTACTACCTTCTTTGGATTCCCTGAATATCTTTCAAATATAATACATTCATCCTCTGACAAATACTTAATTATGTCGCCTCATTTCTTGGCCATTTCCTCTTATGTTCTATGCTCCAGTCACAGTATTTGTCCCTTTTCCCCTTAGATTGGTTTCCTCTCAAAAATGTTTCCCTCACCCATTCCTGACCTGATGACTATACTTCTGGTTTCTGATTACTCACAGGTCTTTTATCCTTGACATCTCATCCCAACCTCTTCAACTCACTTTTATAGTGTTGTTTTTACATTTCTTAAAGGTTTTCCAATTGCACTGCCCTCTGTTCAAAATGCTCTTTTTATGGCATTCTGGTTTTTAACATGAGGTAAAGTTCAGCTTAAAGATCACCTTTCTCTGAGCTCTCTTTTGCTCTGGGTTTTAAAACTAACACAGTCACCCAAATGGCAGGATATTACTGCATCATCTCTTTTGGCTTCATTTAATATAAAACATTTAAAATTTCTTTTGTCATTGAAGACTCTCTGAAGACCTACTGGGGTGCTGTTGACCTCAGTCCCTAGATATCAATTGTATGAAGAGTTTGTCTGTTACATTTATGACTCTACTTCTAGTGCCTGTAATAATGCTAGGTTCTCAGTAGTGTATGTTCACTTATTTATTCACCTTATATTAATTGAGGTTTGATCAGATGCTGGATTATTGAGATGTATCAGTCAATAAAATAGGTAAATACAGATAGCTTACAATCTAGCATAATATTTGAAAACATATGCATAATGTTATTACATTTCATCATAGTAAATTAGTTATATTGAGTATTAGAAGGTAACTAGTGCTACTAAAAAATAGAGCAGATAAAGAAGTCAGGACAATGATATTAAGTGATGGTGTAGTGCAAAACATGGAGAACAATTTTCATTAATATGTATTCATTTAACTTTGTTGCTTAAACTGTTCCATTCCAACGTAGTGATTTAACTATATAGAGTTTTAAAAAAGGTAGAATAATAGATGATGCAAACAATCATTTGTTTTTATTTTTATGCTTTTTTTTGTCATGTACCTATTTCATATATCAATGCAAAATGAATTAATTTGATTTAATTATCCACAAGAAAAACTCAGACACATACCTTGTATTTGAAGAAGAGTCATAATATCTAGAGCAGAACAGCTCATAGGAAAATTTTTTTCCAGTACAGTAAGTCAGACTTCATTATGTCCTATTAAATTAATTTTTGAAGTTTTGTGTTTTTTTAATCCAATTCTCAACTGAGTGTATGTATAAGGAACAATTATTCAAGAAACTTGGTTTCATTTTTTTTTTCTAATAGTAAGGATTTTTAAAAAGGAAAAATTATCACATAGGCATAGGCATCCCAATACTTGCTTATTTAATTAAAGAAGTTGTGATGAAAATGCATGACATATTTTCCACCAAGATGAGGAAATTTTGGAAATGTTTTCATAGTTGCTACATAGATGTAAGAAAGTGAATCTTAGAAAATTGTAAGATTATTGTTATTGAAATTTAAAAAGCAACAGTACAGTCATCTTTACAGAATCTGAGAAGAATGCAGTGAAATAACTTCTAGAAGGAATTGTTTCGTCCTGGAGCATTTGTAAAATCTCTTACAATGATCAACTTTTCCATGAAAATATAGAATACACGAAAACGCATGGTAATTCACTAAACTAAAACATGGATAAAATTTAAAACTGTCTAGGAATAATCAAAATGAATTATAAAATTTAACCTAGAAATCTTAATAGTGATAGGAATAAGAATCACAAAAGGAGCGTGTACTTTTAAAAAAGTCCTCTGGGAAAGACATTGTGACATTGCAAAATTAGGATTAATTTTAAGTGGAAAATCAGCAATTAACACCTTTCTTTAAAGGCACGTTTTGGGTCAAGGAGAGGGTCTATAATTACAACAAATAACTTTCATGAGTTAATAATAGCAATATATTTAAATATACAAATATATAAACTGCGATAAGTATGAAAATATAGAAGAAATATTAAAAATCAATAAACAACCAATAAATGACAGAAATAACATTTCTATCAATGAGAATCTAGAAGGAAAAGATTGATCTTGAGACTGCCTTTGTTTTCTAAACTTTATGTAGAAATAAAAATTACTCACATATTCTATTTATCTATGTCCCAATATTTAATAAAACTTGTTGTAATTGTTCTAATCTATAAAGCAATAAAAGTTCATTGTAGAACTTTTGAAAAATATAGAATGGCTTGAAGAAGTGATCAAATTGACCAGAAATAATCACTGTGCACATATTAAAGGTCATATGTTTATATTTACAGTCGTGGAATTTACTATTAATTTATTTGTGTTATATAAAAATCATCACCAACTCAGTGACTTAAAACAGTCTCACTGGACCAAAGTCAAGGCATCAGCATAGATGACTGGATCAAGAAGATGTGGTACATGTGCACAATGGAATATTATTCAGCAATCAAAAAGATAAACTCATGCTATTTGCAGCAACATGGATGGAGCTGGAGGGGACCATGCTCAACAAAATAAGCCAGAAAGAAAAAGAAAAAATACCAATGGTCTCACTCATAGCAGGAATTTATTTTTTTATTATTTTTTTAAGATTTATTTATTTATACAAGCACTGGATACAGTCAGAAGTGCGGGAGGGTGAGAGGATTCACCTGACCCACAGTGGGGAGCAGAGCAGGCAGAAGGACCGAAGTACACTGCTGAGGGGAGCAGAAGGCTGCAGGAGAGGTCTGCGCGCCTTGTGGGACCCTCGCTGGCGGCTGGGGATCGAACTGGCGCTGTAGAGGATGCGGACAGCTTCGCAGCCCAGCGTTCAACCACTGCGCCACCAGGGAGGCCCTCATAGCAGGAATTTAGAAAACCTAAATAAGAGACCTGGAAAAAGGCTAATTATAATAAAGTAAAAATCAAAATCAACAAGCAACTATAAACTAGAGACACAGTACTGGGGAGAGAGGAGGAGGGACTAGGGTCAAAACAAGGGGGGTGAAAATTGTATGGGGACAATAACCAAGATGAAAATGCATACATTGTGCAAAAATGAAAAATTATGTAAAAAATATATAAAATAAAAATTAAACAAAAAAGAGACTGGATCCTTCTGGAGGATCTGAGGGAGAATCCATGTCTTTGCTTCTTTCAGCTTCTCCCGAATGCCTGTATTCCTTGGTTAAGCACACTTCCTCCACCCTCAAAGTATAATTTCAATCTCTTATCCTGTCATCACTCAGCTCTCTTATTCTGACTCCATGCTTCTCTCTTATAAGGATCCTTGTGATTATTCTGGAAATAATAAGCACATCAGGAAAATGTAGGGTACTCTCCGCCGTATCAATTCTTCATTGAACAGCAACTATAAAACTCCTTTGGTCATATTGAGAAAACACTCATAGGTTTCAGGAATTAGGATGTGGTCTTATTTGGGGACCATATTTCAGTCCATCACATTGATCATAATATTATTTGCTGTTTTCCTTTGAAATAGTGCGTTAGAAATCATGAATTCCAGAAAGAATTGTCTAAAACAACAAAATAACTTTAAAAATATTTAATATTCAAGAAGTGAAGACATGCTTATATGATTAATACAGGCCTTACACTTCTGAAATTGGTGGACAGATAATATGTAACAACTAAAAGGTTAAGATTTCTTTAGTCTGAGAATTTTGTCCCGTTTCTGTCACTTTTCAGTCTCAACATTTTTTTCCCTTTTTGGTGGAAATTCTTTCAAGATTTTTTCATGAGTTGACTTAGTGATGCTAGGGTGAGTAATTCTAGCTTCATGAGTAACATAAAGTAGAAAATTTGCATTAAGGATTGTTAGCCCAATAGTAATTTATCTAAAATCTCTCCACTCCCCCCAAATTGGGTTTTTTCTGATACTTAGTTTGCAAATAATATTAATGTTGAAAAATATGTGAGCTGCACATTTCCATTTTCATTGTCTGCTCTCATAAGATTATACTAGTTCATTTGATCAATGGATATATCCCAACTCAGCTGTTCGTGAGTTTTTTGTTTTTCTCTGAAAACTCTTATTGATTTTACAAATTCTCACAAACCCAAATGTCAATCACTGCATCTAAACTACAGGATATAATCTACATGTGTCTGTTATTCAATAAATCAAATAAATCAAGTCCTTCATTTTTTACCATTTTATAGTTTTCTGTGCTATATTACAGTCTTTGTCTTCATGTAATTAATATGGAAAAATTAATATGGCAAGTGTTTTGAGTATTATCATATTTTATAGAGTCTATAAAATTATCCTTATCCTTCCTTCTTTCATACAAATCTTTTTTTTTTTCAAGATTTATTCATTCATGCATAAAAGAGCTGGGGCACAGGCCAGAGATTCGGGCCTGTATCCAGGTTCTTGTATGCATAAATAAGTAAGTCTTTCAAAAAAAAAACCAAAGTTTCCATTTGTTTCAACATTTAGTTATACAAGTTCATGATGATATTGATCCCAAATCACTTCCAAACTAATCCTTTCTTTCAGCTGCAGATGTTGGCATACTGAACTGGAATCTGAGAGTCAATGAATAGGAATGATTCCTTAAGCAGTACTTCTGGAAGTTCAATGCCTCTCCAGATTTTTCTTCTGTTTTGTCATGCGTTATCTTGTTGTTCTGTTCTATCAAGTTGTTGAATATTTTTTACAAAAAAATCTAGAGTTCTACTTGTTTGTGGATATTCTCCTGGTTCCTTTGCCTCAACCTTGCTATTATCAGGTCGAAGAATAGAGAAATGTGAAGATTAATAGGAATAAGGAATCTGGTTGTACAACTGCAGCAGCCTGTGTTCCAATGTTAGGGAAAAAAAGTCATGATATATACAAATCTTAGCAAAATCTTATGCTAAAGCACAAAAAAAAAAAATATGTTTCTATATTAGAGAAAAATTCCTGCATCTTTGTCCAAAGAAATATCATAGAAAAATACCTTCACAGGGAAGATAGATTTTCCCACTAAAACCTCTTTTATGTTAATCCTAACTCCTTGCCTCTAGCATCTGTTTTTGATGCTAACTACCTCTGAGAGCAATTGTCCCCTCCAGAAATTTCCTTTAATATGATTATAAATCAGAGACATACTGCAGAGAAAGAGGAGGGAGAGGAATCAGAGAGAGGCTGGGAGGAGCACAGGGGACTGAGGTGATGGTGCACGGGAGTATTGGTGAAGGAAACTCCATGGGGACTACACCTGAGGGGGTGGAGGGAAGCAAATACTGTTTAAAAATGAACAACAATGCAAAACAATTTAAAAAATTAATATAAAAATAAAAAAACAAAAAACAATAATATTTAACAGCCAAATTAAAAAAAAGGAAAACACTATAAATGAAGCCTAAAATTTCAAAATCTAGTTATCAAGAGACCACTATAATTTTATGATACATGATTATGTTTGTGTATGCCCCTCTATTTTTTGGTTATAGTAATAAAATAGACATACATGAAAAAAATATGAAGTGCAGTCAAGAGCTGACCTCACCACACCATCTATTTTTACTAGAAGTGGGATAAACTATTATTTCATATCTGTTTGCTGAACTCTAAGTAATAACAAACACCCAGCAGAGTGGGACGGCTTCCGGCATGTGTCTTGGACCTCATCTCTTACACACCTCTTATACATTGACTCCAGCCCACTGTCTGTCTTTCTTTTCTTCAAATATTTTAAGGTTTTTCTGGGCTGAGATATTCTCATTTCTCTTCTTCCTGGAGTCAATGTATGTACTTATTTAATCTGACTGCATTATTGTAAGACCTCACATTTTAATTTATTTTTTCTCCTAAAGGAACAGATTATTTGGCTAATCCAATATCAAAAATTTAGCTGTGGCTTGTTTTACTATTTGGGCACACTGAGTGGAAACCAAGTATATGACAGTAACTTCAAAGTGACGGATGGAGCTCAAAATTTAATTGAATTTCAGGGCTGTGTGGTGGGTGGCCTACTCCTACAGATATACAGTGTTTCCTGCAATAGGAGGTGAGATTCCATCCAAGGTGGTATAAAATAGATGCCCTGCGATGAATTGCTACTGCATGGTTTGGTTTCAGCTACATTATTACTCTATTCTTCAGGAATCTTAGAAAAAAACAGAGTACAGATATAAGATCTCCTAAGCTTCCCAACAAAGAGCAGATCTTGTGGTCTGGAATAAAATAGAATAGTTGAGAAAATGGGAGCAAACTATTCATTACTATGTCTCTTAAAAAAGTTTTATTTTCTAGGCCTCAAAACTTAAAATAAGTGTTACTTTATTTAACCTACTTTTAAGCTACCACTTGTAAAGGTGTGTATTTAGTTTAAGCAACTTTTTCTCCCCGAATTTCTTCATCAATATCAATATCTATTAGCTGCTCCAATACCCTGATTTTTTCCTACAACAAAAAATTTTTTACATTTTTTCCCCATGGGATGTATATCCACTGCAAATGCATTCAAGAAGATAAAAGCAGTAAGCTAATATTAATGACAGATTAACAAGCTTGTTTTCACTTCCATTAAAAATCTTGACAAGAACATTAAACGTCTAGGCCAAAGTCTTGTTGCTGTGACCATATAAGGTTGGTCAGGAAGATACTTTGAAGAAGAAAAACATTCCTCTCTTACTCCTCCAGTCACACAATGGAGAGATTATCAGTATCTTCTGACATTCTGTAAAGAGAACAGGGAACTATCATTTCTTGATTTTAAATCTTCCAACTAGCACACTATTTTTCTAATCCTCTCTCCCACTTGCCTGTTTCCAAGTTACAGTTTAGTGATATCAAATATATATTCGGACATTATCATTTTAAGGCTTTTTGTCTTTGTTCATGATTTTTGTTCTGTCTGTAAATCTCTCCTACACCCCCTTCCAAAACTTTATTTTAGTGCACTCAGACATTAAGACTCAGCTGAAGAGTTATGTCCTCCATGTTTCCTCCTTCTGGAGTCCTATGGTAAACTGCACATTTACCGTAACAGCTATCACATGGTTAAAATGATGTGTTTTGGGCCTCCCTGGTGGAACATGGGGTAAAGTCTCAGAATTATGAAGCAATCCGCAGCCACTGCAGCACAACTTCCATCCCCGGCCATGGAGATACTCACATGGAGCAGCAGACCTTGCCTGTCTCGCACGCTGCTCCCCTCAGCAGTGTATTTCAGTCAGTCTGCCTGTTCTGCTCCCCATTCTGTCTCTGGTGAATCCTCTCACCCCCATACCTCTGGCCTGTACCCCAGCTCTTGTATGCATAAATAAATAAATCTTTGGGCCTCCCCGTTGGCGCAGTGGTTGAGCTCTGGGCTGCAAAGCTGCCCGCAGCCTCTGCAGAGGCGGTTTGATTCCTGGCCACTGGGCGAGGGTCCCACATGATGCGCAGACCTCTCCTGCCACCCGCTGCTCCCCTCAGCAGTGTATTTAATAATAAATAAATAAATAAACAAATCTTTTAAAAAATGTGGGATTCTCTCCAGCCGGCTGGGATCGAACCTGCACTGCAGAGGCTGTGGACAGCTTCACAGTGTGGTACTCAACCGCCTGCACCACCAGGGAGACCCCATTTTTAATATTTTGAGAAACCTCCATACTTTTTCCCATAAAGGATGGACCAGTATACAGCCACAACAGTATAATAGGGTTCCTTTTACTCCACACCTATTGTTATCCTTTTTGATATGGACCATTCTCACGGTTGTGAAGTGGTATCTCATTGTGATTTCGATTTGCATTTTCCTGACAGGAAGTGAGGAGGAGCATTTTTACTTGCGCTTACTGGCCATGTGTATGTCTTCTTCGGAGAAGTGCCCATTTAGCTCTTCTGCCCATATTTTGACTGGGTTATTTGTTTTCTTTCTGGTAAGTTGTATAAATTCTTTATAGAGCTTAGGTATTAGCTCCTTGTCAGATGTGTGGTGTGCAGAAATTTTCTCCCATTCAGTAAGGTGTCTTTGTTTTAGTGATAATTTCTTTCGCTGTTAGTATTTAACTAAATTTATTTCTTAAGTTTAGAATGGGTGCTCTCTTGATGGATAAAAGATCAACAACTATAGGAAGAGAAATAAAAAATCTACCTCCCATCCTTTACCACACTCCCACATTGCCCCCAATTCATACAAATATAACTATTTTGTCTTGGTTCTCTGTACCAGGGATGTTGTATGTGTATATTTATCAATTCACTTATGCTCTCTGCAGGTAGTATTATATCAGGCAAAAAATAAGTGTAAAGAAAAGAAAAGTAAAAATGTGTTCTTGGAGTGCATATCATAATGCATATTATAGTCTTCCAGATTTATCTTTATTCATATTTCAAAAAATGCTTATGTAGCTTCTTGTTTTCCCCTCTTTATTATCTCACAATTATTCTCCCATAGGTTTTGCTAATTTCTTTCTAATTTTATTCCTAGATATTTTATCCTTTTTCCTAGTATTTCACATGGGGCCTTCTCATTTATGTCCTATGAAGATTTTATTTTATATACAAATGCTATAAATTATTGTATATCAATATTTTCTTACCAATTCATCAAATACTCTTTCTAAAATAGTTCTTTTTTTTAAAGATTTATTTGTTTATTTATTTATACAAGCACTGGGTACAGTCAGAAGTGCGGGAGGGCGAGAGAATTCACCAGAGCCAGAGCGGGGAGCAGAGCAGGCAGAAGGACCGAAGCACACTGCTGAGGGGAGCAGCGGGCGGCAGGAGAGTTCTGCGCGCCATGCGGGACCCTCCTCCGTGGCCCGGGAGCAGCCGAGGATCGAACTGGCACAGCAGAGGCTGCGGGCAGCTTCGCAACCCAGCGCTCAACCGCTGCGCCACCAGGGAGGCCCCCTCTAAAATAGTTCTTTAATCACTTAATTTTCTCAATTACTTTTAATACAATGACCATATCCTGCGCAAGGTAATATATTCTGTCCTCTCATTTTTACTTTCTTTACACTTATTTTTTGCCTGATATAATAGTACCTTCAGAGAGCATAAGCAAATTGATAAATGTCCACATACAATGTCCCTGGTACACAGTAAGCACTGTATGAAAAGTTGCTGTCACTTTCTTTTCTGTCACTTGTTTTTATAGTGTTTGCTAGTCATCTTCGAATTAGAGTTGTACTTATATTTCATTAGGACTTTTACATTATTTGTAGGAAATTCTCAGCATCTCCTTAGAAGCTCTTATGTACTGCTATGTATCAATCTTTATGATGAATTCATGGGACACATATTACGGTGAACAAGAATGGTTGTAATGGAGTGTACAGTCTGGCAATTGATATAGAAATGTATGGAGATGATAATTTTATTAACATCCTCATCACCTATGTCTATGGTCTTAACAACCATGTACTTAGATGATGGACAAATGAAAGTATTTCTGGGAAGTTAGGAAATTCTCTCTTTATCTAAAAAACTCCTGCTGCCGTAACTTATAACCCACAAATACCTTCCTATCATCAGTGCATAAACTGCCTTCATCTTGGAGGAGGAGCATAAATGCAGGTTAAGCTATAGCTGAAAAAGTCTTTCCTCTGCTGTAAAAATAACTTTGCTCACCACCCTTTGAGTGTCATACAATGGGGTTTTATTATTTAATTATCTAATGTCCACATGGTGTCAGCTATTACTATTACATGGAGTATTCAGTGGTGAAACTTGCTTGTTTTTCTGAAAGGAATTTTTTATGCATCTAGATAACAGCCACTGGGCTCTCTATAAACCCATAAGATTGACTAATCTTATAAAACCCTCTCTACTTGTCCATTGTGGGTGATTGCATTATTCTGCTTTCCATTTCATTTTTTATCCCCACTAGGAAATGGCTAAGTCTAGATGTTTTTTCCTTTCATTAAATCACACAAAAGCATAAAGTAAAAATTGGTTTGAAATAACATTTAGAGCCATTGGAATAAGGAAGCCCTTATTTCTTAAGGAAAACCAAAATCTGACAGCTTTTTATACAGTAAATAGAAGTACAGCAAAGAAATTTATTGATCATCATCTCCTCAGTTAAAATACTAATTTCCAAACCTAAACAATGTTTTTTCTTTTGGTGCTTCATGGGGAATTAAATTTTGGAATTTGGGCAGCAAAGACAAGTTTTTGTATCTGTTGTTACTAGAGATGGCAATTTTCCAGCAGGGAAACAGAGGATACTACAATGGAAGTGCTTTTACCATAAGCATGAAGTCAAGGCAGCCATTACAGAGGATTAACTAGAATGCTCATGTGTGCTGAAGAACTTGTTTTTATGGTGTACTTGTTAGCTATGGGGTTAAAAACCCAAGACCTGTGAGGTTAATCCAATACAAAATATTGAGATAAAGCAGACACTGAATCACTAAGTTTGTTAATTACAATAGATAATACTGCATTGTGTAACATATTAGACAAGAACACCAAAAGCTATTTGTTTCAGCTCTGATTTTTATGATGGAGTCATCTGCAAATTCATTATTTGACATTTAGATGGACAATCCAGTGACAGTTTCATTTAGGAACATGAAAAGCATACATCAAAGGAAAGTCTGTCGTGAGAAAGGAGTTGAAACACAGATTTGGGAGTCATCTGCTTGGTGGGGATAAATGAAGTATGTTATTCTCCCTCGAGTAAGGATATTTGAGGACTAAACCTTCAGAAACTACATAGAGCATCAAGAAGAAAAAGAAAAGACAAAAGCAGAAGTCTGTGGAGTACCAGAATTATATACATATATGTATATAATTATATACTTATAAATTTATATGAATTTTTTCTGTTTCTCCTTTTAATTTAGGATGTACATAATCTTTATTTCTTTCCGAATAAGTATTTTGATTGTTTAGCTATGTGTTTTTTTTCTCATCAGTGCCTGGAATAATCTACTATGATATAATTGAATAAAATAATTTCCTATAAAATGAGTCATAAAATTTTACTGTTTAATAAACCTGAGTAGAAACCCTTGTGGAATATGCCAAAAAAATAGTTTAGTTAGCATGACTTTATAAAAAATTATGTTTTCAGTCAATAATTGATTGACTTTATGATGGGAAAGAGACATGAGTTAATGTCTTTCAGAGTTCTTAACAGATCTATATATTCTGGAAGGCCTCTATGATCTATTATTTTTCATGACATATGAGAGAAAGATATTTACTGTTATACTAATTTAACCATATAAGCCCTAAGCTGAAACATTTAAGATGGCTGATACGAGGGCATACCCCAAGGTTTCTTTTAAGTGTACATTATTGTATAATAATTTTCACCATTTAAATGTTCTGATGTTTTTGTTTAAAATAAATAGTTGACTGTATATTTTATAAAACTTACTTATAGTGGGCCTCCCTGGTGGCACAAGGGGTTAAGACGCAACCTATGAAATTGTCCGCAGCCACTGCAATACAAGTTCTATCCCCCGGCCAGCCAGGGAGAAACCCACATGGAGCAGCAGACCTTTCCTGACTCACCTGCTGCTCCCCTCAGCAGTGTATTTCAGTCAGTCTGCCTGTTCTGTTCCCCACTCTGTCTCTGGTGAATCCTCTCACCCCCCACACCTCTGGCCTATACTCCAGCTCTTGTATGAATAAATGAATAAATCTTAAAAAAAAAAAACTTACTTCTAGTGATTTGGATGATCTCAAAATAATTATATTGATCACATTACTACTCTGCATGTTTCTTCTGAATTTTTATTTTGAGACAGGGAGATCATATATGATCCACTGCTTATGAGTCCATTTTCCAACAGATTTTGTTATTTCCTATATATAACTAGAATTGCTATTTATATAAAGTCATACCTATATTTTTTAAATGCAAATGTAATTATGTTGTTGCCAAAATATGTAAAGTATCCATAGATTTATATCCCAGTTAAAAATTTAGATCCAATGTTATCAGCCTCACATCTAAATATTTGCCTTCATTTAGACAAAACATTGTGAATTGAACAAAGTGTTTGCACTGTTATCATTTAAAATTAAAGAACAAAGCCCATTCTTTTTGGTGAAAAAAAATTTAGATCGAAAAATAAGCAAAAAGATGATTTTCAAGATTTTCAGAGCAAATGACATATTCTAATCAATAGAACAAAGTTAGCACATTTCCATAACACCTGTCCAGAAAAACTTTTACACAGCAGAAAGATTATTGAAGTGCTTGGCTTCCATTTTCAGAAAAAAATAAGAAGCTATTTTTTATCAACCTTGTAGAATTTTAGAGTTTAAGTGAGCAATATTTTGTAAGCCAGAGAGTGGAAACTCACTTTAAATATATTCACCTTGCAGATAACATGTGCAGCCTTTGTGCAGCATGTTATAATAAGAAGAGTGAAAT
Organism: Talpa occidentalis; assembly: GCF_014898055.3. Lineage (NCBI taxonomy): Eukaryota > Metazoa > Chordata > Mammalia > Eulipotyphla > Talpidae > Talpa > Talpa occidentalis. The sequence goes on along the minus strand of NW_023604861.1, from coordinate 54,655,155 downwards.
AAAGCAGTCCTTGCCTTCAGACTTACAGCGTCCTGGGACTCAGCGTGGGGTCACATAGAAAATCAGATCTATTAGCCCAAGACAGTCTGGTTTATGTTTGATTCCTCTCCCTCCTATGACCACCACTCCTGTTACACTCTAATACGCCCTGCTTCAGTGATAAATCACACAGCCACTTTAAATCTTCTCTGAAAAGGAGGGCTTGCTCTTTACCGCTCTTCCCCTTTCATGAACAAATGTTTTTTTCTGGTGATTTTAGAACAAGGGCTCAAGCACCTGGTGTTCGCTGCCGTCATCTGTGGAGTTTCAGTATCCAGCAACAGATTCCAACCCAACCAGTTGTAAGTGAGGTCTTGTGAGGAATTTTTTTTTTTTTTTTTTAGTTCTCTGATTCATTGCAATATGTGGGCAGGGTTGAAGCCCATTCTATTGTATGGAAGAAGCTTAGGGAATGGATAACAAAAGGGTTGGAATCACAAATTCTGCCCTGGACATTGCATGGTTGTGCTGTTGTACTTTTCTGTGGCTTCAAACTGTTCCCTTCTGAGCCATAGTTGTCTGACATATCTGAAAGTTGGAGAGGATGTATCAATCCTCCAGGGCTATTCTTAAAGTAGAAAATGTGTGTATATTTTGTGGGAAAAAACAGCAAACATTAATAAATCCCACGAAGCCATCCCAGATGAGAACATGGACTTGTATGGGAAAGGGTGAAGTCGTCTAAAAAGAACTTTCAGAAGTGTAGCTCATATGTCCTTAATCTGAAATAAGTACCTTTTTTTTTCACCTTATTTCCTATAAAAATGACTTTGTATCTATAAAACTCTACAACTAAAACACAAGAGTACATAAGTCTAGTTGCCTAGATTACTCAGCAAGTAACAGGAACAGAAAATTTCTTTTTCCTTTTAATTCCCTCCAGCTATAAAAACAGTGAGAGGAGCATTACTTGTCAACAATTATTGATGAACGCATGATTCCATGATAACACTCTCAGATTTATTACTAACAAGTAATGTAACTTTGAAATTTTAACTTTTCTCTGTATCTTAGTTTCCTCATCAAAGTTAGTAGGAGTCGTATTTTATTTCTCCTAGAATTTAATTTTTTCTGTGTCCAGTGCTCAGTGTCAAGGGAGGAAGAGTAGGACATAATACCTTTTGTAGACAAGGAACTTAAAATGAAGATAAGCTAGGCAGTTATGACATTAAGTAAACTAATAATAGCAACAACAATAGCAATAATAGTAATAATAATGATGATAGAAAGCATTAACAATATGGAAATGGTATTTACAACATATGACTAACAAGTTGCTTGCTATTGATAGATATCCAGTTACAGTTACTGAAATTTAAGCCACATTCATTATTTCAGTATTTTATTGTGTCTTTTGGAGTACAGTTTTTTGCAATTGAAAACCTTGCCTTAACCAGTATTCTACTCAACAAGTAGTTCATATTATAGAAAATTCATTTGCTGTTACCCAATGTGGACATTTTCTGATGCATCAAAATTCTGCCTATCTGGCTTTTACAGGTTACCAGCTTTTCTGATTAGGTTCTGTTTATGTAAGGCTTTCATGAATGCCTAGCATATGAGAAAGTGATCTTATGTGAAATAATTCAGTCAATAACTCATCTAGGCTGATTCATTCTAGAAATGTAATATTAGGTGATCTTAGCATGTTTTCCTAATTAATCACATTTTATTTTACATTGTACCTATTGACAGTGTACCCCAGGACTTATAGGGATTCTAAAAAGGAAAGGCTGAGAAGAGGAAAAACATTTAAATACAGAAGAGATTATAAAATGGAGGATATACCCATTACTGGCCTTGTCCCTTCCTTCCTCTTCTACTGTCTTTACTATTCTCACACAATTAGACTAAAGCAAAACAAATGCCTCTTCTCAGAAATGGTAGAGGACAAACAGGAAGGCTAACCAAAGAAAGGGGCTGGCTACTCAGAGGAAACAATGTGATCACTCAGCATCCTGCTTCATTACGATCATTAAACCAGTAGCAATGAAATAGGATAAGTGAAATGCCTTCCTACTATCACAGGGGTCACTTTCTTTGGGTTTATACAATAAATAGACTAACACTTGATTTATTCTACATCCAAAACCAGGCAAGCACTTTATTTACTTTGGGTATTGAACCTAATAGAAACTATTATGACACTATCAAAAATTAATTAAAAAGAAGTAAAAATCCTTATCAAAAAATAGAAAAAAGCTTCCACATCTTAAGTGTCACCAAATAGTGTGGCTAAGAATAAGAAAGTAAATAAAAGGAAAAAGCAAGTTTTCTAACAAGTTGTAAAATGGGTCTCAAGGGCTCATTTTCTTTAAAAACAAAACAAAAAAAAAAAAAACCTGCAAAAAATCCCATAAAGTTATTGGGAAGATGGTATCATAGGTTGTTGGTTTAAAAGGTGGACAGGATTAAGGAAAATAAAAAGTATGGGAATTATTTGAGGGGAAGCACAGGGACACAGTCACAAGGGTATGGGGGGATCCTATTACAAAGAGCAACCATTCCTGAAAAGACCAAGGGCAGGGCCTCCCCGGTGGCGCAGCGGTTGAGCGCTGGGTTGCGAAGCTGCCCGCAGCCTCTGTGGCGCCGGTTCGATCCCCGGCTGCTCCCCGGCCACCGGAGGAGGGTCCCACATGGCGCGCAGACCTCTCCTGCCGCCCGCTGCTCCCCTTAGCAGTGTGCTTCGGTCCTTCTGCCTGCTCTGCTTCCCGCTCTGGCTCTGGTGAATTCTCTCACCCTCCCGCGCTTCTGACTGTACCCAGTGCATGTATAAACAAAAAACAAAACAAAACAAAATAAATAAGTAAAACATGCCTCTATTAAAAAAAAAAAAAAAATTTAAAAAAAAAAAAAAAAGACCAAGGGCATCATACCATGAAAACTCTTCATTCATGGGTAGCCTCTTAGTGATCAATCCATTCTTTCCTTGTCTTCCATTTCTAGCCTCCATTTACAGCACAGTTTTCTCATATAATTAGCTTGGGTAGATGTTCCTGATGTTGTTTGTAGAGTTGCAGGGTCCTTGGGTTCACTCTGGGAACGCGGCGCGTTCCCCAGGTGGGTTTCACCATGAGACAGAGATGTTGGTTATATTTAAAGAACAGGTTTATTAGGGAGAGGAAAAAGGGACAGGTTTTGCTATGAGAGGCCTGCATGTTGCAGGCAGGAGGCCTTGACAGGTCATGGGCAGGCAGGAAGCTGCTGCCCTGCAGAGGGAGAGAGTTGGTGAAAAGAGGCACCTGCATAGTCACAGGTGGGCAGTGGGAGTGCTGCCCCGAGCCTGTGCAGAGACTGCACTGATATAGTCCTTTTCTCTTTGGGAGGGGTCACTCTTCCCTGGAGTGGCCTGCTTGTTGCCAATGTTGGGTAACAGGCAAAACTAGAAAGGCACCAGAGATTCCAGGCTGGCACCAATCTCCATATCTTTACCCTCAGGCCTGTGCTCCAATCCCTGTAGCATCTGATCCTGCTTGGGTCCCATGCCTTGTGATAAAGCACTGGCGCCTAAGGGTCTGACCTCTGCAGCTGGGTTAATGGTCATGTTATTCCCCTTGACCCCCACCTCATTGTGAGTCAGGTTCTGGTCTTGGGGCACCTCCTTTCCAGTCTTTCTATTCTTGACCTCCATCATTCCCATTTGGTTCAGAATGATGAGATAGTCCCTCCCTCCTTCAAATTACATTTGATTTCCCCAATAATACCACAAGACAAAGTTTATCATTGCCATTTTATGATAAATGGACAAAGATTAAGACAGATTAAATCATTTCTCTAACATTTCACCACCAAGAAGTGGTGGAACTGATATTTCAAGGGACTTTAACATTCTCACACTCTTTTTATCGGCACACCTTTTGCTGTGGTTTTCGGAGTGTGTGGGTTTGGAGTGTGGGGTCTTGGGTTCACTCTGGGAAATGTTTTGTTACTGAACGCCGGCCTCAGTTTCCCTCAGCCAATAAAAGGAAACTGAGTTTGAGGAAAAGGAAAGCGGTTTTATTTGTCGACAAATGAGGAGGGCGGCAGACTCATGTCCGAAAAACCACCGTCCTGCTCTTTGGCAGTGGGCAGGGGTATTTATACAAGGGGAGATGGGTAGGGGTCCGCGAAGGGGAGGGGAAAGGGGTCCGCACAGAGACAAGTGGGCACCAGCTCAACAGGGAGATGGATGGGTGTCAGCTCCTTCATCTTAAGGGAAGGGGAAGGTGTCAAGGCACAGAGACGGGAGATCGCCAACTTGTTTTTCTTAGGGCGAGGGGGAAGGGTCTGCAGGGAAACCGGTGGGCGCCAGCTTGTTTTTCTTCTCAAGGGGAGGGGAAGCTGCAACAAATGGGAAAGACAAGCCATCAATCCTGCCAATGCTAGATAAGGGGAATTGCAAGAAATGGGGAAAGACAAACTTGTTAACTGTATCACTTTCACCAGAGCTCCCGTTTCAGCGACACGCGGCGAGTTCCCAAGGCGAGTTCCTCCACGAGACGGAGACCTTAGTTATATTTAAAAGAGCAGCTTTATTAGAGAGTGTTGTGCCCACGAACGACAAACGCAGGCCCCAAGGAATCAAGGACAGCCGATGCAAGCACAAAAGGGAGTTTAAGGCAGACTTGAGTCTGGACTCACGACACCCATCGATGCAGCGGTGGATGGCGAGAGCCCCGAACTGGGGAATCGGGAAGGTATTTATAGGGTTACAAGCAGGCTTAAATTTTAAAATAAGCTGCAGTTACTCATTGGCTATGGAAAGGCATTTTTGGCACGGGCGCGACTCAAACTCAGTTGATTGGCCAGGGATGCCGTGGTCTCCCCATTTGGTCGTCCCTTTTTCTATTGGCCACCAGGGTGGTCCGAGAAGGTGAGGCGAGGATGAGACATAGTTCAAGAATGTTGCATCATCTTTCAGGAAAGTGAAACTTAAACCTAAAATTCTAAAATGGCGGTTATACCCACAAAACGGCAAAACAGTGGTCAAACGCATAACAATCTGGTTTCACAGAGAGAGGGACAGAAGAGTAAAAGGCACTTGCATAGACACAAGTGGGCAGAAAGAGCTGCCGGAAAGGAACAGGTTTGCTAAGAAAGGCCTGCATGGTTGCAGGCGGGCAACCTTGAGGAGAGCGGCCTCTGCTGAGGGAGGTCAATGAAAAGAAGTCCTGGCAGGTGCAGATCCCGGGCAGGCAGGAAGCTGCTGCCCTGCAGAGGGACAGAGTTGGTGAAAAGAGGCACCTGCATAGGCACTGTTGGGCAGTGGGATTGCTGCCCCTAGCCGGTACAGACACTGAACTGATATAGTCTTCTGTTTGGGAGGGGCTCACTCCTTGTGAGTTGTCAGTTGGTTGCTAATTCTGGATAACTATGCAGAATCTGAAAGGGACCAGAGATTCCACAATGGGCTTAATCTCCATATCTTTACCTTTGGAGGAGCCCTGGTTGGAATTTATGCTTTATATGCTTTGTAATGTAGGCCTCAGAGCCTAAGGATACTAGTCTGTGCCTAAGGACCTTGGTTTCCATAGCTGTGTCAATGGCTATGCTAATCTCTTCTACCCCCACCTCCTTGTGAGCTGGGTTTCTGGTCTTGTGGCACACCTCCTTTTCAGTTTTTTTTTTCCTCTTCCTTTCCTTCATCACTTTGTCCTTAATTTTTTTAAGTGACGGCACCCCAGTTCAAACTGAAGATAGTTTTCAAACCAAACAATAAAAAAAAAAAAAATGCATTGATTTACCTAAAGAAGACTGGGCAAATGTAGAACTGCTGCCAGGCCCAGGTGGCTCCAGAAACTCTGTCGCTAGATCTTGCTTTCTCTCTATTCATCTTTATCTTTGTTATGATACATGGTTCTTGTTTTAAAGATGAAGTCTTATTGGTGATATAGCTAGAGGAAACACCTGGGCTGTGGAATGGTTCTCTGTATGCCAGCAATTTCCATTTTCTTTTATTAATTCTATTTGTGATTTGGTATTTCACATAAGTGCCCAGTCAAACTTAATCTTCTAGTTGCTACTTTTGTTCACATGTGCCTTTCCACTCAAAATATCCAGCTACTTTTACTCCATTTTGGAACTTTGGTATTTGGACTAACAAATATTATCATTTCTTCTCAATTCCTCTCTTGTAGAACCTAGAGAGGGAGTTAAATATCATAGGGCTTTTTTCAGCTGACTTTTTAAAAATTCAATAATCTGTATCAGCTTTTTTGTGCCCTTATGGAAATGTGGTATCTGGACCTAACGGTGTAAAACTTTCAAATGTTCTCCACAGCACCATCTATAGGCCAGTTGAACCAGTTTTTCTCATATTGTATCATTTCGCTGCTTTCTTTCACTGTTAGTTCAATTATTAAAAATATTTTTTGCTTGCCAGGAACATTTTTTTTTTATTTTCAACCTTGAAAGCTAATAAATAATTGGCCTCACTAGTAACATGAAGTAAACTTTTCAAGTTCCAAAATTATCTTGCAAGAGCCAGGTATACAACAATGTCAATGCCCAAATAACATCCCTTCCTAAACAATGTCAAAGACTTTTCAAATAAAATTATCTATTTGTTGTATCAAAATAACTTTAATTCTAAAACCTGACTGTGTGTGCTCTAGCCCTGTATTTTTTGCCATTAATCATTTGTGTTGTGATTCAACAGTAATCTCTCTTTTCCCGGTATTACTTTCAACTTGTAGTACTGTTCTGTGTTGGTTTCTACTAGCATGAACAGTTTAATAGCTAGTGTGAAAATAAATATTTTTATATCTATATTTCATATTTGATTTAATAATTTTCCATTAGAAGTTATTTTGCTTGACTAATATGTGTGTGTGTGTGTATATGTGTCTGAAGGACTCAAAAATTATAATTCTAATGGTGAAAAGACAATTGAAAGCATTATATATGTTATTTTTACAAATCTTAAATATCAAATATATTTCATAGTGTTAATTTCTATGTTTCAATTTTATTTGTGAAAAGGCAGATCAAAGCTGAGAAAGGAAAAATTTTAGGTAACATAGGAAGGAGGGGAGGTGTTGAAAGTCATCAGACTGGGAAAAAAGTATTCTAGAATTTGGTACAAATAGTGAGTTACATGTCCTGTGCAAAGTCATTAATAACTGAGTGATTGCAGTGCACAGTTGGCATGCTAGATACTAATGTCACATTTCCATATGATTGTTCTAGTTGGAGCTGCTGAGGTGTGTTGCATTTAGTCCTCCAGGCTAGCAATTTAGCTTAATCTTTTCTTACTGCAGTATGTGACCTAATAAAGCACAAAAGCTTTCCACATGAGAAAGTGAAAGTTTCCATGACATGGGCATATACTCTTTTCTCCTCATTTAACAGCTTTATAGCCTTGATCTTTACATAAAAAATACTATTTTAATCACCCACTCTGTTCCATTATATAATTCATTAAATAGATGTTTCTAAGTCTTTATCTATCATAGCTACTTGAAAAAAATCACATTTCCGCTTTCTTTCATAAATATGTATTAAACAGTAATGCCGTAAAAGATACTCCTGATTAAAAACTAAGTTTTTTTCTTAAGTATAGCTATTTTATTATAAAATCCATTGAAATAAAACTTGATAAAGCAAAAAAAATTATGTGCTTAAATGAGCTATTTAGTTATTCCAATGTAAACTGGATGGTAAATAACGACGGATGGATGGATGGATGGATGGATGGATGGATGGAAGGACAGATGATAGATAGCTGGAAAGGCTGTAGTTCCATAATATTTATATGAATGTTCACTTATATAAACAAAATTTTATGAAATTGTCAGGCAAGAAGATACTACTTCCAAGTTACGGTTGAGGAATTTTAGGTTTATCAAGTTTATCAAGAAGCATGGTCAAGACCATTCAGAATCACCATATGTGGCCTAAGACAAGCTTAGTCCATGCCACTTGATTTTATAAAAAAAAAAGGCTTGTTTATCTATACAAATATATTTTGCAGTTGTCATGCATCTATTAAAAGCCTTTAGAAAATCAACTATTTTCCTGAAGTGTAAAGCATTTAACAATAAAAATAACCACAATATTGAATACATAATTTGTGGATAGCATTAAATCCTCCTCAGTTTCCTTTCGGGGAAAAAACAAAACAAAACACTTGACTATTGACACACATACTCCATCCTCTTTCAAACAGAACCAAAAAAACACTGTCTTAATATACACAACCAAATTTACATTTTCTCAAGAGAGGAAAAAATTACTTCAAAAGAAACAAGCAAAGAACATCAGCCTAACAGTTCTCTTGGTAGAGAAGCTGAGGCACTTTATTACATTCTACTACATCAGAAATTTACATCTCAACGACTACAAAAGTACTTTGCTTCTGGCACCAAGCTGTGACAAGCTATGGCAGAGGCCACATTTACAACAGCCAACTTGAATTTAATTCAAGGAACCTTTGGCAGAAAAGTGACACAAGCGATATAAAATCACTATACCATTGTCAAACAGTGAACTCCATCAATTCAGTAAAATATGAAAATACTTTATTCTGTTTTCCTTAGAGTTTCAAGGTACTTGACTCACTAGAAGAGAGCCTCTAGCCCTCCTCCCCAAATACAAACAATAATGTAAATTAACATTACCTTGAAAATAATTCATAATTTGTGTTCATAACATTATAAATTAGTTTTATATTATTAAAAAGTATTGCAAGTTTTTGTGTTTTATAGTGATCAGCATAAATAAATAAATCTTTTTAAAAAGTTTTTTCTTCATCATATATATATATATATATATGCATACAAGAACTGGGGTGTAGGCCAGAGGTGCGGGGTGGGAGATGAGAGGATTCACCAGAGACAGAGCAGAACAGATGGATCTACTGAAATACAATGCTGAGAGGAGCAACGGGGAGAGGTCTGCTGTGCCATGTGGGTAGCTCCCTGGCTGGGACTATCAACGAAGAAGTGCCCAACTATCCTGATTTGCTAGATCTGAGAACTTTACTTTCAATAAAAAGACCAAGAATGCCTTGGGAAGACTGGAGTGAGTTGATAAAAATAGGGGGGATGGGGGGTTGAGATCACAGGGTTATGAGTATCCAAAAGGAAAATTGAATTTCTACAAGATAAAAAGGCAAAGAAATTTATGTCATCATTGGAATATTAAGAAAGGATGTACTTCCTTGATGGTATGTACAGTAATCAAAAAGAAATTCCATTCCTTTTGGACAAAAAAGAATAAAACAATGGGGAGACTCAGAATCTATTTTGGGAAGCAGGGTTGATGCACACACATACAAACACAAACTCATTACTAGGCCAGATACCAGGACTGGCTTCAATGGCAAGCTTTTGGTAATTGCTTTTGAGCATTGTGAACATTAACTCCATATCTTTATCATATAGCATATAGCATTAGAGTATGTCAATAGGTTCTTGAACATGAGATAATCCTTGCTGCAAAAGCATCATGAATACAGTGCATCTTGCAATGAAAAAATTTCTGTAACATATAAGTAGAACTGATTATACTTTCATTAAATTTCTTGAAGCTAACTTATGCTCACATGAAAACCATAGTCTTAGAGCTTGCATATTATGTGCCATGTATTCCTTTTTTTTTTTTTCCTTCAAAGAAGTTCTTAAGTTCCCTGCAGTGGAAAGAAGAAAAACAGTTTAATATTTATTGAACACCTACTTTGTACTTTGCAAATACCATCACATTCAATGTTCATAATAGTTGTTAAAAATAAATACTTTTGGGCCTCCCCAGTGACGCAGCGGTTGAGTGCTGGGTTGTGAAGCTGCCCAGAGCCTCTGCAGTGCCGGTTCGATCCCCGGCTGCCGGGTGAGGGTCCCCCATGGCACGCAGACCTCTCCTGCCGCCCACTGCTCCCCTCAGCAATGTACTCCGTCACTCTGCCTGTTCTGCTCTCTGCTCTGGCTCTGGCAAATTCTCTCACCCTCCCGCGCTTCTGCTGTACCCAGTGCTTGTATAAATAAATAATAAATAAATCTTTAAAAAATAAATAAATAAAAATAAAAATAAATACTATTACTATGTCTATTTGTCTAATGAAGAACTGGAGTCCCAGAATAGCTAAGTTATTCCAATGTCACTTTGTTAGAAGGAAGGATTTGAACCTAGGTATTCTGACTTTTCAAACCATGCACTTAGACACCGTACGAAATCAATTATTTGAAAAGAAAATGATATAATTTAAAACTTCAGATCATAAATAATTCTAATAAGGCTAGATAGCCAAGTTCTCTACTTCTGAGGACAAATTTATGTATCTCTGTGTGAAAACCTCACAGGTATTTTCTTAAGAGTTAAGAATTCAGGGCCTCCCCTGGTTGCGCAGCGGTTGAGCGCTGGGCTGTGAGGCTGCCCGTAGCCTCTGCAGCGCCTGTTCGTTCCCCGGCTGCCGGCGAGGGTCCCACACACAAAAAAATAAAATAAAATAAAAAATAAAAAAGAGTTAAGAATTCAGAGCTCACCCACTGACATGATCCCCCCTGGTTTGGTAGTGTTTCCTGTACAGTGGAAGTCAGCTTTTCTAACATTAGAGGAATAAACAATTCAGACAAGCTAGGACTGAATTGTTCTTGCTGCTCTGAGTTCCTTGAATTCGTTCTCTTGTCTGCTTAAATTCACGATAAATTACAATCCTCTATTCTCCAATCGTCTTCACCAGGACATTGTAAGAATTTCATCAAAAGAAGCTTTGCTTTTCTTGAATAAACCAGATTTCAGTAACAGGAAAGAGCTTCACTCTCTGTGAAATTTCAGGGTATAAGCATAGTTCTCTGTAAAAGTGAAAAATAAAGCAGCACAGAGCACTTATAACATTAGGTACTGTAAGCAATTTGCATTTATTAATTTACAATTATTTGCACAGCTTTCTGTTCAAATGCAATGGAAGAGGTACCATTACATTTCCCATGTTAGAAATAAACACACAGAGGTAGAGATTAGATGATATACCCAAAGTCATAGAACCAGTAAGTAGCAGAGTTTGAATTCAGACCTAGGCAGCCTGGCTGTACAACGTGGTCTTGCCCACTGTGCTATACTGACCATTTTATTTTGTTCTGAAAATTATTTGATCAGTTGAAACATTCTAAATTAATTAACTGAAAACTAACTGTATATCACTCAGCAATCACTGTGTTCCTGCTATGGGTTAACTATAACCCATAGACTAAATATCATTTCCTGACATATTATTTTATTTGGTGCTGTAAGGTATATTAGTAATTTCAGCCAATATTCCCTTTTATCCACTGGTGAAAACCCAGATAAATTGAGACATGAAATTGGAAAGGAGAACTCTCTAACCAATAACATACTTTCTTTCTTTTTCAAGAATGGTCTTATTTTAAAGACTAGGCAAAATGTTGCAGCTTGAAATAGCAGCTGGCTAGCAGTCCTTTTACAATTTTTCCCTAAATCTTGGCTCAGAAAAGAGATTTCATAACAATGTTGATATTATATGGAACTAACTGTTGCTCTATCACCAGAATGTGGAAGGACTTCTGCTAAATTCAAAAACTAGGATTGTACAACAAAAGCGATTTTGCACCAGTACTTTGCTTTAGGGATTGTGCAAATCTGTCTTCCTGAAATCAGATAAGGTCCTTTAACCATACCCTATTATCTCCATCCTTTTTTCATAATGAGTGTGCATCATATACCTTAACTTAGCATCCACGAAGAAAGTAGCCTTCCACAATCTTAGTATTTCTGTCTCTGTCATTTCCCCCAGTGGTATATCCCTTATAGACCGAAGAAAAGCCTAAAACCTAATGAACATAACAAAGTAGAAATTTGTGTGAGAGAGTTGTTAATAAAGGAGAAGTGTCTGCTGTGAAATGTCCCTAAGTTGGAGTGGAGAACAGAAGAGCCGGGATCAGCAGGGCATACTTGGGAGATGAGTGTGCCATGTACTGTGTGCGGAGTACCAGGCTAGGGACACTGGGTAAATAGAGGAAGCAGAACGTCCTTCAAGGATGGGTCGCTGATAAAACTGAGAGTGGTTACCATTTATTGATCGTGTACATGTGCTCATCCCTGGTACATGCACTTAATGGATCTAGCTCACGTCATCGTCACAATAATGGCTTTGGTAGCTGTACCCATCTAGACATAAGGAACTGATGGAGAAGTGGCCCAACACCAACTTCCCAGCTTTAGCAATTAGTTATTGACCAACTCCTTAAAGATAGGGAATGAGATAAATGGCACTGGGGAGCTAATTCATAAAAATGGAGGTTTTGGTGAACATAATAGATAGCTCAGAAAGAGACATAGTCCAAAGAATCTGGTTATAATAAAGTGACAGTATAACTCAATATGGAAAGAAAGGATCAATTCATGATTTGCTAGTTATAATAAACACTGCTGCTTCCCTAGTTTGTAAAAGAAAAACAGTTTACCATTAAATAATGCATGCTAAAATAATTCCCAGTTGTGTTAGAATGAAATGGAATAAGAGAAGACAAAACCTATATAATCATGCTCCGTGTTGATCACTGTCATGCTTTACATATAAAACATCAAAATAAAATAATAGCATCCATATGAAAAATATACATATAGGTACTCTGGTCCTCATAAAAAGTCTTTGAAATAGGAACAATAATTTCACTCTCTTACAGATAGGAAAATCAATGTCCCAAGGTCATTGTAAGTATTCCAGTAGCCATCTAAGATTAAATACGTCCACAATTCCTAAACTTTCTCCTAAAAACATATCTCATACCATGTATCTTCTCCATCTGAGAACACTGTTTACTTGGAGTCACCTAGTTATTCAAACCAAAATTCTCACAAGCATCTTTAACTCTTTTTACAGGCCATGCACAAACATTTTTGAAAATTCTTGTGAATCTATATTCAGACTATAAACTTCTTTTACTGTTTTTTATTGATTTTTATTGAAGTAACATTGATATGATGTTACATGTTTCAGATGTGCATCACTGAAAATCAGTGTGTGCATATATTACATTAAGTTTACCACCAAAACTCCAATTCTACCCTTCACCATACAGTTGCCCTATTTGTCCTGATTTACCCACTCTTCCCCCCTTTTCCTTCTGTTTCTGCAATTGGTTTTATATTCTAAAAGCTTATTTTTGTCTTATTTAGTTAATTTTTTTCTCTATAACATCCCATATTATTTAAAAATTGAGATTTTTTGAAATAAGAAATCAGCACAAATACAAAAAAGAAGGAAAAGAAGATTATGTATGTTGATGAATGTTGATTAGATTTCAATAAAAGAAGCTCCCTTATATATCTTGAGTTTCAAAATATTCCTGCATATTGATGCAGCGGCACTCTTTCTAAGAAACTATTTTGAATACATATCAGATATTCCCACAAAAGTATATGAATGGATGTTTTCAACAATATCTTACAACAGGAAATAATGCCATTCCCTACATTTGCAAGACTTGAGAAATAACTAAGTATTTCATAGGAATATATATTAGTACATAAAAATGAATGTTTTTGAAGAAACTTGGTAACATAGAAAATCTTAAGTTTTTTTTAATATTTCTTTTTTTTTTAAGATTTATTTATTTATTTATACAAGCACTGGGTACATACAGTCAGAGGCACGGGAGGGTGAGAAAATTCACCAGAGCCAGAGCAGAGTGCAGAACAGGCAGAGTGATGAAGTATACTGCTGAGGGGAGCAGCAGGCGCAGGAGAGGTCTGCGCGCCATGTGGGACCCTCGCCTGGTGGCTGGGGATCAAACCGGTGCTGCAGAGACTGCGGGCAGCCTCGCAACCCAGCACTCAACCGCTGAGCCACAGGGGAGGCCCTATATTTCTTTTTTTTTTTTAAAGATTTATTTATTTATTTATACAAGCACTGTGTACAGTCAGAAGTGCAGGAGGGTGAGAGAATTCACCAGAGCCAGAGCAGAGAGCAGAACAGGCAGACTGATGAAATACACTGCTGAGGGGAGCAGCGGGCACAGCAGGAGAGGTCTGTCCCGCCATGTGGGACCCTCGTGGGCGGCCGGGGATCGAACCAGCGCTGCAGAGGCTGCAGGCAGCTTCGCAACCCAGAGCTCAACCACTGTGCCACTGGGGAGGCCCAAAAAAATCTTGAGTTTTTTAAACACACAAAGCAAAAATGGACAGTTATGGATCAGAGACATGCTGCAGGGGAGGAGGAGGGAGAGAGATCAGGGGGGGAGCACAGGGGACTGTGGTGATGGTGCACAGGTGCATTGGGGAGGGAAATTCTATGGGGACTACACCTGAGGGAGTGAAGGGGAAGCAAATATTGTTTAAAAATGAGCAATGATGTAAAAAATAAAACAAACAAACAAAAAGCCAAAATAAATAAAATTAAAAAAAAAAACAGGAAAAAAGAAAATCTTACGTTTTTAAAAGGCAGGTAAGAAGTTGTGTTAATAGCATAAACCATACAGGGACCAAAAAAATGACTAGTTGCAACCGACAATAAAATAGTGGTTGCAAAAACCTGGAGCAGAGACCACTGTCTAAAAGGCAAGTGAGCAAGGTCAAGTCCTTGTGTGAGGGGTATTGGGTGAAACCTTGTGCAGAATGAGGAAAAATTCTGGTTACATAGAGGACAGGTCCTGTGGGTTTAAAAAAAAAAGACGATAATTTATTTCCCAAATTTGTCTAGATAAGAAAAGGCCATTATCATGTATCTGATGCTAGCATCACTGTTTACAGAGTACTACCATCATAAAATGCAGACGGTAAAATGTGTGCATAGCTAAATTTTCCAAATACCTGTTTCTGAAATTGCCTCTGAAATAGACCAACTTAGATTGCATATAACCTCCTGAGTGGAAGAATGGTCTTTAGAAATAAGTTGAAAGTTGAGTTCCTAAAACAGGAGTAATTCCAGTTGTATGATATATTTTAGCTATGAATAGGCATTGCAGATAATTATTTTACTTTTATCATCTCTTGGATCACTTGCCTCTTGCTAATTTTGAAACAAGAGTGCTTTGTGGTATTTCTGATTAAGGTACTAAAATACAATGTTTTGTAAGCATATAATATTTTATAATGGATCTCTTTGACTTCAAGGAATTTTAAGTGGAGTGCAGATTTGTGGAGTGATGCCAAATTTGTTTTTTGAAGTCATGAACAAAAATAAACCCCTCCTCCATCTATTACTAATGTCGATAGTACATGCAATTCACTGTGGAGTTTAAATAGCTTTCAAATAATTTTCCTGTAATTGCTAGTCACTTTTTCAGGTGGCATGAGGTTCCCAATCAATAATCACATGAAATGAGAGGCTCAGGGATCAATAGAACATTCTTCTCCCTATTGGAACACAGCCTACTCAGATGGTTGTGCTTGCTGTTCCTTTCTCTTTTGTATTTATTGTATATTCATAAGCACATTTCTTATGGGGAAAAGTAATATATTAGGGAAATAGACATAATGTCTGTCCCTGACATAATGACAAAGATGACATTTACTATAAAGAATGTATCCTCAAAGCAGCTAAGGTTGCAAATTTCTTAATCTGTAATCAATGACTTTGTGTTGTCACTAATCCTTTTTGTTTTAAATGTATTTTGAAGACAAACACTCACCTCACTATGTGGGATTCTAGTAATTGTTTATTTTAAAGATGGGCAGTCAATATGTGGAATTTTGTTTATCAGGCTAAGATAAAGCATTATATCAACATATGTTATTAGCTTCACTTTTGTGTCTGGGGTACTAAAACTTATTAAGTACTGATGACTTGTGGAACTGTGAATTATTTCATGAAAAGTATTTGTAGTTGCACTGAAGCAAAAAAAATAGATTTTCAAGCATATTGTCCCTCCTCCCTTATAAGATAGAAAGGGGGCCTGTATTTATTATAAAATTCATTAACATGTGTACAAATATGTCCTTGCATACTTTAAAAGTCACCGTTTAGCATTAAGAAAACATAAGATCATGAAAAAACCTAATTATAAAAAAGTAAATATCAAAATCAACAAGCAACTATAAACCAGAGTGGGGAAGTTGGGGGGGATGGAGAAGGGAATAGGATCAAAACAAGGGGGGCTGGGGATTGTATGGGGACAATAACGAAGATGAAAATGCATACATTGTGCAATAATGAAAAATGATGTAAAATGTATAAAATAAAAAAGACATAAAAAAGCAAAAAAAAAAGGAAAACATATGATCAATTTAAAGATCTTAATGTAATTGTGTGGTTAAAAAGTAAGAGATTCAAAGAAAGAAAGGAATACTTTTGTTTTTCTCCCATTCGTTTTCAGGAAAAATATTAAAGAAACAAGATTTGCCTCAGTGTACCTCAGAATTTTGGAGAGGAAGCCTAAAGGTGGTGCTTCTAAGAACGTATTTCAGGACGGGGCTTGGATAAACCCCTTACAAGAGCAGTAGGTTAGAGAGAAGGATATTTAGAAACAGGAAAAGTTTTTTTTTTTTTTTAAAGGCAGCATGCAAAAAAAAAAAAAACATTCATATGATCCATGAAAGAAAAAAAAAAAGATAACCAAGAAGGAAATTCTTTAATGTTGCGCTTTGGAGTCTGCGTGTGGGTGCGGTCTACCCTTGACTCCCCTGGGGAATCTTCCTTGGGAAGAAGCTGGTCCTGGAAGTGTGTGCAGCACTGATTGCCGGGAGGGAGGTTTAACAGCGCGTGGCCAGGGAGGAAGGGCTGCTGCTCATCTGCTGCACCGGCGCTAAAGGGGAGCAGGTGTCTGCTGAGATGCTGTCACTATCAGCGGCTCACCCCCAGGGATTTCAGAAAATAAAGGAAATCAAGACTAGGTTCTGGAGTCCTAACCACTAGCTAAGATTCCGCATGGATCCTCTCTATTTTACAAACGGACGCTCAAATCAAGGCATCCTGACGAACCAAGCCTCTGTGAATGACAAGCTGGGAATCACCTCTTCGCAGTTACATCAAGTAAGTTATTGCCAACTTTGCTAATTTATATTTTCCTCTCCACACTTGAATCTTATCTTCGTGTGTGAACACCGAAGAGATTGGTCAAGAGGCAACTTTTTATTCTGAAATCTCAGTAAACTGGTACCACACACACACACACACACACCTGCAGCCAAAGAGCTCCTGCTCCTAACACTGGTGTGCATTTGAGCTTTTAATATTTGCAAACTTACTGATATCTGCCTGTTGGAAAGACCGAGCTGCGTGGGGGTGGGTGGAACGCTGTGTCTCATCATTTATTCATTGTGATTGTCTCCGTTGTTGACACTAGTGGCGAGCCACATTCTCCTGTTCTTGCAGGGGAAGTCTGACACCTTGAGGACACGAAAGGGGGTGCCGGGAACCAGAGTAGCCACAGTGGAAGAAGCTTTGCGAGTTATGAGATCCCTGTAGGGGTTACTTTTCTCAAGTCTGGTGGCGACCTGCTGCCTGGGTGCTTGTTTGCTTGGTTGGGAGCCCGGCTTTCAGAAGCCAGGTCTTGAAGTGAACAGAAGTCGCGAGTCCCTGCCGAGCCCACCCGAAGTCTGGAGGTGTGTCTGGCTTGCATCCAGGACCACGGAGTGGGTTCTGGCCACCGACTTGACTAGCTGATATCTGCCTTGTGCTGAGCTCGCCTACCCAACTGGCTGACCTCGCCTGCCCAACTGGCTGACCTCAAGCAGTTGGCCCAGACAAGCGAAGGCTATTCGGAGACAGCCCAGCCAGGGACCTAGCGTCAGCGCCTGTCAGCGCGCGGGTCCCTTTTATTGCCAGGCAGAGCGGTGCGAGGGACGCTCATCTTCAGAGACTGTCCCTTTCAGAGGAGTCTGTGCAGACCCGAGGTCGGGCAGCCGCCCCGGGCAGAGGGCGGGTGCCTTCCTCGGGACTCATCCTCTGTCAGTCGTGGGAAAGCTAACTTTGTCCAGCGGGATCGGTGGGGGCGGGCGTGGGCGAGGCTTTCCCTCCCTGGCGCTCACTCCCCCCTCCCCGCCTCGCGTGGCAGCGCTCTCAGAGCATCCTCACTCCGCCCAGTTCAGTGCCAGCTGCGTGGGCTCCAGCTTCGTGCGTTTTCCTTGGAATGCTCCAAAACTCCGCAGCGACTAAGGCGATCCCATTGGCATTTGCCGGGCGTGCTCGCACCCGACATACCACCCGCTCGGCGGGTCCTTGGATCGATCGTTCTTCAACCAGAAAATTACAACTTTGCAGGTAAAGAGGGTGTCTCGTCGGAGCTCCATTCGACCAGAGCTGCACCTCGCTTCCTTTCTGGGATCTCGGTTAAGTTTCTTGCGCTGCCTGGGAAGCCGGCTCCCTCCTGGGAGGCGGACATCCCTGGGGGGTAACGAGTTCAAAAGGCTCTAGTTGCACGGTTTCCCTTTGAGGCTTGGGACCGGATTTGTGAAGCTTTCTGCGGTTGACCCGGGCAGAGCAGGAGTTTGGGAATGCTTCTAAGCCTCCCATCGCACCCTGCTTTAAAGCAGGGAAGAGGGCAAGGAGTGAACCCCCAGTGTGACTTATATGGTAAACAAAGCAGCTGCAGCCACGCCATGGTGCTAGAGAGGAAGCCTGTTTTTAGCCTTTTATGCATTTGGGGAGATGGAGGTATTGGAGGCCAGTGGTCATGCATAAGGGAGATCGAATGCTCTGGTACCTAAACTGGGGGCGGGGGATGAAGAAAGGAAAGTGATCAATATCCTGTTGATCAATTACACTCTGCGTCATTTTCTTTCTCTCTCAAGATAAGAGACACACTTTGATCCGTGTTGCTGGACCAAGGCTAGGGCTTCCCAGTTCTCTTGGCAATTGAAATTCCAGTAAAACCAATGACTGTGTGCTACTTGGGTAAATCACTGAGATTCACAGCACAACTTGTTGTTCCAGCTGTGAACTCAGCTGCCTTTTGTTCCAGCTGTGAACTCAGACTAGAAAATACTGCAAAGGGATGGAGAGCTTGGAGAGATTGAGAAAACGGAGCTCCTATCTTGTTGGTATTCACTATGCTGTATCCACTATGATGTATCCTGGTTCACATGGCTTTTTAGAGAGGTTCCTCTCAGTTAAATTCCACAGTGATAAAATGCAGCAGGTTGCTTACCGACTAAGCACCAAACCAAAGGAGTGGAGGAGGCAGAAGTAATGTTTGCTTGTTTTATTAAAAAAGAAATTTACAACAGACTTGTAGAACTGAAAAGAAAAGTATTTTGGATCTCACAAATTTTTACTTTTCTATCATGGTAATCGCAACACAAAACCTATTCCAAAATCTTTAAGACAAACAGGTTAACAGAGTTTGTTTTTTAAGTGAAACCGAATTAAACAGTGTGAGTAAGAGTGGGTGGATGTAGTAAAGCGTTAAAATTGTCATC
Source organism: Talpa occidentalis (assembly GCF_014898055.3). Lineage (NCBI taxonomy): Eukaryota > Metazoa > Chordata > Mammalia > Eulipotyphla > Talpidae > Talpa > Talpa occidentalis. The sequence continues at coordinate 54,635,826 of NW_023604861.1, read as the reverse complement.
ACTGTGTCATAGTTTGCTATGTAAACTTACATTTGTAATACCCACTTCCGGACAATAGAACAAGAAACGACCCCCACCCCCTTAAGAATTTAAGGCAAAAATTCAATAAGATACAGGGAAAATATGTATTTCAGATGTTAGAATTAAAATTCAGTAAGTCAATATTAAAGAAGCCCTTTGAATTTGTATTTATGAATCTATGCAGCTGATACAAGTTACCACATCAATAAAAGTAATTTGGGCTTTATCAAAGAATTTTATTCCAAATGTCTTGGATTAACAAATGTTAGTATATACAGGTAGGCAGAAAAAAGGCACTTACAGTGTTAATGAATAGACTAAAAAGCTGGGGAGCCGCTTAATAGAGCTCTGACTAGAACTCAACCTCTCTGCTAAAGTTGAGGTTACAGTAGTGAAGGGCCCACTTTTATGCCAGGGAAGTTATGCGCAGAGAGAAACAGTAACTGCTTGAGGAGATTGATACATACTTGGTGCTTAACATTCAATGAGTGAATAAATGTAAACTTATATAGAGGCTTAAAATAAAGAGAGAAGACACTTTTAATTACAAATTTAAAAAAGTTTCTCTTCCTAAGTATGAACTTAAAGAAACATGAGTATTCATAAGCCTACAGTGTCTCAATTAGAGATATGCAAGAAGTATGTCTCTTTAGTAAAACCTGCCAAAAATTAACATTTCTGAAAATCTCTGATCTTGAAAAATAAATGTTTCAATTTTGCTTCTTAGTTGTCTTTCTCAAAGGTGGAATAGATGTTCATTGCTTTTAGGCTTAAAATTTTCTATTGTCGTTATTCCCAAAAGATCCAGGTCAAATTGCACAGAAAAAAAAAAAAAAACAACTCTGTCCTAATGAACATTTCACGTGAATTTTATGGTCATTTCAGCTATTTATATAGTATCTTTAACAAATAACTTCCCATAAAAATTAACTAATTCATATTGCTTCTGATTAGGTGAGATTTGAATATTTTATTGAGTACATATTTTAAGTTTTTAAACCTAAATCTTATTAAAAGCATTATTAAATTTCTATCAAAGTATAATAATTGCCTTAGAATGGGCTATGGGGTTAAAAAATTGCTTTTACAAATAAATTGTTGTGATATTGTGATATTTTTATACCTGAATGTTTAATTGCAAGGATAATTTAAGGCAATTCAGTTTATCAACATTACATTTAGATAATATCCCTTATTTGATTAGTGCACCTATAGAAGTAAAAATAAAGGTAGCCCCCACTTGTTCAATAGTTACTATCGTTAATATTCAAGCTCAAGAAGACAAAGGACTTTGTAAATAAAGATAGGTATAGCAGGCATGCTGAAAAGTAGCTAGAAATATTTTGTTCAGTGTTTTAATATCACGGCTATTTCTTTTTAATCAGCACAAAGATAGTTCAGACTTCTGAGATTATTAGTATTATCAAAATAATTCTATGATGAAAACAAACATTTACAAAAAGAAATCATGCATTTTGGAAAGTAAAAATTTAAAGATATGTGCATTGGAAGTATTTTAATTTAAAATTACATTGTTCTATGAACTATTCCATAAGTGAAGTAATATATTTATATTAAAAAAATCTCAATGATCCTTCTAAAAGTTTAGATTTCCTGAAATAAGACATGAGAGCTAATAGTTTTAGCACTTGGTCTGTTCTTGTAAATAAACTGTAGATTATATCTCATTAATATTAGTGTATGTTTTGTCTCCTTTTAAAAAATATTTCCTTTGAGTTACAGCGGTGTCATATTGAGAGGCAACAGATGAATATGGGCACAATCTTACACATAAAATTAGAAATGTTAATTAAAACATTAATTTAAAAATACGCCTGGCTAGCTTTATCTAGCACACTGCATTCTTTTTGAGAAATGGCAAGTGCAGTGAAATGAATCAGTTATGCATTCATTATATTCTGCCTCTAGTTTGCAGTCACATTTATGAAATATGTTTAAAAAGTCACCATAAGTAATTTCCTTGAAACATCAAGTGTTAAATTGTACTTAAGACAGAAAAGTGGGAACAATTATGAAGAATCTGAAAAGGCTAAATTTCTAAAATTTCTCAAAACTGCTTTGTGATAGTATCAGGATTTGAACTCACCTCTGCTTGATTCTAAAACCAATATTCCTTTTACTTAATACTATGGTTTCTAAAATTAGCATTCTTTTCATGAGATTCATATGACCATTGGGTATTTACAGTTATTTATTTCTTTATTTTTTCACTTGTTGGACACTGGGACATAACGAACCCTATTATGAGGGTAGGATTTTAAACAATACTCTGAACTCTACATCCATTTTGAAGCAGAACAAGAGATAAACTATCTACCTCAACTATCTACCTGCTTTCAAATTATTTTCTTTCTTATTCTCCAATGAAAATATAAAATATGCAGAAAGGAAAAACAAGGCTTAATTTCATGGACAAAATTCAAGATTATAAATTTTCCTTTAAGTAGTCATGACATCATTATTTCTAAATAAAAAGTTGCAAATCAAAACTTTAGAACATCTGTAAGCTTGATAACATGTCTTTGTGTTTTTTTTTAAAGCAGTCATGTTAAGACATGTTAGGATTATATTCCATCGTATCAATAGGGTATAAAATGTCTAGCCAAATGTTGTCTTTATTTTATCTGCAGTTTTAATTTCTAATTATTTTTAATGTCCCTTGATAGTTAATCAGAACAGTTCTCATTCATATATCCCAGAAGACATCTATCAGCTGGTAACACATTTTAACAAATTCACCATGTTTTATTTTTTAAATGTTTTAGTTTTTATTGAGGTGACATTGATTTAAAACACTATTAACAATACTGTACTTTCTCCAAATGCGTGTTGCCTCACCACACCCACCCTCAAGGCAGCCATATTCTTCTAAAATACTCCACTGGACATCATGTTTTGGTTTTGGTTTTTAACATATGCCTGCATTTAAAAGCAGCTTGATTATGTCCAAATTTCTATTGACTTTAAAAATAAAGGAATAGTTTCTTTGAATATATGCAATACCATTACTAAGATTAGCACTGAAGTGCTATCCAGTCAGTAGATACTTGTTGAATATTAGCAAATGAATAACAGAATGAATAGAAGAATGACACATAAGGAAGCTATTCATCTTTCTTGTACTTTCATCAGCTTCAACTGTATAGAAGAATTTTTACCTTATAGCTTTGTCAAGCACTGAAGCCTAACTCAATATTACTGTCTCCTTGAAAGTTTCCTTCCTGTCTCCAAATGTCACAAGTATAAATACAAGCAAAACCTTTCTTATGTTTCGCTTTGCAGGTGGGTAGAGGTCTGTCTCCTGAACTACACAGTAAATTTCTTTAAGAATCCCATGAAATGCTCAAAAAAGATGTGTGAGTTTTTAACTGAATTAGACTGTCATAAATATTATGCTTTTATAATGGAGCATAATTAATTTCACTGTTTCGTAATACCAGTTTGTTGACTTTTGAGCCTATTAATTCACGTAGTGAAATCAGTTATAATAAGATGATACTTAATGTTATATATGAGTACCATATTATTTCCTATATTACAAAAATAATTTATCCACCATTATTTAGTGGACATAATTTCTAGTCAAATAGTTACTCTGTAATGTTTATTTTCACACGACTTGTATAGTCAATTATAAATGTGATTTAATTTAAGTGGTGTTGTGCTGGAATTCTTAAAGGAGAGTTTTTGTCCATTACACTATGAGAAGTGTGGATAGAATTGAAAGAGGACAGATACAAATATTTCAGGAATACCTACTGAGTTAAGGAAGACTTCTTTCCTTCTATTTATACTTGTGACATTAGGAGACAGGAAGGAAACTTTCAAGGAGACAGTAATATTGAATTAGGCTTTAGTGCTTGGGAATATTTTGACAAAGTGATAAGGTAAAAGTTATTCTATACAGTAGAAGCTGATGAAAATGCAAAGATTTCTTTGGAGTAATTATATTTAGCAAATTAAGTTTAGAATTCTTGTCAAGGTACATTGTGTCCAATTGTAGGTGGCATGAGCATTTTTTTTTTTTTCTTTTTTTTTAAAGATTTATTTATTTATTTATTTATTTATTCATTCATTCATTCATTTATACAAGCACTGGGTACAGTCAGAAGTGCGGGAGGGTGAGAGAATTCACCAGAGCCAGAGCGGGGAGCAGAGCAGGCAGAAGGACTGAAGTACACTGCTGAGGGGAGCAGCGGGCGGCAGGAGAGGTCTGTGCGCCATGTGGGACCCTCCTCTGGTGGCCGGGGAGCAGCCGGGGATCGAACCGGCGCTGCAGAGGCTCGGGCAGCTTTGCAACCCAGCGCTCAACCGCTGCGCCACCGGGGAGGCCCGGCATGAGCATTTTTAAAAGTAATTCTATTCTACTTCCTCAGTGATATATATATATATATATATATATATAATTATTAAAAATCAATCTTTAAGAAAATTATTCAGATAATCAATAATTATAGTGTGTTTTACCTTTTTTTAAGATTTATTTATTTATGCATACAAGAACTGGGGTACAGGCCAGAGGTGCGGGGGATGAGAGGATTCACTAGAGCCAGAGTGGGGAGCAGAACAGGCAGATCTACTGAAATACACTGCTGAGGGGAGCAGCGAGTGGGTCAGGAGAGGTCTGCTGTGCCATGTGGCTCCCTGGCCAGCCTGGGATTGAACTGGTGCTGCAGTGGCTGTGGGTATCTTCACAGTGCTGTGCTTAACCCTTTGCGCCACAAGGGAGGCCTGTATTTTACCTTTAAATAACAGTGCAGAAACAATACAACTATTTAGGTTAGTACCCTGCCCTGTGCATATCAAGAGCATATGTTATAGCACACTGCATTATAATTCTTCATTTTCACACAATTAGTGTACTTAGTGTTCAATATATGCTTCTTGAATGAATAAAAGGATACATGAATGTATGGATGATCGATATGGTTTCAGAGGCTATGCGAAACCTCTTATTTTATACGTTTGTTTGCTTTTTTGTTGAATTATTTTTTACTGAGATATGTTAAATTTACACACTGTTAAATTTTAACACTTTATATTAAACACTCTATAAAATTATTTAGGAGTGAATGTGCACACTCCTGCAAATGCATGTAACTACACCACACCTACCACCAAAACACCAATTATCCTCCATAACAGTCCATTGCCAACCTCCCTTCCCTACCACCCCCCACTCCCCCACCCCCCAACCCCCACCCCTGCCACCCCATACTACCTATTTCCCTCTGGTCACCTTAATTCTGCAGTAAGAGTTCTAGGCTTTGTTTGGGGTTAGTTTTGAATGTTCCTTTGTTTTGTTTCTTTATACTTTACATATGAATGAAATCACCAGTATTTGTCTGTCTTCTTTTAACTTATTCTAATTAGAATACTCCCCTCCATTCCATCCATGTTGTAGCAAATAGCAAGATTTCTTCTTTTTTTATAACTCAGCAATCCTCTCTGTAGTCATCTCCCCCAGAGTACACTGCACCCTCTCCCCACTTTGCTCCCCACCTCTCTCTCCCCCTCTGTATATGCCATATCTTCTTATTTACTCATGCTTGGGGTTGTTTCTGTAAGTTGGTAGCTGTAAATAGTGCAGTGCAGGCATGAGTATAGGCATGCATGTGTCCCTTTGTGGGATTAGTGATTTTCTATTCTTTGGGTAGATACGAGGAGTGGAATTGTTGGATCACATGGCAAATTTATTTTTAATATTTTGAGAAGCCCCCATACTATTTTCCCTAGAGACTGGATCAGTTTGTATCCCACCAACAGTGTAGGAGGGCTCCTTTTCCTCCACACTGTCCCTAGCACCTGTTTCTGATGGTATTGGTAAGGGTCATTCTTACAGGTGTGAGGTGGTATCAATGTCAACTCAATAAAGAGAAACAAACAAATAAAAAGCAAAAAATAAAATTATTTATTAGAATTAAAAATAAAATTAACGTATTTTGCTGAATAAAATAACAAGCAAATTTTCAAAGACAGAATCACCAAAATTTCTCAGTAGGCATCCTAAGGGTTTTTTATTGAGCTCCTCTGTGTACTGCTGAGAAAGACCTAGAAGTAGGCCATCTTTTTTGTGGCCTTAAATATTGGGAATAAAAAAGGAACTAGAAAAGCTACATTAATCTTTTTAAAAACATTTTTGGGACCTTTATTCCTAGAACCATCCGCTCTTTGCCAGGATGTTCGCATTGTGAAAAGGATCATCTGAAATAATCAGTGGCTACTTCCAGGTCTCTGACAGTCTCTACAATTAAAAAGAAAGAAATATTTTTAAAGAACACTCAAATTTAGAGTTTTATAGCCCTGTAAGATATTGAATGGCATTGTATCATTTGGAAAAAAAAAATGCCCCTCTGTATGTGCTGTACAAAAGAAAATCTTGGCAAAAGGAAGAGACTTATTTGCTTATCTGGTTCATTTTAACCTCACAGCTTAACATTTTGATTTTGTAATGTGCAAGCTACTTAGAGAGCTGAGCTGTATATTTTCATTTAGCACTCCAGAACATTTTTGGAACAAAGTGAACCAACAAATGATTGTACTCTTTCATGAATAAAAGAAGTTTAATGAAAAAACATTTTATTATTATAGACTTATGATAAACTATTTTTTCATCATATGAAACATCAACTTTAACTTGAAAAATCAAAATTGCATTCTGTTTCACTTAGCAGTAAACCATTGAAAACAGAGATTAAAACAGAAATTTCTAATCACTTAAGTATTTTCTAATTACTTAAGTATTCGTATATTGCTACATTTGAAATATTGGATACAATTAAAGTTGTCCCTTTTTGGATTAATATTTAATGGTAATTTTTGGCAGCACAAAATGTAGATTTGTTTTATATAATAATATTTTAGCCCTCTATATCTATTGTTTTAATGTATATGTCTGCAAAGCAAAACTAAAGGTAGGAGACAATCTGACAAAGAAAAAGTAAATGAACTGAGAATTTGAAATGATCATTGTTGAGTAATACAGATATTTTTGAAGCATAAAACCTTGATTCATTTCAGTTAATTTAAAGAAAGCTATTTGGAAGCTGAGCTACTTTCTCATAATGTCATTGGTCTTAAGAGCCAAAATAAGATCTTCTCATATAAAAATACAAAAATATTCTATGTCAAATATTTAATATGATTAAAAAGAATCTCTATTCATAAAATGCATTGGAATTCATTTCAAGTTCTGCCAGTAATGATTTTCTTTATTTTAATCATAATGCAATGGATATACAAGTACACCAAAAATAGTGACTGCTCAAGTGGTTTCATTTACCATTTGGTTCGTTTTAAATGTAGCATTCAATACTACTGCTGTTTGCACTCAGTCAGTCCTCTATCTACAAATGGACATCTTTAATTTTCTAACTGACCCTGGATTCAGTTCCCTGGAATGCATATTCCCTGGTCTCTCCCCCAGACCAGAATAATTCCATATATAGATAGGGAATGTAATGAACATTTATTTTTCTATACATTTATAAAATTGACAAGATCTTGTGTTCATTGTGAAATTTAATTACAACTTCTATTGAATTATGACTTGTGATGAAATGCCATTACCAGTTTTTTGTTTACGTTAGAGATAGGCGTTTACTCCTAACATATTTAAGAAATTTTTATATAAAGAAAAGTTTAAGCTGAGGATTTTAAGGGAGGAGCTTTCAGATTGTTAAATTTTCACTAGGGGTATAGGGAAAGGCACAGTAATTAAATTTATTGTGCTTAGGAAAAATGACTGGTTTTACTTTCTGATCTATTACAAGGGGGAGATAATTATGTGGTAGATGCTGAGATTTCTGACTATTTTATATTTTACACTGAAATGAGTGATCACTATACTCCTAAGGATAAACACTAAAAATGTGCACTATGTGATTATTCTCAAGTGTCTTGTCTGAAAAAAGCAACACACAGTATATATTTCTGATTTATTAATTCTACTTAATCTTCTATTTCAGAGTTTGATATTTTAATTTTGATGCATGCAACAAGTACTTTAAGTTTATTTTCCTAAAATTCTTAGCAGTACTTTGATATGATTTGCCAATAATTTCAAATATAGATTTAAGACCAACAATACAAAATGTTTATCTCAATTTTTGACAAGCTATTGTTTTTATTTCTTCCTCTAGAGTAAGCTGAAATACTTTTGAGGGATGGTGTTTTTATCTTTATTTTTTCCCCAAGATTTATTTATTTTGCATATAAGAGCTGTGGTACAGGCCAGAGATGCGGGAGGTGAGAGGATTCACCAGAGTCAGAGCGGGGAACAGAACAGGTAGACTCACTGAAACACTGCTGAGAGGAGCAGTGGGCTAGTCAGGAGAGGTCTGCCTCGCCATGTGGGTTGTTTCCTGGCGGGCCAGGGATCGAACTCTTGCTGCAGAGGTTGCGGATTGCTTCATAGTGTGGTGTTTAACCCATTGCACCACAACGGAGGCCTCAGGTGTTTCTATCTTTAAAGAAACAAATTTTTATATACATCAGCACACCTGCACTTTTAAGGGGATTAGCTGAGTTAGATACTTTTAGTGTATGTTGGCAATAAATTTTCACGTTTTGTTTAATTAAAACTTTTCATTTTCCTTAAAAGTATTTTCTTTTGTTAGAATATTCTAGCATGGAAAATATTTTCTTTTAGTATTTTTAATAAATCACTCAATAGACTTTTGACTTCCATCATTTCTGTTTAGAAGTCAGCCATCAGTCTGATTACTGCTCCTTTTGAGGCAATATGTTCTTTATTTTTGATTGGTTTTGTGTCTTCTCTTGTCTTTTGTTTTCAGAAGTTTCACAATTATGTATTTAGGAGATTTCTTGGAATTCATATTTGACATTTGGAGCATTTTTAAATATGGTTTGATATTTTATCAGTTTTGAAAAATCCTTGGTCATTATCTTTTCAGATATAGTACTACTGCACCTTCACTTCTCACCCTGTAAGTCCCCCAATTGCACATATTTTTTACCTTTTCACTCAATGATATATCTATAGTATTCTTTTAATACATTTTCAATCCATTTTTTCCCATGGTGTATTATTTTTTATAGCCTTACTTGCCATTTATGGTAACATTCTTGGGTTTCTTTATTCAATATGTAATAAAGTGAATTAATTAAGCTATTGATTTCAATTATTACTTTTTTATGTCTAGTATTTTAATTTGATTATTCTTCATGTGTTTTAGATCTTTCATAAAACTTCCAATTTTTCTAATTTCTGAATATCCTTTAATTGTACATTTAGCTTAAAGTTTGAAGTTGATATTCTAAATTACTGGGTTATGTGTTGGCTTGTTTTTCTTGGAATGTCTCATACTTTTTAACTTAAAGCTTAAAAACCTATGTATGTTAAAAATTGTAGAAGCTTTACCGTCCTCGCCTATGAAGGATATTTCCTATGTTCTAAGCATATAGGATGGGAGTAGACCTCATAATCCAAGCACAGGTTGAACAAATGACAGGTTAATTTTCAAACTTTGCAAGATTCTATAAATCCCTGGCTTGACCCCATCACTGTTATGGGACCCCAGCTTTTTAATAAGAGCATCTTGTTGTAAGTTCTTGAATAACATATTTTTTCTCCACATTTTTATGAAAACTCTATTGCAATTTTCAGCACTTTCTGGTGTGTCATATATATTACTTAAAGCTTAAGATTTTAACAAATCCATTAAAAGAAGTGCTGCTAAGGATAACACCACTCACTGCTGTCTGTCTACCTACTTACCAGCAGAAGGAACTTTGTCTTCCAGTTGCCTCAGCAAATGCCTTGAGGGTAAACAAGGTCTGTAATAGGTTAATTCATCTCTCTTTGATTTTTCTCTATTAATGATCTTGGTTCCTCAAGTCCTACTTAGCTCTGCAACTTTTCTTTAGAAAGAGGCTTGATTTTTTTTTGTGTGTATATTTACATATATTTTGTCAATGTTATTGGGAGGAATGTGAGTTCACATGCCATTCCATTAATCAGAGGCATAAAGTCCTTCTTTTATATTTTGACATAAATGCTGATAAATTTAACCAAAATGTCTAAAAGAAAGAAGTGATGGTTATATGGTATAGTATAGGTACATAATGATATCCATAGAGAGGTGAACATATCAACCCCCCAAAGACTTTGGGCAACTTTAACCTGAATTTTTTTTAAGTAGTGCAGAAGTATTAGTCTAGAAACTAAATAACCACTTTAAATTATTTTGTATAAAATAATAAATTATAAATAAGCCTATATTAATCTGACAAATTGATTATAATTAAGTTCCAACTAATAGCTCTTTCTTATCAAGTAGCAAGCATACTATTAAGTGAACAAACAGTAGAGGCAATATAATGCAATAGCAATTTGACCTCTTTGTCACTAAGAGGAGATTTTTTTCAGGTTTGTGGCTTTTCTCCATTCAAAGTTCATTGTAAAAGGATGGGAAAGTACTATTTATGTTTGTGTTGGAATTTTAATAGTTATTGCAAAAATTGTTTGTGGTCCGTTAGAATATACTTCCTTAAGGATGTCCTGCAGATGTGTCCAATACTATGTTACACCAGCTTATATAGCTTAAGACATCATCCAAACCAGCTTATGACACATTGTCTCTGATATTACCATTGGTGCCATTGCAGCATGATTGAAATATCTGCTATTTGTTTTCATATGATCCAAATTATATTTGTTTACTCTAATATGTTCATTGACTTCTAAAAAATTATGTATTTTAGTCTTAATCCTCTTCTAATGAAGGAGAGGATGAAATGAGTGCTGTTTCCCCAACAGTGATTTCATCTTAATTGGATGAAAGCTGAGCGTGCTCTCAGCTCCAGACTGACAAAGTGAGAGTTATGCTATCAGTGCTGAACCTTCTGGGGCTGGAAAATCTAAATGTTTTACACAGTCTCTTCCAGAGTGGCTCTAATGAATGGCCTGAGTGGAGAATCATTTAGGTTTGCTCAGAAGTCAATAAACTGGATTACATTCTATATGTAGTGTTGATTGGCCATGTCCCCACCACAGATTTCACCTAATATGGGCATTCCAGGCCTAGTGATGGATTGTGATGGAACTTCAACCAGTCCCTGGTACAACTAGAAGAAGGTTAACTTAAAAAGTTATGTGGTACCATCTAGAGTCTATAACCTAGACTCAAGACTATCCATAAGGAAAGAGATAATGTTGGGGTTCTCAAAGAGCAAATATATTAGTTCTAAACTCTATCTGAGATGAGTGCATTTGTTCTTCACACAATTACAGATTTTTCAGAAAGCCATATGCCAACGATCAAGAACACTTTTTCATAGATCTCTTTGCTCTGCTTGAAGGCTTCTTTAATAATGATTTCAATAACCTTTCAATAATCTCTTAAGTAAATATCCCCCCCAGCCCAGATGATGGAATGTGTGTGTTAGGAGAGGGGGGGTAATGTTGGCGCTACCTCCTGTGCTATACTTTGGTTGTCTTAGTGGAAACCTCAAGCCCTTTCACTTGCCTTCTACTAAGATCACGTGCTCTTATGAAGAACACAAAGTATGTGGACAAAGGGAGAATATATATATATTTTATATTATATTATATTATATATTATATTATACAATGTTATATATGTATTTATATACATGTATATACTCATAAATTACAAGACATATTGTATATTGACATATTTGCAAGCCCCGGGACTGAAATTCTTTTAGTCATTAAGTAGGCGAGGTTTAAACCCTGTGTGTTTTATGAAGAGTTATATATCCAATACAATTTTTCTTCAAATCTTCTTCTAATCTTGTGTTTTGTGTATTGCATGGTAGATTAAAGTAACATTGCAATTCCCCAAATACACTTATCATGCTAAGTAGCTACCTGGGATCCTGGGATGATTTTAATGATTCTGGGATCCTGTAAGAAGTTTAGGTGTTCAGATAGTGGCTAAATGAGGTTTTCAACATTCTTCTGACAATAGCAACCACATAAAAAGAGTTTACATTGAATGGCTAATTGGTTTATGGCAGGTCCTTATGCTGTTTGGCTTACTTGCATGGTCTTACATTATCAGCATCATGACAACTATCTTTACAGATGAAGAAACTAAGTCTTAGAAGACTTACATAGCTTTACTTAGTCACATAATTAACATGTAGGTTATCCCTGAATTAAACCCAAGCCTAACAATTTCTAAAAACATGTCTCAAAAATTATTCTGTGATGCAAGTTTGAAATTCCAGGCATTTTCTCACTGTACCCATATGAATTACTGAGCAGCCTCTAGATTTTTTTATTTATTGTTCTTAGCATGCACAACACCGTGTTTCCAAGCCTTTTAATGTTTTGTATCACTTGTTAAAGTGTGAACTTTTTAAAGACTCAATTTAAATCCATTTGTGCAATGTCTAGGAAACCAGTGTCCTTATTTCTTCCTTTTTACCTTTTATCCTTATTCATCAATGTCAGTTTCAAGAACAATTACCAAATCTTTTTCTTTTCCTTATTTTAAACATGATTCCTCCAATATCTGCCTTGTGATTGATTTTTTTTTTATAGAGGCATGTTTTATTTATTTGTTTGTTTGTTTGTTTGTTTGTTTTTTGTTTGTACATGCACTGGGTACAGTCAGAAGAGCAGGAGGGTGAGAGAATTCACCAGAGCCAGAGCGGGGAGCAGAGCAGGCAGAAGGACCGAAGTACACTGCTGAGGGGAGCAGCAGGCGGCAGGAGAGGTCTGCGCGCCATGCGGGACCCTCCTCTGGTGGCCGGGGAGCAGCCGGGGATGGAACCGGTGCCGCAGAGGCCGCGGACAGCTTCGCAACCCAGCGCTCAACCGCTGCGCCACCGGGGAGGCCCCATGATTGATTTTTTTACTTGGGATTTTTTTTTTAATTTCTTGACACAATCTCTAACTAGTAGGAACTATTCATATGCTACCACTACAATGTTGTCATAGGAGCAATGTAACTGAAATCATAATACTTAAACTTTTGAGATTGGCTTCTTTTATTCAGTATAATGTCCTTGAGATTAATCCAGTTCGTTGTGTGTATCAATGTTTGCTTTTTAATATTTTTAAACATTTTTTGTTTCTTGTATTTTTATTTTATTCCATTGTGCAGATGAACCACACTAACTAGTTACCCATTGAAGAGGATCTAAATATTTTTGGATTTTTTTACTTTCACTGAGAATACTGCTATAAGCATTTGTGTAGGACTATTTTTATGCTCATAAGTCTCTTCATTTATCTGGCATAATATTTAGAGTTTAATAGTTGAATTATATATTAGTTGTATGTTTAGTTTCTTAAGAATTTGTTAACTGTTTTCTAGAATGACTACCTGCGATGTGTGAGAGATCCCCGTCACTAATGGTTGTAGTAATTTTGGATATAATATCCTTAACTTAGCATGCTCACTATTTTTTTTATTTCAACCATTCTTCTTGTAGTGATATCTCATAGTGATATTAATTTGCATTTCTCCAGAGGCTAGTGATGTTAAGTATCTTTTTGTGTGCTTATTTGGTTCTGTATATCATCTGCAGTGGAATGTCTTTTGCACATTATTTGATAGTTTTTACTTTGGGTTTTCATTTAGTTTTGAGGTTTGTGAGTACTTTATATATCTAGATTCTAGCAGCTTATCATGTGTGATTTGCAATATTTTCTTCTATAGTTTGTCATCTCATCTTTTAAAGAGAATTGTTTGCAGAACAAACTATAATTTTGATGAAATTCATGTTTGCTTATTATCCATTGTAAATTCTTTATAAACCACCTGTCATTATATACATTAACCAAAATTTCAACTTCTTTATTATTTTATTCTGTATCACTCCAGAAGTACTTAGAATAGACCACCTATAACCACCAGTATTTAAAACACTGCTTTTGCAATAATTTGATTGAATGTATTGGACTTGAATTCCAGATTCAAGATGAATTAATTTCTTGAGAAGAAAAAAATTCCATTAGGAATGTCAACAGATTTGTTGAAAAAGAAATGAATACTCAGCTTGAATACTCACTGACTACATAGTGATCAATATTTATATGACTGTAACAATACAGAAGAATCTTGTTTCCAACTACAAACTCAAACTTTAGACAAAAGATAGAAGTCAGCTTTGGTAAGAGAAACTATTGGAAATGTGATAAAGATGAAAATGTATAAGGAAAAGTATAACTCACTGAACTCAGGAGATGGAAGTTGAAATGATTAGAGAACATTAAATGCAAATTTATGAATATTGTATAACCAATAATACTCCAAGGTATATAGTAATGTGTAACATGTAAAGCTATCCATATTTGATCATTTTTCACACAAAAATGAAAATTCACATAATTCAACCTAATGCTAACATAATTATCAAGATCAATGGCAGGAGATAAAGATAAATGAGAAAAAATATTACAGTGAACTAGGTCCTTGCCATTCATAGGAGGACATCAATAGAAATATGTCTGAAGAACCACATTAAAGTACGTTTCTTACAAATTTTATCCTTGCAATTGTTGTTTTTCATATATAAATAAAAATCATTTTTACAACTGTCTAAATATTCTTCCAGCTTTATTGAGTTATAAATGACAAAATTGTAGTTTAAAGTACATGTCGTATTGATTTAATGTATATAAGCATTGTTAAATAACTCCTTCCATCTAATTAACACATCTATCATTTATCTTTTTAATTTTTTGGTACTACAATTTAAGGTCTACTATTTTAGCAACTTTCAATTATATTACACGATGATATCTAACTATAGTCACCATGTTGTACATTCAATCACTAGAGATTCTTTCTCTTCATCTTATAGCTGTAAGTCTGCCTAGACCCTGCTCACCATTTTTCTACTTTCTCTCTGAGTTTGACATTTCTTAAGGTACTACATGTAAATGACATCATATAATATTTGCCTTTTTCTGTCTGTTTTTTTTTTACTAACATGATCTTCAAAGTCCATCCATGTTGTCACAAATGGCAGGATTTCTTTTTCCCTTTTCTTTCCCCCTTGGCTATATCAATGATCCATTCATCCATATATGGGCATTTAGGTTGTTTTCATATCTTGTTATTGTGGATAATTCTGCAATGAATGAGGGAATACAGCTAGCTCATTGATATCCTGTTTTCATTTATTTTGGATATGTAGGCAGAAGAGGAATTTCTGGAGTGTATGGACTATTTTTAATGCTTTGAAGGATCTTCTAAATATTTTTAAATAAACATTCTGACATCTTCTTTGAAGAAAATCTGCCTAAAAGGTTTCTAATTTTTTTTTAAGGTTTCTAATTTTTAATATCCCTCCTCATTTGTAACATTGTCTTTCAAAGGCACACTGTCAAAAACAAAGAAATATTTTTTTTCTATAACCATAAAATGGGGACTTTTTTTTTTTTTTTTTTTGCACTGTACTACCAGATACCTGACAACGGTAACAATGGAAAAAGTAGAATTAAATAATTGTGGGGTTTCTTCTGAAATCAACTTCTGTTTGATTTGATGATTTACCTTCCTGGCATTTTCACTGACATAACAAGTCAACAAAGTTGCAGAGTGAAAGATAAACATCAAAACAAACAAACAAAAATGCATATTATTTCTACTTGCAAAATAATTCTATTTAAAGTAAAATTTGTGTCAGAGGATTAATTACTGGTGATCTGACTAAAAAATGTTAATATTTCAGACTCAAATGTGATTGTTTTTATAGTAAATTATCCTAAGATGATGGAATATTCTAGTTTATGGGATATTATGACTAACAGCATTTGAGAAAAATGATAGCATGATGATACACCTTCACATTGTCTGCTAAGCCACCCAAGTCATTTAGGAGGAAGTGACTAAAAGCAACAGATGTTACATAGACACCAGTTTGTATCTTATCCTTCACATTCATTCAGGAGCTGGTTAACTTTGTACAAATTACTTAGTATCACTAATCCCCAGGTATCTCATTTATAAACTGAAGATAAAAATATATAACTAATAGTGCAGTTGAGAGGCTGTACAAAGTAGTATTTCACAGTGTTGGGTACATAATGACAGAAGCAGAACATCATTTGTTACTGAAACTTAATTATGAAAATTGAGTGAAAGCTCACTCAACACAAACAAGGGTTGTTTTTAAGCTAAGAGATGTTAATTTTCTCTTTGAAATCATGCTGCATTCTTTAATGGTTAGAGACAGGGTCACCCTGGATGTATTTGTTTGTATTCCTTGATCCTGATCATATTATCTAAGCTTCAGAAAGAGAACGAGAGGAGGAGGAAAGACCAGAATAAAAATTTGGAGGCTAAGAATGCATGGCTTCTGCTATAGTCTCTCCAAGTCCATTTTTTAGTAGAATAAGGACTCCTCTGAACTGGGAGATTAGAGAAAAGAAAACACTCAATGAGTCTGGTAGAGAGCATTAAGAGATAACGGGTATCCTTTAGCTTGTTAGTGAGCATCCCTAGGAATTCTTCTTGGGAGTGCCCCAGCAATAATAACAGTAATACCACTACTATCAGCTTTTAATATTTATTGAGCATGTTTTGTGTGTTCAATGCATTGAAAGCTTTCTTTATATTACCTTATTTTCATACTCGCCTTTGAGATAAGTTCTGTTAAAATCTTAACAGCTATGGCTATCAGACCTACAAGCATTTCCATCTCAGCTGTCACTAACTAACTGTGTCATTTTGGGTAGGTTATTTATTAAATTTAAGCCTCTAGTTCTTCTTGTGTAAATGAAGACTAGTGTTCATAATAATAATCATGGATGAGGGTATGAAATTTTTAGCCTCAAGACTTTGCAACAAGTACATGCAAGTCTAGAATAAGGATCTTGGTGTGTATATTCTTAACTTCCCCTCAGTGCTTCTCTTCATGAAAAGATACAGATATACTTATTATATATGTATAGTAAGTATATAAAGAGTATATAAAGATAGACTTAGAGAACTGTTTACATACTAATTTGTGCTTGGGCAAAGAAAAGATATATTGAATCATTCCATGCTTTCTCTTTGAAAATGGATAAAGATTCTAAATGTTTAATTACAAAAAAATAACAGGCAATGAACCATCTGAGTTCCCTCATTCAATTGGCATATGGTGAAGTGCAAGACAGTATTTATCTATACTGTGCAACCCAAGATCACTTAGAAAAAGATATCCCAAGTCCATATTTAACTTCCAAACTGTGACTTTGCAATTTACTGTTTTCTTTAAAACACTGGTCTAGCATATAGATCAGTGGTCTCAAACTTAGGGTACATTAGATTGCTAGGTTATGTCCTCGAGTTTCTAACTTGGTGGGTCTGGGATAGAGTATAAAAATTTGCATCGCTAACTAGTACCCAGGTGAAGCTAATGTTGCTGATCACACACTGAGAACTGCTGGTCTGGATCAAGGGTTCTCAATGTGGCATTCCGTGATCAACTACGTTGTTTCCTGCAAATAATTCATTATTAAATATAAAGAATCAATGTTTGTAAAACACAAAATGAAACATTAGAGCATATTTATATTTACCCATGCAGTATCATTCCCAGTATTTAATTCAATGATCCCAGAATTTTGCACAGGGACATGCTGCACATGTGAACAGCATCTAGCTTCTGTGTTAATTTGAAAAAATAAGCTCCAGAGTAGGTTGGCCACACTTAAGAAAGAAACGTGTAGGTTATCTTCTAGGTTTGTTATTATTTTTGTATTTTCTACCCACTTATAGTTTTTATCATTCCTTGTCACTGTTATGTTGCATAGTTCAGTGAATTCTGCAACAGTCACTAGCTACACACCATCTTCCTGCTTAAGTAAACTCCTGGCAGGATCTTGGATGTTATCATGTCTAGCTAGAGTTAGAAGAAGAGACAGGGCAAAGGACTTAAGGTAAAGAGACCCATGGTATTTGCACACCATCACAAAGATGCAAGAGAAATAGAGATAAAGTTGTAACAAAATTTTGGACAAGAGTACAGATGGAAGGCTAAACCTACCCCTACCCTAAACCTCTAAGATTGATGAGAAAGATGACAATGAATGGGAGACATGGGGTAGGCGCAGACCAGACTTTATAGTGAAATAGAAGGCTCAGTATTTTCCTGAGAATCAAGGACTTGTAGTTTTTAGGAGGTATCAATGAATAGTAAGAGCTTGTAAGATCCATCAGAGTATGGAAGTCAGCTGGCCAAAACAAGTAAAAGCACTACCTTTTGAGATGAGTGTCATTAGAAAATGGATTTCATAGTGCCAAACATTCTTGTTTTGTTTTGTTTTTCTTCTGTCGGTAATAAATACATAAGATATTTAAGGGGGGAAAAGGAGAGATTTTATCCAAGACTGACTCAGAAATGGTGAAGAAATAAAACTGCATCCCCAGTCACTTTTTATTTATCTACAAATACTATGAAGAAAACTATATTAAAGCAAGGGCTCAGGGCCTCCCCAGTGGCGCAGAGGTTGAGCGCTGAGCTGCGAACTGCCTGCAGCCTCTGCAGCACTGGTTTGATCCCCCGACCGTCGGAAAGGGTCCCACATGGCACGACAGACCTCTCCTGTCTTGCCCACTGCTCCCCTCAGCAGTGTACTTTGTCAGTCTGCCTGTTCTGCTCCCTGCTCTGGCTCTGGTGAATTCTCTCACCCTCCCTCGCTTCTGACTGTACCCAGTGCTTGTATAAATAAATAAATAAATAAATCTTAAAAAAAAAAAAAAAAAAGCAAGGGCTCAGAAGCAACTAAGTCAACACAAAAGTAGGACAAAATACCCTTGCATGTTTTTTGAACTTAACTAGGAACTGATAATGAAAATAATCTGTTTCCATGTGAAGGTCATTGTAGTTTGGTTGTAGAAAATAATTTCCTTGAACTATTTCTATCATTTTGGACAAGCTGTTGGCAGCATGATTCATATTAAACACAAACCCTAAGAGCAAAGCTCTGATTTTTTTAATATATTAGGAGCAAACTTTCCTAGACAAGAGTATATAAAAGTCAAAACCAATTTAAATATGAAAGTTATTCAAAAATGAGATATAATTTAGTATAAAAACAATTAGAATTTGAAAAGATGACTAAAAGTAACAAAATTAAAAATGTTGTCACTATTGTATTCAGAATCATAAAATACCAGATAGCTGTGTAGAACATATATGAATCAATTTTACTTTTTAGGTGAAACATTTGCTAGTATTTATGTACTGTCCAAGTTTATAAATTTTCTAGGTATATCAGGATTTTTGAAATGTGGCACCTTGAGTAGAAAATGAAATATATTTTTTCATAAAAGTTTTTATTACATATATTTCATTTTACTGACTTTTTCATTAAATCTCCCTCAACTCTATTAGGCTAAGTTCCCTTTACTTATCTGGAAATGGCAATGTAATTTATTTAAAAAGATTTATTTATGCATACAAGAGGTGGGGTACAGGCCAGAGATGTGGGGGATGAGAGGATTCACCAGAGGCAGTGCTGAGGGGAGCAGCAGAAGAGACAGGAGAGATCTGCTGCACCATGTGGGTTTCTCCCTGGCCAGCTGGGGATAGAACTCGTGCTGCAGAGGCTGTGGATTGCTTCATAGTGCAGTTCTTAACCCCTTGTGCCACCAGGGAGGCGCTGGCAATGTAATTTTTTAAAGTCACATTCAATTATTCATGCAGTATAGTTCTGATTTCCAAGTATCAGTTATGTTTATTTTCAAATGTCAATTTTATCTTATTCACTTAAAACCTTTTCTTTCATCCAAAGGTCATGTATGTGAGATGTGACTATTAGGCAAATATCTGTGTGTTTTTAACTATGTTTAATAATTAATTTTATGTTAAGTGTGAACTCATGCAAATATTACATTTCAATGTAAAATTGAATATTTAATTTTAAAAACTTTTCAACTTTTTGGATTTTTAGAAAGTTCAAGCTATTATAATTGTTATTAAAATTAATAGCATCAATTTAATCTAAATGTATTAAATATATGAGGAAAACATAACCATAAGATGAAAATGAATATTCCAGTAAGTAAAAAATATTAAGATGTGATGACTCATTAACTAAGTTATAGAAAATACTTAAATACAATATATATTAAATATTTAATACTTTGTGGGGATTCATATTTAAAGATAGTGGCATATAGCCTGCCTACTCTTTCTAGATAAAACACAAAGAAAATAAGAAAAAAAACTTAAACTACAATTTCAATATTTGTTAAAATAGAAAACAGCTAAAACCCCAGAAAGCCAAATGGGCGAAGAATTATGGGAAGGAGTGGGGACACAGCAGGACTCCTTTGAGAGAAGATGACAGCAGCAGAAAATCTTGAGAAGATCCAGTCAAAATATTCTTCTTACTATTAAGGCACAAACCAAAAATATCTATTAATTCTAACTATGGAAGTGGGTTGCAGATGCACCCATATGAAGTATTGTCTGTCTCTGAGGCAGAGAGATTATTTATATTTTTAAAATAATTTTTATTTAAGTAATATTGCATTTTAACAATCCTTGATTTCCTATTTTAAATCTTTTTTTACCCTTGTTCTATCAATTTAAAGATCTGTCAATTATGTTATTTCAATGAAAAAAATATTTTTATCCTCCTAATTACATTTCTGTTCTTTATTTTCTTATATCATCTGTATTCTTTTCCTCCATTAACTCTGTTTGCCTTTCATTCAGTTGTCTTGCTATTCTGGTTTCTTAAAGTGCAGGTCAGATAATTAATTTAAGATCCTTTTTTAAGGGCCTCCCCGGTGGTGCAGAGGTTGAGTACTGGGTTGTGAAGCTGCCCGCAGCCTCTGTAACACCGGTTCGATCCCCAGCCACTGGGCAAGGGTCCAACATGGCGCGTAGACCTCTCCCTGCTGCCCGCTGCTCCCCTCAGCAGTGTATTTTGTCAGCCTTCCTGCTCTGCTTCCCGCTCTGGCTCTGGTGAATTCTCTCACCCTCCTGTGCTTCTGACTGTACCCAGTGCTTGTATAAATAAATAAAATAAAATCTTTGAAAAAAAAAAGAGATCCTTTTTTAAGTAGACATTTACAAATAAAAATTCCTTCCAAACACTTCTTTGGGTGTATCCCAAAAGTTTTTGCATGTAATGCTTTCATTTTCATTCATCTCAATGAATGATCTAATTTCTCATGAGATTTCTTATTGATCTATCAATTATTTAGTAGTATTTCATTGAATTTCTACATATCTCTTAGTTTCCCAGTTTTCTTTCTTTTGTTGATTTTTATTTCCTTTGTGGTTGGTTAACGTTTGCTTGGAAATATACTTACATTTTAAATATACTTACATCTTAAATTTTAAGTAGGTATATAATGTTAGATCTACATTTTTTTCTTTTTTACATTTTATATATGTTGCTTTACTCTCCATCTCACTAGCATCATTTACAATGAAAAATAGATAATCTCTTACTTTTTGTTTCTCTATACATAACATTTCTTTAAGGTGGGGAATTTGTTGGTTTTGGTTTTAGCTACCTAAGTATCATACGTCTTGCTGTGGGAAATCATGTTGCCTGGACTTGGGGTTTCTTGAACTTTTTGGCTTTGTTGGTTCAGAGTTTATGTCTATTTTGGAAAAAACAATTTTCATTATTTTTCCAAATATTTTTAACTTCCTTTCAAATGGTTTAATAACATATATATTAGAGTATTTGGGTGTTCTACAGCTCATTATTGCTCTTTTAATTTCTAAGTATTTCCTTTTTCTCTGTGTGTTCCATTTGCATAGTTTCTATTGCCATGTCTTCAGGCTAATTAATCTTTTAGTAAGAGGAGTTTGCCATTAATTCCATCCAATATATTTTTGTGTTCACATGTCATTTTTATCCATGGAATTTCAATTTGGAACCTTCAGAAATCTCCCATGTCTTCTTAAATTTTAAAATAGCATAAATATAGTTATAATAAATTTAATATGTTTTTGCTACTTATGATACCTGTGAACTTTGGGTCAGTTTGAGTCATTTAATTTCTCCTCATCATGGGTCATATCTTCCTTCATGTTTATAAACTTGATAATCCTTTTAGATTTTGCCCAGTGGACTTCTAATTGTGTTATCACAAATATTCTTGAGTTTTGTTCTATGACACAACTAAATTAGTTGGAAACAATTGAATGAATTTCAGTCAAACAAATATTTGGTACAATAGCAGCAGCATTTATTCAAGGGTAATTATCTCCTTCTACTAAGTAGGACCCTGTGTAGACTACCTAATGTCCCACAATTATTAGGTTTTACATGGAAGGTGAGAACAAACTGTCCATGGCCCTGGGTAAGTGCTGAGTACTGTTCCCCTTAATTATCTCAGATTAATCCCCTCATTCCCTATGCTCCTTATTAGAAATGGACCCTTTTTTAGATAACTGGAATTATTTCTTTGCAAACTTTTCTTCTCTCTTCTAAGCTGCCCTATGAACTCTAGCTTTTTCCAGACTCTAATCTCTGTCTCCCCAACAGAGCATCTAGGTTCTCCTGAATCCCACTCTGCAAGTTTTTCAAGGCAGTAACTAGAATAATTATGAGTGAATAATTTTCTCTTATCACCCAGCTCCTGTCACCTGGTAATCACTCTTTTGTTGACGATGTTCAGTGTTTTTAAACTGTTGTTTCATAGATTTGACTTTTATCTTGTTTTTTTGCAGCTACAAATGCTCTGGGCTGGAATTATAATTCCACAAATATATATATATATATATATATATATATATATATATATATATATATATATATGTGTGTGTGTGTATAACATATATACATATATATATACACACATAACATATATGTGTATGTGTGTCTGTGTCTATTTTTTACTTTAACATCTTTTGTAATACTGCTATTAAGTTATTTGGTTGTTTTTGTAAGACAGCTTTTTTTAAGATTTTATTTATTTATATAAGAACCGGGGTACAGGTCAGAGGCTCAGGAGGGTGAGAGAATTCACCAGAGACAGAGTGAGGAGCAGAACAGGCAGACAGACCAAAGACACTGCTGAGGGGAGCAGCAGGCGCGACAAGAGAGGTCCGCCACACCATTACTATCTAAGATATCTTACTAAACCAAGGAATTGAATATCTACTGATAATTCAGTTCAACTACCAAACTTTGTTATAGTAATAGAGATAAATAAAGAATTTAAACAAAATAAATAACATATTTGAAAGAGAATTTATGGATATTTAATCCAGACTACTTAAGTAGTTCTAATATGAACTAGAAACTCTAGAAGAAAGAAGAGTTAGTGTGTGTGATACTTAAAATATGTTATAATAAAAGGACATATATTATAAGGCTATAATTTGACATATAGTGCATTAGGTATTTTTTCTAGAATTTTAATATTACAGAGAATTTTTATGATCAGCTAATTAGAAAGGAAAGTTGATATGTTTATGTTAATTATAAA
Organism: Talpa occidentalis; assembly: GCF_014898055.3. Classification (NCBI taxonomy): domain Eukaryota; kingdom Metazoa; phylum Chordata; class Mammalia; order Eulipotyphla; family Talpidae; genus Talpa; species Talpa occidentalis. The sequence goes on along the minus strand of NW_023604861.1, from coordinate 54,612,391 downwards.
AACAACCAAGGTATACACTGGCAGGCAAATAAAATTGATATAAGTAGCAAGAATTCAATATGTGTAAATGTAACAAATTTTTAAAAATTATGAAAATGTTACATTATATCATCACATATCGGCTTTAAAATTTAGTTTTATACCAGGATTTTGATTTTAATTATTGTTAATTATACTTTGAAATTATAGTTCAACTAAGTTTACAGTTCAGAATTCATAGAAGGAAGTAGTCTTATGATGACAAAATTCATTTTTATTATAAACAATATTGAACTAGTGTCCTTTCACATATGAAAATTTTAATTAATATCCTGGAACAATGAGAATTTACTTAGGTTAATTGATTGATAGCTATCACCAGTATTGACATTGATCATAGTACAATAATCTTTATAGTTTTGTGGCAGTGAGTGACATCCTTTATATTAGTATAATATCTGATATTAGCAATAATGAATTTTTTAAAAGATTTATTTATTTATACATACAAGAACTGAGGAGCAGGCCAGATCTGCGGGAGGGTGAGAGGATTCTTCAGAGACAGAGCAGGGAACAGAACAGGCAGACTGACTGAAATACACTACTGAGGGGAGCAGAGGGCGAGACAGGAGAGGTCTGCAGCACCATGTGAGTAGCCAGGGTGGAACCTGCATTGCAGAGGCTGTGGACAGCTTCACAGCACTGTGCTCAACCACCTGTGCTACCTAGGAGGACCCAAAAATAAATTTATTCTAACATATATTGATTTTAAAGTATCAGGAAGATTATAGAAAAGTATTGTGAAAGTATACAATTTTAATATAATTTTGGTTAGGTAATAAGAAAATAGATAATTAAATAAACATTGCACTTTTATAGCATTTGGTTTTACCAAAATAGTAGACTAAAGTGTAATAAGGTGAGACACTTGATTTTCAGTAATTAAAATAACTAGTATGATTTATAGTTCCTAAGTTCATTTTAAAAAAAGAGTAAGAGGGCCTCCCTGGTGGCACAAGGGGTTAAGATGCAACCTATGAAGCTATCCACAGCCACTGCAGCATGAGTTCAATCCCTGGCCAGGGAGCTGCCCACACGGCACAGCAGACTTCTCTGCCTTGCCCACTGCTCCCCTCAGCAGTATATTTCAGTCATCTGCCTGTTCTGTTCCCCACTTTGTCCCTGGTGAATTCTCTAACCCCCCCCCACACACACCTCTGGCCTGTACCCCACTTCTTGTGTGCCTAAATAAATAAATCTTTAAAAAATAAAAAGAGTAAGAAGCACTATTAACCTTATATAATAGTTGGATTTGTCTAATGTGTGCCTTACTTTCTTTGCAGGACTGTGGGCAAAACATTTTGAGGGATTTTCTTGCATTACAGAAATGTCTTTGATATAAAAATTCTCAAATGCATATAAAATTCCAAAAAAATATTTTGTTTAATGCCTAATCATAGTTATTTTCAGTTTTAAGCCCAGATAATCTCGCTCAGAAACTGATCAATCCCTAGCCATAATAGCTGGACTATAGGGCATTTTGGAACCAAAGGCACTGATCTTACTATAGTAAGCCTTTGGAGTCCAAGTTCATTCAGGCTATAAAATTAGATTTATCCTTTGATTTTTCATTTCTCACTCCTAATTCCTTATGGACACATTGTCTTGAAACTTTAGTCTTAAATTTGGACCCATGAGATTTTGTCTGCATCTTTGTATTTGCTTTGAAGAGCTAGTCCTTACATTTTGCTGCCTTCAACTTTCAATGGTATCCTATAACAATAGGAAGCAGGTGAGCATATATCCCCTGTCTTAAGTATTCTATTTATGTATCTTTTCTTTCTCTTAATATTGACATCCATGTCCTAGATTGTATGCATGCAATTTGAGGTTTGTAGGATTATTATTTTTTTTAATAGTATATGTTTGATATTCAATTCAGTTTCTTAAAAACTTCAGGAACTATGAAGTAAGCCTTTTGGTAGTGCTCATCAAAATGAGATTGTTTTGGGCCTCCCTGGTGGTGCAGCAGGTTGAGCACAGTGCTGTGAAGCTGGCTGCAGCCTTTGAAGCACAGGTTCAAATTCCCAGACAGCCAGGGAGACACCTACATGGCGAGGCAGATCTCTCCTGTCTCGCCTGCTGCTCCCCTCATCAGTGTTTTCGGTCTGTCTGCCTGTTCTGCTCCCTGCTCAGTCTCTGGTGAATTCTCTCACCCTCCTGCACCTCTGGTCTGTACCCCAGTTCTTATATAAATAAATATTTTTTTTTAATTAGATTCTTTCTACAAAGTAGCATAACAAATTCTACAATTCCCATAAAAGAGTCATTGCAAAAAAGTAAAACATTTAGAGAATAATGATATAAAAATGGGAATGTAACAATTTAGGGGAAAAGCTTTTTCTATTTGCTACATTGTTTTATTACATCTTGTACTCTTGTTTTGCAAGCTCAGATGTAACTGAAATACAGCATTATATAAGTTTAAGGTGACTTGATACATTTATATATTTAAAATGATTACCACCAGTAGCATTAGCTAGCATTCTATCAAGTCACATAATTATTATTTCTTTTTTGTGGTGAGAAGATTTAAGATGATGCCTCTTAACAATTTTGAAGTATATAATACCCTATACAATTATAGTGAACTCTTTGGAATTTTTTAATTGCCAATGTGGGATATTCCTTTTTTCCCCTAAATTAACCATTTTTTAGATACTATTTCCCCTACTCCCAAAGATTTTAAAAAACACATACTAATGTAACATTTTGAGAAAAGCCTGCCAGTGTTTTCATTTTTATTTCAATTTCATTAAAGATATTTTAAAGGACCATGGACCTTTGGTGTTTCAGTGAATGTTTTTAACACTGAGATACTGATTTGGGAACATAGTTTTAAATTAATAAAACATTTCCTTTATAGTTATGCTCATGTCTTCCTTTGAGTTCTGAAGAAAGAGAACAGAATCTTACAAATGTTCTTCTAAATAAGTAGTTGAAGAAAAGAGATATGAGAGGAACAAGGGCTTTTAGCACCCATAAGCCTGAAAGTTATTTATAATTACAGAATTTATGGCACTTCCTATGGCCAAAAGGACATCAGTAACTTTTTTTTTTTAAAAAATCAGTAAAAACCACATTTGCAAACCTAAATTTATATCATTTAATGGAAGATCTCAAAATATGATTTTAAAGGATTTGTTAAGCACTTTATCCCATTTGGCTAAGTTCTTTCTTCTAATTTAAAACAGTTTGTCATTTATTTTGGAAACAAAATTGCCCCAAATGAGAGCAATATTGGTCTTGACCCATTCTGGAAGAAATGAAGAGATTATAATCTCTGTGTCTCTTTGGATATGGTAATGTAGTGGACATCTATTGGACTAGCATAAATTATTTATCCCCTTTATATTTTATAGTGGGTCCAGATGTTAACCTTTTCCATAATGAGATGGGGGGAGACAGAGAAAGAGGCACCGTGGTGTCTTACTGTCAAATAGTTGGCAGTGTTTCACTTTGCTGATACTGTTGATTTGTTTTTCTTCAAAAGAAGATACTAAAAGTTATGATGATGGCTCAATGTAATTAGGTGGGGTTTTTGATATTCACCATAATATAATATGCCTAGTAGCCACAATATTACTCTGACAGAGACTGAAAAGCAAGTGTGGCACATTTAAACAAACAACTATTCCACATGTCAGTGGGTTATTTGTTTTTGATCACTTTCTAATCTAAATGCTCACATGGAAGTATTGCATAAAAATTAGTAGCTTTTCTGTGTAGATGTAGTGGTGAACATTAATGGTAATTGGGAAGGAAGGATTTTGAGGGCAGGAAAAAATTTGTTGAGTTCTGTTGAAGGCTCTGAGATTTAGGTGGGGAAGAGAGAAGAAAAAATGTTTGTCTCCATTTGGAATTTTTTTTTTAAAGAGTTGTTTATTTATTTATTTATACAAGAACCAGAGTACAGGCCAGATGCGAGGGAGGGTGAGAGGATTCACCAGAGACAGAGCAGGGAACAGGCAGACTAACAAAATACACTGCTGAGGGGAGCAACATACCAGACAGGAGAGGTCTGCTCACCATGTGGGTTGTTCCGGGGCCGATGGGATCGAACTGGTGCCGGTGGGATGGAAATGGTGCTGCAGAGGCTGTGGACAGCTTTGTAGCACGGGCGCTCAACCACTGGCACCACCAGGGGAGACCCGTCAATTTGGAATCTTAATCAAATATGGAGAAAGGGTAGGAAAAGAAGGTAGCACACATAATAATTAAATTTTCTCATAATGGTTTCTGAATTTATAAGGTGAAATCATTTTCTATGAAGTGCCTTCAGCAATTTTCTACAGTCTTCTTCATGGAAATAATTAAGGTGGAGTTTTGACTACATACTTCTCAAGGAAGAGAGACTTAAAGTCCTTTTGAACAATAAGAAAACTAATAAATATATGAAATAGATATATTTCATGTGGATATATAGATATATCTATGTCTATCTATCTATCTATCTATCTATCTATCTATCTATCTAATTGCAATATGGGAGTTTCTTTGGTATTAATAAAGGTTTGTCTCAGTACCAATAGGTTCCTGGGAGAAGAATAACAACAAACCCCTAGATTTTAGTTTATTTTTTTGTCTTTAACATTCTCAATATTTACCTTGTTCTTTATAAAAATACCATGAGGCTACTTTTTAATTTGTGCTAAAACTGAAATTAACATATGGAGATCATACTGTGTGAACCTACCTATTGGCAACAGTACAATATATTAAAGATGAAGGTACATGAAAAAGTACACATATTAATTCTGAATTGTGATATTCTTCATTGTGTGATATGCTTACATACTGCAACACTGTATGGTAGACTTCTGTGGCACCTTCTCCAGAGTCTTTCCGTATTTTCAATTTAGATCTTCTGTCCAGAAAAGTGATCAATTTCTAATCTAAATGCTCAATGGGATGTTTGCATAAGAATCAGCAGCTCCTGTGCAAATATAGATGTGGTTTTAACTAAACTCATCTAACTCACTAAAGGTGACATTCTTTCTATGAAACCCTTCCATGTTCCCATAGTATACTATGAATTTATAATTTATTCTCTCTGGCTTTATTTTATTCCTTTTCTTTACCCTGAAACCTAATTTTCAGTTAGCGATTAGTTTCTTTTTTTTAATATTCTGTATATTTTACATTATTGTTCCTTTTTTTTTTTTTTACAATGTTTGCTTTCTTTTCTTAGGTGTTGTCCCCATAGAATTTTCCACCACCAATTCACCCCTCCACCATCCCCATAGTCCCCTGTGTTATTCCTGCCCTTGCACTGGTCTCTCTCCCTCTCCCTCCCCTGCAGAATGTCTCTTATTTATATTTGTCTCTTTATTGTTTTGTTGTTTTTTTTATTGTTACTTTTTTCTTTAGGTCCCTTATTTGGTTCTCCTATATTCCTCCTATAAGTGAAACCATCTGGTATTTTTCTTTTTCCTTCTCACTTATTTCACTGAGCATGATCCTTTCTAGTTTCATTCATGTTGCTGCAAATGGCATGAGTTTATCTTTTTTTGATTGCTGAATAACATTCCACTGTGTATATATATACCATATCTTCTAGATCCAGTCATCTATTTTTTGGCACTTGGGCTGTTTCCAAGTCTTACCTATTATAAATAATGCTGCAATAAACATAGGAGTGCAAGTATCCTTTTGAATTAATGTTTTCATGTCCTTTGGGTAGATCCTTAGGGGTGGAATTGCCAGGTCATATGGTAGCTCCATTTTTATTAGTCTGAGGAACCTCCGCACAGCTTTCCATAGTGGTTGGACCAGTTTGCACTCCCACCAGCAATGTAGGAGAATTCCTTTTGTACCACATCCTCGCCAACATTTGTTGTTGCTAGTTTTTTTTTTTTTTAATATGTGCCATTCTTACTGGTGTAAGGTCATATCTCTTTGTGGTTTTGATTTGCTTTTTCCTGATTATGAGAGATATTGAACATGTTTTCATATGCCTATATTGGCTTTATTTTATTCTTACTTACCCTTTTCTCAGTGCCTTTTCTGATTACTCCCAATTTTGTTTAAGAATACATTTACCTTGATCTCAAGAAGAAAAAGATTTCAGTAAAATGGTATTTAGACAGTAGGATTTGTCACAATTAAGAACACCAAGACGACTATTTACACAGAAAGACTAACTGAATGACTTTATTATTAGGACATTTGAGTTGACATCAGGTTGGTTATTGTAACTTATCATGATATACATTGGAAAATATAAAGTGCAAATCCCTTGCTGGCAAATTTTAAGTTATAGGTTTCAGAATTTTGGGTGTTGCTAATACCCAAATTTCTTTTCTAGTATCCAGACTCTTAGCAAAAAAAAAAGGGGGCATAATCTCCCAAAATGGTGCAAAATATACCCTACAAAAGAATGAATTGCAGAGTCAGATAATATTGAGAGAAAAACCTTCTGCAACCAGACAGCAGGACCATGTACCTGCAGGAAGCTATTCTGTATTAAGGTATCTTTAATATAGATGAAAAAGAAAATCACAGACTCAAATTTGATGGACTAGAGGTTACCAACTCTAGAATCCTATAGGGAAGGCTTTCCTAACAAGAGACAAAGTATATATCCAATGTGTAATGTTGTGGCAGCAGTAAAGATGTGTTTATTGTATGAGCAGGTGTGTAATTTACCATTACTGGAAATAGGCTGCCTGTAGCATGCTTGCACTGCCAGAATTCATAACATTAAGTTATATTCAACCCAAAGACAGTGTTTCTTGTGTGTGGAATAGGAAGAACTAATCCCGAGCATTCATTGCCTTATGAAATGAGGTATTCATAAAATAAGAAAATCAATGTATGTATTTCAGAAGGAGTTATGTTAGGAATCTGAATTCTCATACATAAGATGATCAGTATGTTACCCCTAGATTTGAAATTCTGTGATACTTTCATGATATATTTATAATAATTTAAGCCATTTAAAAAAATACCAACAATTTGAGACTATCAAAGCATTTGTTGACAATAGAAGGGGTTAACTGGATAGGGGTGAATGCTAATTCGACCTCTGGTTGTGGGGGAGAGGTATAGCATATGCATTTATTCAGCTGTGAAGCTGTACTCCTAAAATGTGTACATAATGTGAAGTAATGGTAAATTTGTAAAAAAAATTCAAGAAAAAAAAGCAAAAAAATCATATAAATTGCTTAACTACAGTTTGATATAGTTTTTGGTTGTTAAGACATTTCCTTGTAGAAATAGTTTTAATTATCTTTTTTGCATATTTGTGTGTGAAATCACTTGGACACATTATTCCCAAACTGTTTCTTCACCTCTAATATGGATATACTTCCTCCTGGGAGTGTTTGGATATATATATATATATATACAAGATAACACTTTGAAAGAGTAAAGCATTGTATATATTTTAGGATTATATCTGCATTTGCTATTCACTTTGCCTAATGTAGTTCATTTCAAATTACCAAATATAATTTTATTTACTTTTTAAAATACTCAAGCATTTTATTATTATAGATTCAAAGTGAAATGTGAGAAAATGTCAAAACATAAGAATATGAAAATTTAACCTATAAAATACAACTTAGACCTTTTTACTTAAAACTATCTCTCAATAAAAATACTCAAATGATTTCATAAACTAGTCACAATCTTTAGCCTTTTTCTTTTCATAAGAACTGATCCATTTTCCACAGTCCTCTTTGATTTGCATTGAAAAATAAAACAGTGTAAGAGTCAACTGTTTGGGGTCTGTAGAGAGACCACCCAGGCCCATAAACCAGTTCCACCATTTACCAGCTGAATCAATTTAGGGAAATATCATAGTCTCTCAGAGCTTCTGTTTCCTCATCTGTTAAGTACAATAAGTAATACTCCCCCTTGGAGCTGTGAGAATTAAATGAGGTAGTATCATTAAAGCACATGACAGAAAACTAGAACATTCTAAGTATCCAAATGATTGTCAGTTTTCTTCCTTCTCTGGAAGTTTCTAATCAGTTCCTTCTACTATAATCCCTACTTCCTAATACCAAGAGGGCTTTTTATTTTTTTTTTTTTATTTTATTTTTTTTTTTTATTTATTTATTATTTTTTTTATAGAGGCATGCTTTATTTATTTGTTTGCTGGTTGGTTTGTTTGTTTTGTTTATACATGCACTGGGCACAGTCAGAAGCGCGGGAGGGTGAGAGAATTCACCAGAGCCAGAGCGGGGAGCAGAGCAGGCAGAAGGACCGAAGTACACTGCTGAGGGGAGCAGCGGGCGGCAGGAGAGGTCTGCGCACCATGTGGGACCCTCCTCCGGTGGCCGGGGAGCAGCCGGGAATCGAACCGGCGCCGCAGAGGCCGCGCAGTTTCGCAACCCAGCGCTCAACCGCTGCGCCACCAGGGAGGCCCCAAGAGGGCTTTTTAAACATTTGGACCGTCAAGAATGTTATCTGAGTTTAAATTTCTGGACAATATTACATTTGCTCATGGTTCTGTAGTCTCTAGATTCAGTTCTCAGGAACCACAGTCTAGCTAGAGACTCAATATAAACAAGATATTTGTCTAGATGGCCTTTTTAAGGTCACCAAGAGCACATGTCAGATCTCTCTCCCAGTGCCACAGCCACACCTTCTGGACCCAGAAGGAGCAAACCCATCTTGCCTAGTTCCCAGGCCTGACTCTGCTTCCTTCTGCTGTGGTGCTACTCCTTCCTTGTATTGCTTCATGGCTCATTTATTTTGTCATTCAGCTTCCAGTAAGCCTTCCCTATGACCTTAATGTGTAACCGCATAGATCTAGGTATCACATCAATTTTATTTGTCTGCACCTCCTGCAGATCTTCATGGTTATTTTGTTACATTTTTTCTCTAACTTTTCAGCATGAGATGCAAGGTGCATAGAAGCAGCAACCATGTCTGACTTATTCACTTACCACAGTATCCCCAGTATCTTATTCACGGTCACCTACTAGCTGTGTAACACATACTCATTAAATGATTACATGGGAGAAAAAAAAAAAAACAGTTGTTACTTCAAATAAAATGACAGACAAAATAGATGAGAGGCTCAGGAAGATGTGCAATATATACCCAATGAAATACTATTCATTTATAAAATATTAAAATAAACTTGCCATTTGTGACAACATGGAGGGAACTAGAGGGGATTATGCTAAGCAAAATACGTCAGAAAGAGAAACACTGAATAGTGTCACTTATATGTGGAATATAGAGAAATAAACCAAAGCATGAAATAAGCCAAACCAAAAACAAATCCTAGAAATATGGTTACGGAACTGAGGCTACCAGAGGGGAAGGGAGGGGAGAGGGCACAGCAGGAGAAAGACAATAGGCTATGGTGGAGGACTATGGTAGTTTGTGTTGGGCGTGGGATGGTAACACTTGAAGGGGGAAATCCTACAGCTCTAGATCACAAACAACTTTGTAAAACAATGTTACCTCAATAAAAAATAAACAATAATAAATTTACTCAAATTTCTCTATTTGTCAAAATCACACTCACCATTTTTCCATGAAATTCTTTTTTTTAACTTTTTAAAAACAGATTTATTTATTTATGCATCAAGAACTGGGGTATAGGCCAGAGGTGCAGGGGTTGAGAGGATTCACCACAGACAGAACAGAACAGGCAGATTGACTGAAATATACTGCTGAGGAGAGCAACAGGCAAGACAGGAGGTCTGCTGCACCATGGGTTAGCTCCCTGGCCAGCTGGGGATGGAACTTGAACTCATGCTGCAGTGGTTGCGGATAGCTTCATAGTACTGCAACTTAAGCCCTTACGCCACCAGGGAGGCCCGTTTTTCCAAGAAAGTCTTAAATCTTCACATAGGGAAAAAATATTAGTCTGTCTGTCCTATGCAATCCTATAAAGTACAGCTCCTTTGGGTAGATAGGACTTTGTCAGACAGATTTTGGAAGAGGAACTGCCACATGCTGGGGCCATACTGGGCTCTTGAATTGGTGATGGCTTTCTGAGAGGGTGCATCTTATACAACTTGAGGGAGATTTATTTGTAAAGATATTTTTAAAAATGAATTGAGATTACTATATTCACATTATGGAAAAAGAGCTGCATGAGTATTAAACAGCTAACAAGCATATTTATATGTATCACCCCCCAGAAAAATACCTTTAATAACTAAAAGTACATACTGATTTTGAGCATTAGTTTAATTTTTAAAGTAAAAACTTGGGTGGAGTCTTTGATAAGGAAGACAAAGTCTAATATTTATTTGAAATTAAAGTCTGTTTTTGACAATCTATTATTATTTGTTTATCCATTTTAGTGTTCCATGCAATTCTGCTTTTGAGTGGTGTTTGTTTTGTCTAGAGCATTCTAGCATAAGGTATAAGAGTACTTACTCTCAGTCTGCTTTGTAAATAGCTCAAGTGCACAATCTTCATTCATTTATTTAACAAAAACAGCTGATTGTTATAAAATAGGTAGTGGGAATACAAGAATTAGCAAAGCATTCCCTGCTGTTAAGGAGACTATATTAAGGTACAGTGGGAGAAAAAGATAGAAAATCAGTGAACAATGGGGATTTTTAAATGCTACAAGTATCTATTTGCTAAGAGAATTACTAGACTCTAGTCTCAGAGAATGCAAATGAAAATGTTCCTGAACATCCCCTCACTGGAGATAAGGAGAGTCAAGAATTCTTCCAACAATAGATGATATTTGAGTTGAGTCTTCAAATTCAGGAGTTAACCAAGTTGAGCAATTATATTCTTTTAACCTTAGCTAATGAACAGAAGTGCAGTGGTGAAGCTGCCAATATATTTTTCAAAAAAATGCTGATTTCAGGTCCTCTTCCTTTTTTTTTATTTATTGAAGTAACTTTGCCTTATAACCTTAAATAAGTTTAAGGTGTGCATCCTTATAAATCAATGTTTATCTAGTTTATATGCAAACACATATAAAAAGCATTCTCTCCCTCTGAATTTTGCTTGAATGTTGAGATTTTATTTCTTATCTATGGCAGGAAGACAATAGTTTTACAATAGAGTATACTTCCAAAACAAATCTCCATTATATAAGTTTTTGACACTGAGATTTGTTCTTTTACACATTTAAAGGTCTTTTTAGGCTGTATGAGTTTACATGTTATGATTCAGTACTCCATGACTCCTGGATGAGTCCTCACAGACATTATCTTTTGCTTTGAAAAGGTATCTGTACCTGAAACATCATCACTGACTCACTGTGTATTTCTTTTTTGAGAAAGGACTGTATACTCTCCATTGTAAGCTTTAATAGCACATTGTTAAATATATATTAAAGTTTTAATGGTGTTCTTTGAATAAAAATTGCATTATTTCACCAAAGCTTCTATCATAAGCTTTAAATCTGTTGTCTCACATAGTAATTTGCTAGTGCTCAATCTCTCTGGAACTTTAAAACAATAGAAATGGTGGGGGATAAAGAAATGATCTAAATAATATTGGGGGATAACTTTTTTTCCCCAAGTGTAATAGTACAAAGGGTGTAAAAAGATGCAGTAATCCAGTTTGTAAATTTGTTTCTCACAGGGGTATGATCTAGTAATTCTGAAAATATTTTATGTTTCCTGAATTTCAATAAACAAGTCAAGATGTGGATAATGGGCCTCCCCTGGTGGCGCAGCTGTTGAGCGCTGGGCTGCGAAGCTGCTCTCAGCCTCTACAGTGCCAGTTTGATCCCCGGCTGCCGGTGAGGGTCCCACATGGTGGGGCAGACCTCTCCTGCAGCACCCGCTGCTCCCCTCATCAGTATATTTCATTAGTCTGCTTGTTCTGTTCCCTGCTCTGGCTCTGGTGAATTCTCTCACCCTTCCATGTTTCTGACTGTACCCAGTGCTTGTATAAATAAATAAATTAATTTAAAAAAATCTTCAAAAGATGTGGATTATAAGAGCCAGGTTCCCTATTATTGGAAAAAGAAGTTTCAAATTAGCAAAGGGGGGTGCTAGAATGAACATTGGTGACACCCCCATAGCTATGACACTAAGCATCAGATAGTAATTTCTAAGTACCACACTGTAATAAAAGGAATTGGGTCTCCTTTAAGAAATGGTTGCTTCTAAAAACTAGGGCAGGGCAAATCCAAAATGAGTCTGGAGCATCTCAATGTGTCAAAACCTCAATAATTAAAGAGTGAGAGCCTGTCCAAAGGATATAGGTGCCAACCTGAAAGAGTTCCCCAATGGCTAAAGCTGAAATAGTTTGAACTGTTTCACTGTATTATGTTTTATCATATGACTCAAGAATAAATTAAATATCTATAAATCCATAATGATATAAATTGATAAATAAATAGAGTTTAAAATGACATTTTTTTCTCAGAAAGTAGAATTCAAAAAAATAAATGTAAAGGAATGAGAGACGTCAACATGGTCATGAGGTACCACAGTGATCACTTCTGCAGGCAGGATGCCCTGATGGATGCCAAAATAAGTCAGAAGGCTGAACTCTAAGGAGAAAAATAAAATTTGTATCATTTCAAATATCTTCCTAAAATATTTATTAATTTTTGAGGTGGTTTTAACATATGCCCCCAAAGTCTTTAATAATCTTCCCTGCCTGTGAAGTTTAATCCCGCTCACCTTGAATCTGAGTTGAACTTGTTGACTTGTTTCTGTCAAATAAAAAAGAGTGGCAGAAGCTGGTGGGTACCATATCATCAGATGCTCAAGGGTAACATGATCAATATAATAAGTCATGTTGATATAGTGCAAAGATATGGTGAGATAACCATGTTACCCCTGGGGTAGTCTTCCCCAAATCCATACTTCAATTTAATCAAGAGAAAAAGCAGACAAAGTTAAAATGAGGAATATTCTATAAAAAACATGATCAGTAATCTTCAAACCTGTCAATGTCATACAAGACAAGAAAATATCAAGGACTTGTCATGGATAGGATTAAGGAGACAAAATGGACTAATTGCATTGCATTGTGGTATTCTGAAGTGGATTCTGGAAAAGGATAAGGTTATTACATTAAAAAAAAAAGTACAATCCTAATTGTTAATCTGTAGTTCAGTTGATACTATCTTCCCAATGCTTTTTCCATATTTTTGAGAAAGTATCCTTGTTGTATAAGATATTATCAGAGAAGGAAGTTAAGATAACTACTACTTCTGCAAATCTTCAGTAAATCTAAAATTATTTCAAAATAAGATGTTATGGAAAACAGTGAATGGATATGTTTGAAATGAGTTCCTAGTACATATTTTTCATCCAACAATGCTATTGACATGATTTAATTAATGTGCTTGATAGTAGAAAATTTATATAATTGCAAAATTTTCTTAATTGATTTATAAGTGATTCTACAATGTCATTGTAACCAAATCATTTCTTCTAAGCACTCATGGAGATGGCACTTTTATTATGTCTTTTTGATGTTTTCAATTTCAAAAAAACAATCTATTTTTTTCCTTCATGGTAAATATTTTGTCCTTAAAAACACAGCTCACATATTACCTTTCTAAATATGTTTTTATACTCATGATATTATACCTGGTATTTTATGTGGTTTTCTTACCACCTAAAAATATTAGCTCCCTAAAATGAAGAGCCATATATTATATATTTTACTATCCAGTTAAGTGCCCCAAAACAGTAGAGGTTCATAAAATTTCCAGGGATAAATAAATGGAAGAATCAATGACTGATTCTAAGTGTCTGACTTGGTTACGATAATCAATTATGGGACATTGTATAAAAGATGCATATATCTATTTATCATTTACCTATCATCTCTCTAATTTTCTTAACCTATGAGAACTGATAAAATTTTATTTTGTGTTTATAAGTAATGTCCTTACAAACACATTTTAAACAGTCATTTAGTACTACATTATTATGGTTCCCAGTTGCAGTTCCAATAAAGTGAAGTGAACATCTCATGTAATCTTTTCATTCATTCTGGTTATCTTTCAAGCTAGCTTGTGTTGGGCCATAGAGGAAAACTTTCCCACCCCTCTGGGATCTTCTGGAGCTACATAAGCAAATAAATGAGTAGAAGAACAAAGCAAAATTTTATTTTATATATATGGGGAATTTGCATGGCTATAAATTCTGAAGTAAATGTGACTAGCCAGGCATTTATATCCTGAGCTAAGAGACCAAGACATTGAAGAGGGAGGAGTCCTACATGACAGAAGGGATGACTTTATATGCAAAACCTTTCTTATGGATCTTTGCCTGTCCTGCTTTAAGATAGGTTTCTCCAATAAAAAATTATTTCTGGGACTTCCCCGGGTGGCAGAAGGGGTTAAGTCTCAGCACTAAGAAGCTGTCCACAGCCACTGCAGCACGAGTTCACGCCCCTCCAGGGAGATACCCACATGGCACAGGAGACCTCTCCTGTCTCACCTGCTGCTCCCCTCAGCAGTGTATTTCAGTCAATCTGCCTGTTCTGTTCCCCTTTCTGTCTCTGGTGAATCCTCTCACCTCCTGCACTGCTGACTTGCATCCCAGCTCTTGCATGCATAAATAAATAACATAAATCTTTGAAAAAGACTTATTTCTGGAGGTAGTCCTAAATCTAGGTAATCTACATTCTTAAAGCAATGATCATAATTTCTCCCAGGGCTCACAGGACCTTGACTGACCTTCGTTTCACTTACCAGGGTGATACATATTGGGAAAAGCCTACTCTGGAAACCTTGGAAAAACTCTGTCTGAACATTTTTGAGAAGACCAATCTTACACTTTTTTTTTTTTTTTAATATATGTCCTCATGGAGGTTTTATTATAAAGTAGATAATTACCGAAAACAAAGGTAAACAAACACATCAATAAAATTATTTCAAACCTTAAGACCAGATAAGGAAAGAAATATGAGGGTAAGATAGAATAATAAATTAGATAAGAGATACTATAGTACATTAGGTCTTACTTTATATAAGACTTTGCTGTTCTTTTATCTAAACAGCACATTTCAGAGACATATTAAGCCCTGTTTTTATTGTTTTGCTTTTCTTAGATTCTAGCAAAATTCTCATAACTCAGCATTTTGGTACCTTTGAAGCTTGAAATATATATAACACGGATGATTAGTATCTAGCACTGGCATCCCTTCTTATTTTTTTTTTTTTACTTTATTTATAGCTGAAACTCTGCTAAGTTTCTACTTTGTGGATGGTATCTCCCTGGTGTCTAATTCTTTTTTTTTTTTAATTTTGTTTCTGGTCTTTTATTTTTTTTTAATTTTTTTTAAGTAATAAATTTTATTTTTATATTCCCCATACAATTGCAACCCCCCCATTCTGACTCCAATCCCTCCCCATAGGTGTTGTGGTAGGGAAGAGGGATGTCCACTTTTAAAAATATTCGCCATTATGGAATTGTTTTCCCCATCCAGAAAAAGACAATTTTGGAAAAATGTTTGTTATACACCACAGTAGCAATCATATATGTTCCTAATGCAAGTATATTACCTTTCCTTGTGGCACAAATAAAATGTGGATTGACTTTATGCTTAAACAAATGTTCTTCCTAAATATGTCCTACCAAGGAAAGATTATGAAATGTGATATACACACACACACACCTTACACACACACATATATACACAAACATATATATACAATATATGCATACATACATTTATTAGTATTTATTATTCTAATCATAAATTTTAAATATATAAAACTTTTATTTAAAAGATTTCATTGCTTTAACTGAAAAAATCAAGTCATTAAATGATGGGAATGGTATTATGTCTCTTTAGCTGGATAGACTATAAAGTTAATATTAATTTATATCACAAAGTCTAAAAGATCAATGTATCATAATTTTGTGACTTACATCAATTCATATTATAATCATTTTTATTTAATATCCTGTTATTTCTATTCATAGATTAAGTGATTGGTAAAATTTTATTTCTATACAAATGAATAGATTTTATCTTAAGAGCTCTTAAATATATCTATCTGAACCATGGCGTATACCTCTAGTAATGCATTCTTATTTTCATCAATTGTGTGAGACAGTTATACTTCCTCAACCTTATAAAGCTGAAAACAAATATTAAATGCATAGGATGTGTGTAGATTTTTTTTGTAATTGTTCCTCTTGTAAACTCTGAACCTAGCATTTCAATATCTCTGCTATAGTCCAGAATTCAATTTTATAAAATTAGCTTAAAATATTGATTGTAGTATAAATAAAACTACAAATTCCAGTTGTAAATGAAGTGAAACTAAATATAATCACCATTAACAGAATATCTTATGTATCAACCACTTTTTGTACATTATATCCCCTTTGCGTAGCAATGACTATGCCGTGGGCACCATTATCTACCTTGACAGATAGACAAAGTGTCTGAGGAGAGGAAGTGACTAACCTGAGTCTAAGGCAGAAGGATATCTTAGTTAATCAATATTTTTGGTTCCAAAACCAACATAATTTCATTGTCTCTTTAAATGAAATAGGGTTTTGTGAAAGAACAAACAACAGCAACAACAAAAACATAACTTGAAGCCCTTCAGTCCAAAACTTCCTGGGTTGTAAAGTTTAGTTACTGGATTGCCATGTGCTCGCATTAAATTTAGAGTAAATTTAACTCCTGAACTTTGAAAATTACAGAGAGTGAAAGGTCAGGGCTAAAATTGTGTCAGTATTTATTGTGTGTCTTTTAGAAGTCTAGCACTTTGGTTCACTTACTATATTTTATTTCAACTCTAACTCAAGATCCAAAGATAGTATTATCCTATGTTCAGATGAGCAAACAATCTACACCACATTGATTTTTTTTTTTCACCCTCTGTTTGATTTCCTTATATTCCTCCTATGAGTGACATCATTCAATATTTTTCTTTTTCTTATTATTTCACTGAGCAAAATCCTTTCCAGCACCATCTATGTTGATGTGAACAGCATGAGTTTATCTTTTTTGATTGCTGAGTGTATTCCATTATACCACATTGATTGAAGGCATCAACACAGGGGTACAAATTAGCTCTTACTACAAACCTTATGCTATTTAAAAATGCAAAATATAGACTGTAGAGAAGATGTCTGAAATTTGATGAAAGGACAAACAGCAACAGGTACAGTGTATTAGTCAGGGTTCTTAATAGAATCAATAGGAGATAATAAGTAGATACATAGACAGATGATCATTATAAAGAATTGGCTAGTGCAAGCATGAATGTTGAAAAGGTTTTGTTCTGTCATCTGCAAGATGGAGATATAACAAAGCCAATGGTATGAATTCCAGTCTGCATCCAAAGGTTTGAGCACCAGGAGCCCAGATAGGCTAAATCCCAGTTCAAGTGCAGAAGAGGTCAATGTTTCAGGCAAATTGTCAGAAGAGATAATTAACCTTTGCTTTTTTATAATATCCAGGCCTCCAACAAATTTGCAGCTGCCCACCTGCATTAATTAGACAAGGCATCAACTCAAATGTTAATCTCTTCTGGAAATACTCTCACAGACATACCCAAGAGTAATTTTTTTTTAAGAAGTGGGGTATAGGCCAGAGTCACAGGGGGTGAGAAAATTCACCAGAGAGAGCAGGGAGCAGAATAGGCGGATGTTATCGAAGCACACTGCTGAGGAGAGCAGTGGGAGAGACAGGAGAGTTCTGCCACACCAAGTGGGTAGCTCCCCAGCAGGCCAGGGACCAAACTCGCACAGCAAAGGCTGCAGATGGCCTCACAGCACTGCGCTCCACCCCCTGCGCCATCAGGGAGGCCCTCCCCCAGGAGTAATGTTTAACCATACATATTGGTATCCTTTGGCTTAGTTAAGTTGACAAATAAAATTATCCATCATATACAAGAAATTAAAAAGTATTATCAATTATAAAAATCAGATAGTTTTTGCAGAAATTTAAGAAAGACCAAGTTGAGTTCTACACACATTGCTAGATACCAAGGGTACAGCATTAATTATTAGTCCTAAAGGTTAAGATGACCTTTCACTATGCCCATTCATTACATAACATTAAAGAAAAACTATAATAATTTCAATTCAATATTTATCTTTAGTACAATGTGTATATTATCTTAAATAAAACTGCATACAGAAAATATTGTAGAATTTGCATAATAACAATTGTTTTACTTCCAAATATTAACAATGCTGATTTCAGTGATAATTATGTGTCATACATTTGATTTAAGGTAAGAATATAAAATACAAGCATTTTTACCCAAAGTGTTGTGAGGTTATAACTATTACAATTAGAGTAAATCTTGGTGGCTTCATTCCTCAGTTCTCTAATTGGCAAATAAGGCAACTAGTCCCAAAGAAGTAAAGAAAATCAGTGGAAATGGACCCAGATTCAGAACAGAGAGTTTCACTATGTAGTACATACTCTTTATCTTTTCTTAGATCAGTTTTTAATTTAGTATGCTAACTCTCAGAATAACAGAAGGATTTTGACTTAAAACTAGTTCCATTTAAGTTAAAACTTAAATGACAAATTGAAGGAAAATAAATGATGCCACTTACCTAAATAATCCTATCCTGTCTGTTAAATATCCAAAGGCATAGTGTGGTCTTAAGTATTTCAATGTTGATCTGTTAGGGGATAAATTTCTAGAATGAGTATCTTAAAATCATAATACAAGTTCATATGATTAAAAAAGATCGCATTGTAATAAGGCTAACAATTGAACAAAATAAAAAAGTTCTCTAGAGAGAAAAATCAATCATAAATTTGTACAATAACCAAATACATTTAATCTATTAAGTTGCTATGGTAATAACTATACTTGCAAGTATTTAGAAAATGATGGATCTCTTGTGCATATTGGGCCTTCATGAAAAATATTCTAAGTATTTTAGTTAAAAAAATTGCTTTTGATTTGCATAATTGCTGTTTGAGTTCAGTGTAGAAATAAACTCACTCGGTAAATTCAAAGACATGAAAAGATTGAGTAAAAGATTAAAAAGTTCAAGAAAAAGAGAAGAGATTGCTTTTTATTATATATATATATCTTCTTTTCAGTTAACTGTGTAAGTTTTTAAGATGTAAAATTCATGATTTGAGTCATTTTCTAAAAACAGAAAATAGAATGAGAATTGCATTAGCACAATCCTACTGGACTTTAACCTTCTGGGTTAAATTTAACATTGAGAGTGAAACCAGCACTTAATTATATCTCAAATGAATATAGGGCTACTTTACATTATTCTTTCTTAGTTGGATCCATAGTGAATTAAGCCAAATTGCTGAGTCTGGAAAGAAGGGAGAGGGAGATTAGGTGCCTATCACTTGTCATGGGTCTTTTCTTGGACACAGGTGAACAGGCATCTATGAGCCTGGAAGTGTGCCCTAAAGAGAACAGTCAATGAACTATTGCAAATAGAACTGCATTACTTGAGCATAGTTCAATATTCCAAACAAGACTCAATTTGCAAAGAAGCCTATGATCTGAGGGACTGACATTTAGGGCAGGTCCAGCATTGATGGTGGATACTCAAAAGTATTCTCAAAACTTGGGATGAGGACACAGGCTCAGAATCAGGAAGCCCACTACACAGGTAGTGGAGTCACTGGAGAATTAGGGAATGTGATACTGATAAACATGATGCTGAACGGCCAGTTGGTATCAGAGAAAAGGGCAAAATGTGTACTGTAGGACAAGGAAAATTAGTCATAGAATAAGGACCACATTTACCAAGCCCATGTGACTTTGTCAAGTTAGTTAATCTCGACATTCATCCTAAAGGGCATTAATAATAGTGCTTACCCAGGCTCAGTGGTCAACAGCAGAAGGTTTATTTAACAAACAAGAGATTGGGAAATGAGGGCCTCCCTTGTGGCACAGGCGGTTGAGCGCAGTGCTGTGAAACCCACATGGTGCAGCAGACCTCTCCTGCCTCTCCTACTGCTCCCCTCAGTAGTGTATTTCGGTCTGTCTGCCTGTTCTGCCCCCCACTCTGTCTCTGGTGAATCCTCTCACCCTCCTGCACATCTGGCCTATACCCTGGTTCTTGTATGCATGAATAAATACATCTTTAAAAAAAAAGGGAGAAATTGGGAAATGGAAAGAGTTTATGAGGCCACATGTGGCCAGCTAGCTCACACCGAAGCTGGACCAGATAGTCATGGACTCAACAACACAGGAAATGGTGCCAGAGAACCAGAGACTGTGGTCAGCTTTTGAGATGCTGGGTTTAGCCTGATGGTGGCCCTTACAGATGATGTCAGAGACAGGGGTGGAGGCCCATGTAGCAGCCTAGTCTTCAGAAGTGTGGAGGTCAAGAAGTTTACGAAGATCTATGAAGGTCTGGTTATTTCCATGGAGGTTGACTGCTTGATGAGTCTCTCTTTAGATGCTGAGAGCAGATCCTTCTTCTTCAAAGGTGGTCTGATGCATGCTTCCTCTTCAAAGGCCAGCTACTGACTTCTTTGAAGGTGTTCCAAAGAATACTTCTTTTCTCTGTAGAGGTTGACTGCAGACTGACTCAAACTGGTTCTTGCTCTTTTAACATGCCCGTCAGGGTCTCCTACCCTACAAGTCTGCTTGGACCAGTTTTAATCTTAAAAGTCTGACTGGCCCACTGTAGGGTAAGGAAAAAATGTCAGGCTTTTCTGCCCTCCTGCCATCAGGATAGATGATGGATCCTTGCGGTCCTGAATGTATGCCTGATGGTGGACACCTGTGGGCATAGGTAGATGGGATTCACCTGGGCTGAGACTGGGCTTTTAAGGGCAGCATCATGAGGACGCCAGTAGAAGCTGAAAGAGAAGCCGAGAAGCAGCAGAACGAACAGAAGAGCAGAGAAGCAGAGAGAATGCCAGAGAGCCCAGATAGAGTGTGGATTTGCTGGGGGCCCGGGAGGCCTGCCAGCCTCCCGGGCCCCCAGCACCCCTGCCTGCCATATACTGGGTAAATCCCAATAAAAGACCTGCAAAAACCAGTGAGGACTCTGAGTCCTCCTTTACCCGGTCTGTTGGAACATAGAAAACCTGCTCTGTGTCCTGTTTCTGCCTTTACACCCACTTAGCAACACTAAGCTCTTTTTCAAATCTGGATAATTAATGAAGTGAGCCTGAACCTGACTGGTTCAGTGGTTCACTTAACTTTTACCTGATTGATCCATTTATCTTACACCTGATTGGTGCAATTTTGAATCCGAGGGGTGGGAAGGGAAGGGGGGGAGGGAGGCAGGCTGGTGGGCCTGTTGGCTCCAGGGAGCCATGGCTTCAGCTGACCTTACTGGAGCCTGGGGAGGGGAAACATCCACAGGTGTGGGCTGAGACCAGCAAGCCTGAGCCCCAGCAAAGCTGCCTTACCCAGCAGCACCCAGAGACCATAGGTTCCGATTAGTTTATTATCTTTTCCTATTATTTTATATTCCTAATTTTTTATAATTACTAAAAATTTCAGTATTTTGGTAGAAAATAATAAAGGTCACTCCATAATTCAGAACAAAACGGGTAATAAAAGTGCTAAAAAGACATAAAAGGAAAATTGTTGTGTAAAAGCATGACTGCTTATGAAAAATAAGTTATTCTAGGACACAATCTAGGTAGAATCCAGAGCTCTTTCTCATTTCCTTTGTTGTTAAAAAAAAAAAAAAAATTTCTTCCCAGAATCCCTTGCTTCTATAGTCATTGGAAAAGGTAAAACCCCCCTCCTCTTGCAAGCATTTCTTTTTCCACTGCCTACCGCTCCTACACCCACCCTCAAGAACTGACTGCTTTCTTTTCTGAATCTCCAAGAAACTGCAAACCTAAACTGGAGAAGCTGCTACATGATGTTTACTATTATCAACAGAGCTCCTCCTGCACTTGTTACAGATCTCCCTGAGGTCAGGAATAGGTCCTATTGTTTTAACAAGTTTAAGGTATATTTACAAACCATAAAATTCAACCTTTGATCTTAGCTGCTCAGACTTCAAAATAGTCCTGGTATCACACAGAATAAGCCTCAAGATATATTTTTAATAACTGAACCAAGATATGAAGAAAAATGATTTTCAGGGCCTCCTCCATGGCGCCGCGGGTTGAGCGCCGCACTGTGAAGCTGTCCAGAGCCTCCGCAGTGCGGGTTCTATCCCAGCCGGCCAGGGAGAATCCCACATGGCGCGCAGACCTCTCCTGTCTTGCCTTCTGCTCCCCTCAGCAGTGTATTTCGGTCCGTCTGCCTGTTCTACTCCCTGCTTTGTCTCTGGTGAGTTCTCTCACCCTCCCACGCCTCTGGCCTGGACCCCAGCTCTTGTACAAATAAATCTTTAAAAAAAAAAAAAAAAAAGATTTCCAGTGGACTCTAGCTACAAACCTGACATGTTTTGTAATTTATTTTATAAGTAATTTGTCTTCAGGGTTGAGTCAATTGCTCAGTTTCACTGCCATTCTCACTTGCCTTGGGGTGCTTCCACATTGCTTCATCAAAGGCGACCCTTTGCCTGAAACTGCAGTGGATTAAGATAAATAAATTTGATCCAGGATTTACAACTTAAGACTTTGATAATAGCCACATCATGAAGTCTTCAGCAATGGAAAAACTGAAGCTGGGAGGAGGAGAGAATATCTAGTTTTTCCTTTTTATATCAGGACGGGTTGTTTTAGGAACACACAGAACAATGGGTCTGGAAACATTCACTCAGTCAACCTCCAAAATAAAAAAAAAAAAACTTCAGCAAACAATATATCAGAGGCTTCAAAGGGGTCCAGTTGTGTCCCCCAAATGCTGAGTTTAGAGAGAAACTCTTTTCTATGTACAGAAAGTACAGAGAACTCTTTTCTACTGTTAAATTTCCGGCCAGTGCCTCACATAAGAATAAGAAATGAATGTCATGTAATAAACACCCTAATTAGTGGAAAAACTAATATAGACTCTCTTATTAAAGGTTTAACAAATAAAAATACGTGATTGAATTTGTAAAATTGTCCTCTACTAACAAAATTCTTTCTAACGCCTGCATAATTATAAGTGAATATGCTTACACTATCTGATATGCTGCAAGATTTTATTATTTGGGCCTCCCCGGTGGCGCAGCGGTTGAGCGCTGGGTTGCGAAGCTGCCCGCGGCCTCTGCGGCGCCGGTTCGATCCCCGGCTGCTCCCCGGCCACCGGCGGAGGATCCCACATGGCGCGCAGACCTCTCCTGCCGCCCGCTGCTCCCCTCAGCAGTGTACTTCGGTCCTTCTGCCTGCTCTGCTCCCCGCTCTGGCTCTGGTGAATTCTCTCACCCTCCCGCGCTTCTGACTGTACCCAGTGCATGTATAAACAAACATACAAACAAACAAACAAAATAAATAAATAAAACATGCCTCTATTAAAAAAAAAAAAAAAAAAAGATTTTATTATTTAAACAAAAATATAAATTTCAGTTTTAATAATAAAAGCAGTACTTTTTAGAAATAGAAATGCCAAATTAACTTCATAACAATAGATATTTAAAGTGAGATTTACAGTGGGAAATTCTAAAAACTGTATGATCTCCAAAAGCTCAATTTCTTTTTGTAGTTATAAAATAAATACTTGAAACTATTTCTTGTATTTTTCTGAATAATTAGTGCGTTTTAGACATAGTTTCCTTGGAAACCTCAATAACCTAAGATGAGGAGATAGTTGTGACCACAAGCAGAAAATCATATATCAAAACAGAACGCAGATCACTGAGTAGTTATAAAATTAAGTAAAAATATTATGGAGCTTCATGGATGCATGAAGAGTATTTAGTATAAATGTAAAGGAGGAATAAAAAGAGTAGCAAGGTTGGTAATATGTCCAAAGTCACATGGTTATTGGCAAAGACAGCAGACAAAAGCAGAGACTAATAAGATCACAGAGTCAAATCGCCATAGTGATTAAGATTATCCAATATAGCCATCCATGTACTTCTTCAATGTGCTACATAACATTCCCTTTCACTTGTTTTTGCAATGTTTGGATATTATCAGCAATAGGAAGTTTACTAGCTTCAGAGATAAATACCCCATCTTTGGTCAAATCTATTATATGATGATCTTTTTGTTGAGAAAAAAACTTTTTCTTCATATTTTATACCTATTATTCTAGTTTTTTTAAGATTTATTTATTTATGCATACAAGAGTTGGGGTACAGGCCAGAGATGTGGGGGTGGGGGGGTTGAGGATTCACAGAGACAGAGTGGGGAACAGAACAGGTAAGTTGACTGAAATACACTGCTGAGGGGAGCAGGGGGCAAGACAGGAGAGGTCTGCTGCACACCGTGTGGGTAGCTCCCTTGGCTGGCCAGGGATCAAACTCTTGCTGCAGAGGCTGCAGAGAGCTTCATAGGGCTGTGCTTAACCCCTTGCACTAGGGAGGCCCACTTCTAGCTTTTGGAGTGACACAAACAAGTCAAATTCTTTTAAGCATGATAGTCCTGATAATTATTAAACACAGTTAGTGCTCCTTTTTGTAAAATAAATTTGTGGTTAATGAAAATGTATTGTGTTCTGTCAAAAACTTAGAAATTGTAGATAAGGACAAAATTCACCATTTATTCTTATAATGCTTTCTTAATTATGAATATAGTTACCTCCTTCTTACATATTTTATCATTATTGCAGAAGCATTTTATTGTATTTAAAATTTTATCCATGATTAGCAGTTATCATAAAGTGATTATTTTTGTATGGCATTAACCTTTAACAATTAAATAGCTTTTTAATGAAATGGAATGCTTTTTTACTAAATAAATATTCAACATGTAAGTGAAGTCATTGATGATGATTGATTTTTTTAAGACCAGATTTTTCCAACAATAGATAACAGATTTGTTTTCACTTTTGTGCATATATCATTGCCTTCCTTATAACATACACTCCTCAGGTAGATTCCTAGAAGAGGTATCTTTTAGGGTAAAGGGCCTGAACCTTTCAAAAGACTGACACACATATTTCCAAATCCTTTTTAATTCAAACATCACCAGTGATTTACAAAAGAAATATTTCCACTGCATTTGTTGTTGTATTGGTTATTCTTTTGTATGTAATCTGATGACATTTGGCACAGTCCCCAGTTTTAGGGATCAGTAGAATAGCATTTTTTTAAAATTTTATATATATTTTACATTATTTTTCATTTTTGCACAATGTATGCATTTTCATCTTGGTTATAGTCCCCCTATAATTACCACCCCTCTTGTTCTGATCCTACTCCCTACTCCCTTCCCCCTCCCCTGTAGTGTGTCTCTGGTTTATAGTTGCTTGTTGATTTTGATTTTTACTTTATTATAATTAGTCTTTTTCCTGGTCCCTTATTTAGTTTTTCTAAATTCCTGCTATGAGTGAAACCATCTGGTATTTTTCTTTTTCTTCTGGCTGCTAAAGCTGGAGCTTCCATATGATCCAGCAATTCCACTCCTAGGTATTTACTCAAAGGACACAGAATCATTCATTCAAAAGGGCACCTGCACCCCTATGTTTATAGCAGCACTATTTACAATAGCTAATCTATGGAAACAACCCAAATGCCCCAGAATAGATGAATGGATCAAGAAGATGTGGTACATATACACAATGGAATATTATTCAGCAATCAAAAAAGATAAAGTCATGCAATTTGCAGTGACATGGATGGAGCTGGAAGGTATCATGCTCAGTGAAATAAGCTGGAAAGAAAAAATACACTTTTAAATAATATTTCACGTTTATATTTCCTTTTCTCTGAGGGAAGTTATTTTCACTCTTTGAATCCAACTTTTTTTCTATTTAATAAATTTCATATTTATATTGAATAATTTCCTTATCTTTTTTTAATTTTGTGTATCAAATTTTAACACTAAATTTTTAATTCCATATACACATATTATGAGTCTTCCTCACATCATCTCTCCATTGTTTTTGCTTAGAAAACTCTTCCCCATCAAAAGGATGGACTATTTACTCACATTCTCCTGTCTATTTTTCTCTCAATCCACTTAGAATCCATTCTCATGGTGCTCTAGAGTTAACCAGTAGTCTCTACAGCTTTTAATATTTTTCCATTTCCCTTGCTGATTTTCATGGTTCTCTATTGACACACTGCTGTGCAATATCTGTCCAATTACCTCTCTCTTTTTATTTCTCTTCCATACACACCAGAGTATGTGCCACCACCCACCCAAAATAATACCAATAACACAAAAGCCACATGGTGTCCTTTCTACTCCTATAATTATCTAAATTGTTTTTTTAAATAAAGGGGTCATATATTTATCAAAAATTCTATAGGTGCATTCAATGTTTACTAGTTTTGTAACAAAAATAATTTAAAATAATATTTGTAATATTACAAAAATTTTACAAAATATTACAAAAATATTTGTAATAATAAAAATAATTTTAAAATATTATTTTCATTATTATTAAAAGATTTCTTTCTGCTTTTTTTAAAATCTTTTTTTTTTTAATAGAGGCATGTTTTTATTTATTTGTTTGTTTGTTTTTTGTTTATACATGCACTGGGTACAGTCAGAAGCGCGGGAGGGTGAGAGAATTCACCAGAGCCAGAGCGGGGAGCAGAGCAGGCAGAAGGACCGAAGCACACTGATGAGGGGAGCAGCGGGCAGCAGGAGAGGTCTGCGCACCATGTGGGACCCTCCTCTGGTGGCCGGGGAGCAGCCGGGGATCGAACCGGCGCCGCAGAGGCTCTGCGTGCAGCTTCGCAATCCAGCATTCAACTGCTGCGCCACCGGGGAGGCCCTCTTTCTGCTTTTGACAAAAGGCTATCATTACCACCATGACCATGCTGCACACACATGCAAACTGGCACTCACATGCACACGTGTATGCACACCCCACACACAGATACACAAACACAATTTCAGAAACTAAAGGTCAGCTATGCATTAACTATCTGATTGATTGTGGAGGGGCACTTTGAATACGTTTTTCTGTTGAATAAGTCATTTTTGATTTTTGAAGCTTAGTTTGTATTTTTTTTTTTGTTTAATCTTATAAACTAATGAGTATTTGTCCTTACTTAGATTTTCTAAGTTTTTGATGAGGAGAACACAATACATTTTAATAAATGTTTCCTCCATACACAGTTCTTCTGTATGTTGCTTTCTCTGTGCAAGTTAAGCTTTCTTTGTTAACAAGAAAAATAGTGACATCTTTGATCTAATGGAAGAAGTACAAATGTTTCTGGTGTAGTAATAGCAATTGCATACATGCATTTTATTATAAGATGATGTGTTTCTTTCAATAAAACTTTAAATTGCTCAAAACTATGAAAAAATCAGGATGCTGGAAAAAAGGATTAGGTTGTTCAAAATATATTCAATCAGAATATTAATAAAATTATTAATTAACTCAATAAAATATAAACAGACATTAAATCTCCATGAACAACGTACCACATTAGAGTCTGAGTTTTGCCTTCTTAATCTTAATCAGGGGTTAATGATTCATCTTGTCATGATATTCACTTGTTTTATTGGCACATGGTCTGTGAGTTTACACTCTTGCCCAATTCTAAATCAATCAACAGATCGAGATCTTTAAAACCAGAAACTGGAGTATACCATTCCCCAGATCAATGACCTGCACTAACATTATTATGCTTAGAATACTTTCCAAAATCTTTGTCTTGCATTCCCTGGCTACAGACTCTCTCCCTTAATCAAACTGAATGGCCCTCTTCCCTATCCTACAGTACACCTTAACTTCCACCTCATTGGTTTCTCACTTGCAGAGTCCCTTTATGAAATGGTCATCTCAACACATTTTATACTGTGAGCATTTTATCAACATTTATGTCTCATAGAGGCTATCATGACCATGCCACCTAATGATACTCTTCATCTTTTGCCACTCCCATCATGTTTCTCCATGTCCTCACACATCTTGTTTACACATAGTCCTTAACAAAATGTGCAATTGTTCTATTCCTGTCTTTTTTTTTTAAAGATTTATCTATTTATGCATACAAGAACTAGGGTACAGGCCAGAGGTGTGAAGGGTGAGAGGATTCACCAGAGACAGAGTGGGGAACAGAAGAGACAGATGTACTGAAAATACATTGCTGAGGGGAGCAGGGGGCGAGTTCAGGAGAGGTCTGCTGCACCATATGGGTAGCTCCCTGGCCGGGGATTGAACTTGTGACGCGGTGGCTGCGAATAGCTTCATGGGTTGCATCTTAAACTCCTTGCACCACCAGGGAGGCCCTGTTCCTGTCTTTGCTTTTTAAAAATCTTTTTGATTGTATGGGGAATATAACCAAAACAAAAATGCATACATTGTGCAAAGATGAAAAAAGATGTAAGAATTATATAAAATAAAATATTTAAATTAAAAAAATAAAATAAAATCTTTGTGGTCCCAATCAATAGATGATAATATCTTCTGTGAATGCAAAGATGTTGACTTTGAATCCCAAATCTATTGCCAATGTTTAATATACAGACACTAGTGTACAGGTGTCCGACACATATTGCATTCATTTAACAAAAATCTGTCAAGCTTGTGTTATAAACCAGGCCTTTTTATAAGTACCATACATGCATCAGTGAGCAAAAGTGAGAAGAATCTGTTGACCAAACATTATAGAAAATTGTCTTTTCTTATCCCTGCCTCCATACTTTCCATATATTATAGAGTCCACCTATGATCCAATATGGTTTTAGTATGAAAAATCTTCTGAGGCTATATGCATGAGACTAATTTTATTCTTTCCTACCATTGCATAATTTTAATAAGATATGAAATTCTAGTTTCAAAGTTCTGATTTGGGGGAGTTTATTCTTTTGATTCTTTGCAAACAATATTTTATTTTGTTGTTAAAGAGTTATGACGTTATTCTGATCCTCTGTTCTGTTCTATGTATGGGACACCCCCAAAATATTAGCATATAATCTTTGAATAAAACAAAGCTAACTTTATTAAAACTCACAATAGTAAGGAAGAACACCACTATGACAGAACTGTGCAGTGCCACTGAAGGGAACAACTGGGAAGGATATTTATAAAGTTTTCTGCTCTCTGTTTAGAGAGCAGAAACTTACTATATGGAAAGTTATTAGGATTAAGCAATAATTATGATGTATTAGTTTTGGATTTACCAATGTGAGAGTTCTAAAGAAAGCCTTGAAAAATAAAATGCTGTTTAATAAGGGACCTGTTTGCCCAGGTGAGCAGAATGTTATTTCAGATAAACAGGTATGCAAGAATTACTTGATGTGCACAGTGAAATAGCAGATAATTTATGGGTTTGTGATCTTATTTTCCCTTGGCAAAGTTTTTCTAGAATGAAAACTAATTAATATGACAACTATTCCTAATGGATGTGGTTGCTTATTCCCATAGGGAATATATACTTTTTCTACTTTAGAATTTTTCCATCTATAAAGAATGTGTTCTTGCATATCTTAAGTGGCACTATGGATATTTTCAATGTAGAGTATCTTTTATAATTATGAACATCCTTGGTTATTACTATTAAAAATATTCTCTCCACTCCATTACATTATTTTCTTTTTATGCAATTGCTATTTTGTAGATGTTAGTCCTTAAATATCTGTCTTCAATTTCAGTTGCCTTTTATATTTTTCAAACTGGGAAAATTTCATGATCTGAAATCTCAGTACAGTGATTCATTCTACTGTTATCCTACCAGTATTTCTCAGTTACTTCTTCTTAATGATT
This sequence comes from Talpa occidentalis, assembly GCF_014898055.3. Classification (NCBI taxonomy): domain Eukaryota; kingdom Metazoa; phylum Chordata; class Mammalia; order Eulipotyphla; family Talpidae; genus Talpa; species Talpa occidentalis. The sequence goes on along the minus strand of NW_023604861.1, from coordinate 54,582,807 downwards.
TAAAGTTTAGGTATACAGCAATATCAGTGAGAATATTTAAAGGTTATTGCTACATCCATGTAACAAATAATAAGGAGATAAAGCAAGTGAATACTACAGAGGGAATGTTATCAAGCAGTTGAAATATGACCAGAAGGACCTAAAAACATTCTTAGTTTTATTTAATGTTAGTTAATTTACATGTGAATAGTCACTTCTGATTAACAGCTACCATATTGGATAGCACAGATCTAGAACTCAGGAGAGATTCTGTCAACATGAATTTTGAGCATGTCTAAAACATAGAGCATAGTTTTAGATACATATGGAGCATATTGAATAATGAGTAATGGATGAGAATAATGAGAGTGACAGATGGAGTAAATAGTCATTGGTAGCACCCTGATCAGAACATCATGGCTTTAGATGGAGTGAAGGGCATCTGCGTGAGCTCCTGAGAGTGCAGTAATGTTGAGATGAAACATGAGAGAAGAATGTTATAGAACTTAAAGTGGCACAAAGCTCCTTTCAAAGTGCTTTGTCACTAGAGATTGCTGAAGAGCTGAGTATTATGAGGACTGGAAAGTGCCAGTGTGCATCTGGCAACTAGCAGGACATGATTGATCTTAAACCAAAAAGATTTTATTCTATGATGATGACAGAGAGCAAATGAGTCCATGGGAAATGAGAGTAAAGTCTTAAACTAAAGAAGTTGAGGGCCTCCCCAGTGGTGCAGTGTGTTGAGCGCAGCACTATGAAGCTGTCCGCAGCCTCTGCAGCACAGGTTCGGTTCCTGGCCAGCCAAGGAGATACCCACATGGCGCAGCAGACCTCTCCTGTTGTGCCCACTGCTCCCCTCAGCAGCGTGTTTCAGTCAGTCCACCTGTTCTGTTCTCTGCTCTGTCTCTGGTGAATCCTCTCACCCTCCTGCGCCTCTGGCCTGTACCCCAGCTCTTGTACAAATAAATAAAATCTTTAAAAAAAAATAAAGAAGTTGAGAGATCCGAGAGAGAGTCAGCAGAGATGATTAGATTTTAACAACCATGAAGCACGTTTGTTATTTGAATGGAATGAACCAGTGTGCAGGAAGAAACTTAAGGACAGAATTTAGAGACATAGAAATGAATGGAAGCACAGAAAGCAGGATTGGAAACTGGAGTGGGGAGAAAGCATCCTTTCCTCTGAAACTGGAAGGAGAGAAAGAAAGAAATCAATGCACATGTCTAACACTGCCTGCTACATGTATTTTCAACAATATACTTTCTAAATCCAGTGAGACAAAAATTAAGATAAATAAAAATGTTTGCCCTCCATATGCCATTTTTTCTCAGCTTCTGCGTTTTTAACACTGGTGATGTTGAGTGCATAGTTCTAAGTTTGGTGCTTATTAAATCATCAGAAGTTTCAATTTTAAAATAAATATGATGGCAGTTTCTTTCTTTAAAATCTTAGGATGACGCAATATTTTACTTAGTAAAATGCTTTTTTCTTTCATTGAATAATACAATATCAACTACTGCATTTTAGAGAACAGATCCTAAAGCATTTTAGAGGAAATTAGTAGTTCATTGTGCTTTTAGAACGTCAAAACTAGAAAAAATTTGGCAGTTAAGTTTTGGTTGGACAAAATTACAAAACATTACCACCAATATATGTATTGTTGGTATAAGACTTGTAGCCATTGAAAGGTATAGTTAGTGTCCTGCCTTAGGAAAGTAGAGAAGGGTTTGAACTTCAGAATGGTAACAAAATTCATTGTGGATGCTTTGATGTGGATTATGTATTATGACAAAGATTATTGAGACAGTATAACATATCAATAACAAGACAAAATCTGGTTTGGATTGTGAATAAGTTACCTTATAAATGTCTTATAAATGTAGTTTATCTTATAAATGTTGCTTCATATCAAATTCCAGGAAAAGTACAAATGCAACTTATGTATAATAGTATCCAAATAAAAAATGAGATTCTTTATTTGTCATCATGACATGAAATAACATCTCTAAATCTGTATCTTTTGACAGTGAACTAGGGGATAATAAGAAGCAAAAAGTAATGTGTGGGAATACCATTTTACCTTTAATGTATTTTTAGAGAGTATATGACTGTATATTTTCTATCATTTGTGTTTTTTGCAATTCAAGTTCACTTCTCTTCCCAATGCATAACTTGTTTTCCTTTATGGAATATGCCTCAGAGCTGTATAAATATCTAGAAATTTTGTTTCCCTAAATATCATGTAGCTTAGATAATTGTAGTCTTCATATACAGTAACAATCTTTTAAATTTCTTTCAAGATTTATGTCAAGGTGTATCTCTCTTCACCTTTTACATATTGTTTCAATCCCCAACCATTTAAGAAAAATACATTTTCATTCATTAAAATTTCACTTCTCATCATTCGAGGTTTTTTCCAAAACATCCCATCTCTCTTCTGAGTCTGTGAAATGTAGCCATATTACTTCTCATTTATATGTAATAAAGGGCACATTGAAATAAAAATAAAATTCTGTAAATTCATGGTGGAAAAACCCTTTTTCCTTTCAGAAAGTTCATTCTGAAAGTGCAAGATCAGAAACAGGCTTTTCTTTCTACATTTTAGACATCTATTTGCTATGCTGAGTGCTCTGTTCTTTTAGAATTTCTATCCTATAGCAATTCCATAGTTGCTGATAAGTGTATCAGCTCAGGAACTCTATCAGCCTTATCAGCACCTTTCACTCACTATTGCATTTGTACAGCACAGTTTAAAAGTATTAAATTTGATTTTTGCCCATTAGTATCCTTGCATCTCAAGTAATCCAGAAGGACAAGTCTGTGTATTATGCAATCTTCACTCTTCCTTGCTTTTTTAAGGCTTCACCCATCACAGTTGTTCTCATTCATTTGCCCTCACTCCCTCCGGGAGGACTTCCATCACCCCCCCCCCCCAACTGCTTACTTCAGTCCCTCCCTCTATGGCAGTTATATGGATTAGGTTTTATTGATTTTCATAAATCCGATTTCTAACTATCCATCCTTTCCCTCCCCCAAGTTTCCAGTGCCTTTGATGCCATCCACGAATTCTTTTGTTGTCACCAACATCTTATCTTTGAAAATGAGAAGTCAAATATTGTCTACCTATTCTTTGATACCATCATTGATAACATAAAGTAGATAAAATAGAATAAATTACAATGCCATCCTCTAGACTTCTTCCTAATCTTGATTGAGTCACAATTCACATGAAGTTCTGATATAACATGTGTGTTTTTTCCCACATTTTATTTTAAGTTGTATTTTGGGTAAAATACAATCCAACATTAGTCTAAAGCAAAGTCATTACAGGTAGGAAGACTAAAATTCAAAACTAAATAAGAAAAATTCATTTATTTTTCCAAGAGTCATGGACAAGGACAACGTGAGGTAAAAGAGAAGAATATATACTTCTTAAATAGATTATAAGTGCAGTTATTATTATGATGAGGTTGAGAGAGGAATCTGATTGAGCTGTGGAAATTACCAAGAAATGATAGACACAAAATAGAGTTTCAGACAGAGCCAGGGGACGCAAGGCCTCTCATTCAGGCTCAAGCATCCAGAGTGCCCAGTGCAACTGGCTTTTATGGATACAAGCAGCCCCTCCCACCCCAACCTCAGGTTAGTTACTCTCTTAGCATTTGGCCTTGTCCAGGCACACATTCACTGCCAAGGTTCTGCACTAGCAGGTTATTCTGTTTCTTTTTCTAATCTAGTTTGTCCCCATCCCGGTCTGTACACAGGCCAGTCCTCCCACCCGGGCTGATCAATTTTTTAGCTATGACCTTGATGTTTTCCTTCTCTCAGCACTGTGTGCCTTAGAGGTCTCCAACATTTTAACATTACCACTGATGAATAAATGAGACATTCAGGATCAGAAAATTAAAATGAGATATGTAGCAAGATAATCTTGATTTATTGAACTTTTAATTTTAGTGAAGGAATTTTAAATTGTTCTTGTTATTTAACAATTTATATTCTATTGCAGTTATTCTAATGAGTTAAAAGATTACCCAAATACAAAAATTATAATCAAACTTCAATGAAGTAATTTGTACATCTAAAGTTATTATACTTCTGCATCAATATTACTCTTCATTTTCCTCTAAAATATTCATATTGTCGGGCCTCCCTGGTGGTGCAAGGGGCTAAGCACCACACTATGAAGCTGTCCGCAGCCTCTGCAGCACAAGTTCGATTCCCAGCTGGCCAGGGAGAAACCCACATGGCGAAGCAGACCTCCTGTCTCACCCGCTGCTACCCTCACCATGTGTTTCAGTCAGTCTGCCTATTCTGTTCCCTACTCTGTCTGTTGTGGATCCTCTCACCCCCCGCATCTCTGGCCTATATACCCCAACTCTTGAATGCATAAATAAATAAATCTTAAAAAAATAAAATAATATATTCATATTGTCACTTAAATAACTTATGACACCTCATGTCTGCAAATGAGAAAATAAATTTATATCATTCTGTATAGTTGGTCAAAATATGTTTTCAATACCATGACTAATAAAATGTGAAATATTTGAATAAATATTCTGCAATATGGGATTTCCAAATTTTGTTTAGTCGAGGAAAGGGCCTCATTAAAACACCAAATCTTATGTGCTAAAAAAGGAACAGACTATCAAATAATAGTTTTACATAATAATCCTGATCCTAGATTTTTGAGAAATCATGATAAATAATCTAGATTTCAGAGGGTGAAATTTAACTGCTTGATAACTGAAATTGCTACTAAATTGAAGTATAAAGCAAGCACAATTCTCCAAACTGAAAACATTACATTAAATGTTATCAAATTTGTTAACGTAATATGTGATTAATCTATAAATAAAGCAATATTAAGATCAGATTAATTTTCTCATAAAATCAGTAGGTCTAAAAGATCATCTAAGATGAATATTCATGTTCAGGTATGTAGAATTACTCATTTTTATGTAAATAAACATATGAGTTGAATATAAATAACAAAGAACAAAATAACTCAGCTCAGATATATGAAATCAGGAACTACCAGCAATAAATATATTTATATTTCTGTTCATTTGTATCATTAGGATAATAGTAATCAATGTAGATTCTAGCAAGTTTGTTCTTATTCACCTATCTTAAGATAGTCTTAGATTTATATGAAATTATATCCTTATCTTCAACTAGATCTACACTGTAATGTCCAAGTAATAATACATTTTATAATAAATATATTCCTGACTTGAGGTTTGTTGGTTCATAATATAAAGATATAATTAAGAAAACAACATTTTATAATAAACTCTATATATTTAATCATTTTATAAATCTTTCCTTGGAATATTGAATTGCCTACTCTCATTTTGGTCATGAATATCATTAGTATACATTCTTCCCTTCTGTGAATTCGCCTATGAAAGGGAAAATAAAATTAAGTTCATCAGACTTAATATGATATTTTATTGGCATTAACATCATTTGTTCACATTAACTTTGATGTTAATAGTTACTAACATTAAGCCTATCAAATATGACAAGTGAAAAACATTTTGCCAAGATAGTACTATTCAAGAATCTCAACACTATTCAGTATCTCCCTGATTAGTAGAATTGACAGTGAACAATATATTTGAATATCTCTAGTCCATCTGCGGAAACTCAAAAACACAACCAACCTTTGACTTTCAAATATATATATTTATATACCTATATATACATAGTATATGCTATATCTGACAAATGTCACTTTCAAAGTATTTTTGTTTAAATTATATAAAATGCTAACCTCTTTTTATTCTTCTTTAATCAGGAATATGTTACTTGCATTTACAGATAACTGAGGAAAATCGTCTATTTCCATTGTTTGAGGGGGAAAATTTAACTATCATTACTTGATTATCACGTCATCACTATTATTGGCATGATACAGGTTATATGTGTTGCATAGTGATGCAAAAGTGTACTAATACTAACTTGTGCTTTTTTTTTTCTCTTTCAGGAACAAAACAATAGCATGGCATGAAACATGGCTCAGTTCTATTATAAAAGAAACGTCAACGCCCCCTACAGAGATCGTATCCCTCTAAGAATTGTTCGAGCGGAATCAGAACTCTCTCCATCAGAAAAAGCCTACTTAAATGCTGTGGAAAAGGGAGATTATGCAAGTGTCAAGAAATCCCTAGAGGAAGCTGAAATTTATTTTAAAATCAATATTAATTGCATTGATCCTCTTGGAAGAACTGCTCTCCTCATTGCAATTGAAAACGAGAACTTGGAGCTCATTGAGCTACTCTTAAGCTTTAATGTCTATGTTGGCGATGCACTGTTACATGCCATCAGGAAAGAAGTTGTGGGGGCAGTTGAGCTGTTGCTGAACCACAAGAAGCCCAGTGGAGAAAAACAGGTATGTGCAAAAATACTGTTTTTAATATATTGACATGCAGAAATATGGATGTTCAAATTCCTGCAAATATTAAGAAATGGAAACATTGAAATAAAAACTATTATGACTGTTAGTACAAGTTCACTTTCCCCAACAATAACCACCACCTGCACCTCCTACTCTGGCTGATTAGACTTTTAGCAAGTTCTAAAGCAACACAAATAACCTGTGTTGGCTTCCTATGCATTGGAGATATTTCTATGAAGTTGTGATATTATTTGGGACTGAGTATTTGTGTATGTTTTTTTCTCAAATCTCTCATTTTTCTACAAGTAGTAAACTAAATTCTTTTGGTATTTTCCTACTTAATCCGCTTTCCTTTTCTGGGATTCTGTGTCATATTGCAAAAGTCAGTTGCACCTTTTCACTTTGATACTGTTCTTTAACAAATTCTAGTGGGTTTTTTTAGATTGAGACAAATAAAAATATAAGATTAACAAAATACTTGAACTCTGACTACTGTAGGCTGAACCATATAAAATGTCTTAATGTCTTCAGTAAAATATAAATGAAAATGATAGAGTTATAGATACATTGTTTTCCTCTTGTCATCACCCCTCGACCCATTTGTTTTTTGACCACTAAGGCACTCAAGATACAGACAGGAACAAACAAGGTATCTGTTTTCATTTATCTAGATCTTTCCTGTTGTTATTGCCTGGTATCCAAATTGTCTACTTGACCCTCCTTCCTTTCACCCTGAACTCTTCACTTCTTACATCAAAACTAATTGAATAACTGTAAAGACCATGCATGCACCTCAGTAGCTCAAAATCTGTTAAAGTAAAATCTTATAAAATGTGTAGTATTGCAACACTAACAATTTCTGTCCTACTTGATAATGAACACATCTATATGTCTACAAGTGGCAAACTACTAGATTAGCCTACATTCTTTTACACAAGCTTTGCTTTTAGCTACTGTTATATTCACTTTGCTTCAGAAATTCTATAAGAATCTTTGTGATTATTAGAACCTCGTGACCAAGTGTCCTCTGAAGAACATTCTGTTTTCTCATAATCTCTGTTTTGTGGTCCATTTTTAGATCTCATCAACTTAACATTATGTCTCTGCTTGTTGCTTTATGGCTTTTTGTTGCTTGTTTCACATCCAGTTATTAGTGAGTTACCTTCTTACTGCATTAGTTAAATTGTACTGATAGGAAAAACTGCTATTGCTTCATCTGTTCTTCCAAACTTGTACAACCTTGAAGGGGTGAACAGGTAATGGCAATATCTAAAGACGTATGTGAGGTTATTGCTCAGTTTTTCAGCCCCAAGGAGGTATAGACCATTTACATGGGAATGAGTAGGAGCTGGTTTTTATCTGTATAAGTGTACTTCCTCAGTCACCTTATGATTCTGAAATTTCTTCCATAATCATGTTGCTATTTATATTTTCTAATAGCAATGATCTTATCTTGTCTACCCTCTTGTTTCATGCCTCTTATAGGTGACCATAAAACAGATGCCGTGACTATAGTTTGGATCATTTTAGATAAGGACCAGTCTATACAGAACAAAATGCCATTATACATTTTTTCACATGTTTATTACTAAGTAACCTTCTCAGTCTATTTTCAGGAGAACTTTGGCCATATATTTCAGTGTCTTTTAGTCAATGACATTTGAGCTGGCCAGAGTAATTTGGCATCTGGAAAAGTTATTTGCTATTATGAGAGTGTTTGTTGGAAGAGGTTCAACTTTAGCTAAACTCTAGCCTCAGAAGCAGGTCCTGGCTCCTTAGAGGCATTTGATCTGAACCCTGATTATTAATAAAGGCAGTAAAGTTTTGCAATCTGCCAGGAGTCTGAAATATCCCAGGCTATGTGTTTCTGGAAGATTTCTCTTGTATTAGTCTGCTGGCCAAGAATTCCTTTTCTATTTGTACATTCTAGAATTCCTCTTCAGTGAAGGTACTGAGAATAAACAAAAATTGTATCTTTTTTGAAATAGTATCTTTTGGTACAAATGGATTAATTCTGAGTTGGTTATATTAAGTGAATAAGCCAGAAAGGTAAAGACAGGTCTGATGGTCTTACTTATCTGTGAAATATAAATAACTAAAATAACATATACTGGCAAAGTACGGCCAAAACAAGTCTTAAATTTTGTGAATAAATATACTGGTTACAAGTGGGAAGGGAGGCGGGCAGGGAGGGCAGATGCATAGGGGAAGGAAAGGTATGGCAAGGGAGGTTTGGTGGAGGTTGAGTGAAGCATGTGCACATAAGGAATAGTAAAAATACAGCCCCAACATTATATAGACATGTAAATGACTGACAAATCAATCAAAAAAAAAAAAAAAAAAAAGCTAGGTCTAGAAAGTCATGTTAAACAAACAGAGAATTGTAACTTCTGCTTGAACTTTATCATTTTGAAATAACAAGTCTAATCTACCTCAGAGACTCTGGTATCTTGTACAGTGAAAATGAGGTTGTTAAAACCATAACTGTATACAGTATATCCCACAAAAGTTGCCTTGGGGCTTGGGTACAGTCAAACCCCACTGAATCATGATTATTTGTGATTTTCTTAGAAAATATTACATCTTTGGAATAACAGTGTCCATAAATCAGTATATTGTAGGTAGCAAATATTCTCTTAATAGGAATTTTTTCCTCTCATAAATTTAATTCCTTATATCATTCTTGTGATCACTGAAATCCATGTCGTATATTATTACAATTCACCTAACTTCCAGTCTCATGGGCGACGTATCTCCCAAAGACTCCGCAATAGGTTGCCATTTTGTTGAGGTCACAAAGTTAAGTGTAAAACCTGAAAACAATAACATCCAAGTGGACAAAATGAACGTAAGTTGTCCTAAGATGATTTAAGAAAAAGGATGGATCTAATATAAAAATTATGCAAATCTAATTACCAGAATATTTACTTAAAATGTGATCGATATGGCTAAAGTGATATATTCTATTAAAATTTAACAATTTTTTTCTCTGGAAAAAGATGGAAAATTTGATAATATCCTGAAATCCTGGGGGCTGTAAAATTCATATAATTGGGACACTTCTCCAATGTTTTCATGAAGGAACAACTTGAGGATGATTGCTATGCTGGGCTATGTGTTTAGAGCTGGGGAGATGAAACTGTTCATGTTTCTGGAATCTTTTTTTTTAAGATTTATTTATTTATGCATACAAGAACTGGGGTACAGGCCAGAGGTGCAGGGTGGGGGGTGGGGTGAGAGGATTCACCAGAGAGAGTGGGAACAGAACAGGCAGACTGACTGAAATACACTACTGAGGGGAGCAGCAGGCGAGACAGGAGAGGTCTGCTGAGCCATGTGGGTAGCTCCCTGGCTGACCAGGGATCAAACTCGTACTGCAGAGCTGAGGATAGCTTCACAGTGCTGTGCTTAACCCCTTGTGCCATCAGGGAGGCCCTGTTTCTGGAATCTTAAAGTCTATCTATAAAGAGCAACAGGAAAAATATCATGGAATTATGAGTAAAGGTGGTTACAGTGGGAAAGATGAAAGAGAAATAAATTCTCATGTAATTATGACATTAAATTGACTTGATTGGGTAAATACAAAATGTTGCAGAGGACACGAAGGCGCATAAGGGTCAGAAGAAGAAAGAGGAAAACTGCGTAAGGGTTGATACTGAGAAAACCAACTCCATTAATTGAGATAGAACTGAAAGGAAAAAGTGTTTGGGACCAGATTGAATGTACTCCTTTTTTAACTTACTGAAATTGACGTCTGGGAGGTAGTTAGCAATTCTGGACTTAGGAAATGGGTCAGAGGGTGATACATATAGGTGATATTGAAGGCATTGAAGCCAAAAATCATTATCCTATGTCTCATCATTATGACACATTTCTCTTCTTATCCTTGCATGTTGTTTAAATATGTAATTTTAAAATTTTGGGAACCCCTTTTGTATATTCACCAGGAAACAGTTTTAGTGATTTTTAGTAAATTAAGTGATTAACTCATTGTAGCATCTAATAAAATATGTAGGTTTTGCTAGTTAAATAGCGGAGCATAGCTCACTAAATATCTCCTTCCATATTTAATGTAGACCTTCATAAATCAGAGTACTGAGACCTAGAGTGTTATTATTAATTTTATGATAAAGCAAATGGAAAGAGTAACAGTTTATTTCTTTCCTGGAGTACATTGCACAGAGGACCTGTGTCCTAAACTAAGCAGGAAGATGATAAATTATGTCTTCTTAGTGGGACTGCTCCCTTGCTAGAATGATTATACTGATATTTTATGATGACTTTACTGGAGTTTTCTTTAATCTTCTTAGTACCTTGTTTCTCTACAGGGAAAAACTGAGAGTGACTTCTTAGCCACCTTTTCATACAGTTCATTGGTTACTTCACTTTTAATTATTTCTACCAGAACTTTCTCTTTAACATCTTCTAAAGCCAGATTAATTTTCAGGTTTCAGCTATTTCAACAAATGTTTATCAGAAATGGAACTTGGCTTGTCTATTCTTTGCTTAGATTAGTGATTCTCAGTTTATTTTTAAAAATATTTATTTATTTATGTATATGAGAACTGGGGTACAGGCCAGAGGTGCGGGGGGGGGGGTGAGAGGATTCACCAGAGACAAAGTGGGAAACAGAACAGGCAGGTTGGCTGAAATACACTGCTGAGGGGAGCAGTAGGTGAGACAGGAGAGGTCTGCTGCACTATGCGGGTCACCTCCCTGGCCAGGGATCGAACTTGTGCTGCAGTGGCTGCGGATAGCTTCACAGTGCTATGTCTTAACCCCTTGCACCCCCAGGAAGGCCCCCGATTCTCAGTCTTTTTTAACAGCATCAGAATCAGTGACAAATATTGTTAAAGTACAGATTATTGGTTTTCACCCTCAGAGCCTCTCTATAGCAGGTCTAGCATGGGTCACCTGGAATTTGAATATCTAAGGTGATATTGTAACAGGGTGGTCCCCAGGAAAAGAGAATGTTTCAGATTTCCTGCCCCACCCAAGGGAAGGTGGAGCTGAGCAGGGAGAAAAAGAAGCTGCAGAGGAGACTGAGAAGAAAGGAAGCAGGATGGAGATCCAGAAGGAGACCTGGAGGAGGCACATGGAGCAGAGAGACACATGAAGAAACTGCGCTTGCCTTTTGGTCGGTCGTGGACTGGGTGACACAGATGTGGGTGAGAGACCCACGGAGAGGTTAAAAATGGCAGCTTTTATCTTGGTTTTGATTTTGCTCTTTTCCTTCCAAACTTATCTGATTGTTTCTGACCCTCTTCTGTGGGTCTGCACTGAAAGGTGCTTTAATCTTGTGGTAGACTTTTGGGCCTTGCTCTGGGCCAATCCCGTTTGGGTGGACTTTTGCCCACTAGGGGATGGGTAACTTTGGGTGCTTGATTTAGAAACTCTATTCTTTGCCTTTCCTGTGCTGTTTACTAATTGTATTAAAGTTCCCTCCCATTAAAGTCTTACATGTTTTTGTGTTGAGGCGGTGGATTGCAGAACCTATGTAGAACAGGCAGGTTGAGGGATCTGGGCTGTCCCTCTCCCTGCCCTCTAAAAATATTAATAGAAATGCCTGTCTCAAAGACAATACTTGGAAAACCACTTAAAAGTTGGAGAAGGATAGAGACTACTATAGAGGAACAAAATCTGTCATTCAAAAATGTATCTTCTGCCACATGGTTGAATATATGGTAAGGACTCTGAAGGCTGAGTTGCTTTTGAAGTGACATTTAGGTATCAATTTCTCTCCTCCTCATCAACTTCTCTCCTTAAGGACATCTCCCTCATTGTATGGTAATACCTAATCTCCTCATCACATCAAATGAGATGGCAGATCTTAAATCTGCATAACTTTGCTTATTGTGCCTTCCTTGGTAAATTCCCTATATGCCCTCCCTTCTTTCTCCCAACCTCCCTGTCTTAGCTAAGCATTTTAAGATGGTGTCTGAAGCCATGTGGTGAGTTACTCTATTTTACTGGGTCTCTCTTATGTATACAAAGGTACACTTGTTAGTAAACTTCATTTTGATTTTTTCTCTTATCAATCTATCTGGTGCTAGTTTGATTGTTTGCCAGACTTAAAGAACATAGGGGGTAAAGGATGATTTCCTTTGTACCCTGAAAATACAGTAAAATTATTTATTTGATGTTAGGTATATTGAACTATATTATACTAACCTCACTTTACTTTTAATTCTTAACTGGCATTTACTATATGAGAGTTTCCCAGTTTCATTAATGTATTATATTTTCCCCTCTTTGGGAAAAATATTTTGTTAAACATTACTTATTAGTTCAATCGTCAAGGTCCTAGAGAATTTCAATTGAAAAAGTTTTTATTTTAAAGCTCAACAAAAAAAGAATGCCAGATTATATAATTGTAATGAATCTTAGAGATCCTTAATCCAATTACTTCATTTTACAAAGAAAGAAAAGAGCAACACAGTGGAGTCTGGGGGTTGACTTAACCAAAGGTAATACAAATTAATAGCTAGCAACTGACCTTGAAATAGTGTGACTGATGATGACAATAATAATTATTATTATTATTATAATACTAGATAATCGCTGCACCTGGTAATTAGTGTAATAATCTTATTTGCATTGTCTCATATAATCTTCACTTTATCCTATTAAGGTAAATGCTATTGTCATCCCATTTATAGATTGGAAAGTGAATGTACAAAAAGGCTTAAGTGACACATCTCAGATCACAAAATCAGAAAATATCAGTGCTGGAAGTCAAGAGTCTTAGAAGTTAACAACTTGGCCGGTCTGGTTTCAACCACTCACCAGACTGGCTAGAAGTCACTTAAATCATTAGTTAATTATCCTATTTAGGATATGAATTAGAAAAACTTACAGGAGCTTCCACATATACATATTCAGACTATATTTCTAGCTTGAATATTATAAAGCCACTTATAATTTAGTTGCTCAGTAAATATTAATAAAAACTTTTAAGTACTGGGAAAAAAGAGAGTTGAATAGACATGCTCACTTCCAGTCTTGTTCAAGCACTTGGTAACAGGACAAATATGTGAAAGTCTGACACTTGCTTTTCTTGACTGCTAATTTGGAATATAACATTAATTTTACTTCTCAATGTCTGGCAATGTTCGAATTCTTTTAAAGTGTTTTTAATAAGGAAACATATAATAATAACAACACAATAAACTATTGTTTCTGTGTTATAGTTTTCTATATGTGCTTTGATTGCCATAGATCTGTCTCCTACTGACAAACTGTAACAGGGTGGCTAAAGCCACCTGGTGCTTGGAGGGGGTTCCTCTTAAGCATAGATAGCCCCAGGGAAAATGCTAAAAAGTGGGGTGGAGCAATTGATAAAAAAAAAATATAAGTGACTGCAGGGCATGGATTCATTCAATCCTTGTGATTTAGCATTTGGGATTTAGCGTGAAGGGCAGTGGATTTGGGGCTCCACCACACTGATCTTCCAGAAGGCTGTTGTGAGCCTCAGAAGGTGGCGGTTTCCAGCAGCCAGCCTCAGAGAGGAAGAGTTCAGAGGCTTTGCAGGTAGCTGAGTGACTCAAACTGTTTCTGGTTTTGCTGCTGTTGCAGCCTGGCAAAAAGGACGAAGACCAGGAGGAAGGAGTCTCACTGAGATGTGTGAGTGTGGCCATTTGTTGCGTCATTTTGTAACAGGGTGGTCACCAGGAAAGGGGGAGTTTCCAGGTTTCCTGCCCCACCCAAGGGAGGGTGGAGCTGAGCAGAGAAAAGTAGAAGCTGGAGTAGAGTCTGAGGAAAGAAGGAAGCAGGATGGAGACCCAGAAGGAGACCTGGAGGAGGCACATGGAGCAGAGAGACACGTGAAGAAACTGTTCTTTCTTTTTGGTTGTGGACTGGGTGACACAGATGTGGGTGAGAGACCCGTGGGGAGGATAACAATCGCAGTTTTTGTCTTGATTTTGATGTTGCTCTTTTCCTTCCACACTTTGTCTGATTGTTCCTGATCCTTTTCTGTGGGTCCCCACTGAAAGGTGTTTTAGACCTGTGGCAGGCTTTTGGGCCTTACTCTGGGCTAGTCCCATTTGGGTGGACTTGTACCCATGAGGGGGTGGGTAACTGGGTGCTTGATTTAGAAACTATGTTCTTTGCCTTTCCTGTATTGTTTACTAGTTGTATTAAAATTCCTTTTCATTAAAGTCTCATATGTTTTGTGTTGATGTGGCAGATGGCAGAACCTATTTAGAGGAGGCAGGTTTGCGGAGTCCACGGTGCCCCTCTCTCTGCCTTGTAACAATTTGACCGCTTGTCTGATGCTGTGTCACTTGTCTGGTGCTGTGCTGGGACATCTCAGCAGCTCATGGAACATTTCCTGTTGTGTCTTCTGCTGTCTTCGTGAGTCATAACCTGGCCTAGTCTGTTTGCCGAGTATCCGCAGTGGCAGGAAGAGGCCATTTTAGACAAGTGGCCTATAGTTTGTGGCCTACTGTTCAGGAGAGGAGCTCCGCGTCCTCAGTGGCAGAAAGATGCCATTTTAGCTACTTTTGTGTGGGACCAAAAAATACTAGATGTGGCTTTGGGTGAGGTAAAGGCCATTTTTGGCTTCAGTAAGTCTTTGTTTTTCCCTGGTTTGTTAAATACATCCCTTTGTTGTTTTCTAGGCCTGAGTAGTCTTGTAATAGAATGCTGATAGTGATGGGCAAACTATTTGGGCAGTGTCCTTGGCCAGTTTTAGTGCCCCTTGCAGCCCTGTATCAAAACAAATATACAAATAATATAAAATAGGCTGAAAAAGATAAAGTTAAGTATTGGCAATCTATCCTCAAGAGTGCATGACTCTTTTTATTATTATTATTTGGGAATGCAACAATTGGAAATAGAAATCCTGTTCAGAGAGAGCAAAGGAGAATTTAATTCAGTTAACTCTTTTTCTTTTTATCTCAGTGCATATAGGAAATTAAAAAAAAGTTTCAATGAATTTGCTAATATAATTGTGGTTTCAAAACCATTACCTATTGTGTGATCATAAACATCAAAGAGTCTGAAATAAGCGACTGACAATAGCATGTTAATGCAAACGTGTATCATCCAAAATATGCTCTGCTGACAAAAAATAAAGACCATTTTTCAGTTGATATAGATGCTAATAAATATATCCTTCACTACTGGGAAGAGAACTATGTTCTTTAAGCAGAGCTAAAACTGTCAAATTGAATCGATTTACTTTCTTCTTCAGGACTCAGATACCCCGAAAAAGTTTATTTTTAACTCTTGCATGCATTAATTTTCCTCATTGCACTCCAGAACAAGTAATTTGTCTTCTGAAGCCTCATGAAGTTCATGTGATACCTATTAAATAAGGTTATACAATCAAAGTATTCTAACTTTCTTTGGTGATTAGTCAATTGAGGTTTCCCTCTTCTATTTTGTTTCATTACATCCTATATATTAACAGTAAGTGAACTTAAATATATGTGCAATCTTAATCTTAGGTACTATCAAAATTCAGAGTGAGAGTAAAAAGCAAGTGAGAGAGAGTATTATATAAAGTATTATAAATTAATTTACTATAAGCAAATTATAGTAAAGTATAAGAAAGTATTGGTTATAGCAAAGCATGATGTGAAAGAGAATGACAGCAAAGTATTAAATGAGGTATCAAAACACTGTGAGACAGCTAGATATCATCAGTTACTCTTTATATTTTTCTGTAAATTACCACTAGAAAAGTTGTTTACAATATTTTCTTAACTTATCATTAATATGAAAAAGGTGAAAATTACCCTCAAATATGATGTTTATAATGTAGCCATCAATATAAAATGTTTTTATTAGCAAGTATTTTGAACTCTAAAAATTAAATTGAGTCTTATTATCCCACAGCAGGGAGTTTAAAATCTATTACAATGCAGGGTATAGATTGTGTTTAGTCAACTGGCAAAGGGCAATCATTAGAGATATGAATAATTCTGTACTAAGTGCAAGAATTTTGAATGACAACTACACAACACTACTAATAGGATAAAGTGACCTAGGTAATTGGTCACTTTGATACATCAAATAATATACTATTTAACCTCCTTAATCATGTTGACATTTTATTCTTCTTAATTACCAGAAAATTAGAGATTTATAATCCCCCTGAAAATGTGTTTTTTTTTCCCTTCCAGCATACCACATTTATTATGAAAAATTGAAAAAAATCATTAAATGTGTTTGGAATTCACAAGAGTGAGAAGCTTTAATTCCTTCTAAAGATCAAATGGAAAATAACCTCAAGAGATAAAACAAACTCCAAGTATTGAGGCATTTTCATTCCATAATAAAAAAAATATGAATTAGGGCCCCTGGAGTGAGATGAAGTGAGATATAATGAAGAGAGTTGAGAGAGAAAGATTTAGGTATGAATCCAATTTTATAGTCTCAGGTAAATCATTTAATCTTTTCAACACTGACTTTCTCATAAATAAGAGGAGAATCATATATAGTCCCTGCTCACCAGGTTGTTTTAAAGATTAAATAGTTAATGCATGCTAAGGGGCCTAGCTCTTGAGATCTCACTATGTGTGAGTTACTCAACTGTGAAGCCATTTGAACATTTTATTCTTATTAATATAATCCAATTTAAAATCCATACATTTTCAATAGGCTAAATATTCCTCATAACAAATTCATTGTGAAGTGTCAAGTGTTAGGATTCAGGGTGAGGCTAAAATAAGAGAGTAAAACTGATCTTTGAAATGTGAGCCTTGGTGAAAAGATTTTTGAGGTTCATTTCCCTCAATCCATCATAAATGTGATCAAATCAAAAAGTACCACATCTAAGTAAGCTATATATTAATTGAACTCTTGGTCTTCATTTATTATAATTTGAAAAAATAATCATTAAGGAATAATAGTGAGTTTTTTAAGAACCAAGTTTTCAAGCATTTAGAAAAAAATAGTTCTCATTTTCAGTACCAAAATTAATTCTTTTTTAAAAAAAATTATTTATTTATTTATTTATACAAGCACTGGGTACAGTCAGAAGCGCGGGAGGGTGAGAGAATTCACCAGAGCCAGAGCGGGGAGCAGAGCTGGCAGAAGGACCGAAGTACACTGCTGAGGGGAGCAGCGGGCGGCAGGAGAGGTCTATGTGCCTTGCAGGACCCTCCTCCAGTGGCCGGGGAGCAGCCCGGGATCTAACCAGCGCTGCAGAGGCTGCGGGCAGCTTTGCAACCCAGCGCTCAACCGCTGCGCCACCGGGGTGGCCCCCAAAATTTATTCTTTAGGCAATAATTTTCTAGATCAATTAACCAATGTCCCAAGGCACTATTGTTTCAGTCATCTATTAGAAATATTTGACAATGATCCTACAATGTGAATTCCAAGCATGTCTCAGCCTTCTGAGAGGATGCTCAAACCCACCCAGAAGAGGTGGGTGTTTTGGGGACGCTAACAATTCATACTTGAAGATTTATCAACTGGAGGTATGTGCTCTTTTCCCTTAAATCAAATCATGAGGAGTAAAAAGACTGGGTTTGATTTCCCATGATTTTCATCTCCTCGTGCATCCTAATTGCTACACTTCTTCTTAATTCTGGAATCTTCTAAGGAAAATATGTAGATTTCTTTGATTTAGGTATATAGAGTTAACTGTTAATCAACATCGGTACCGTTAGACATAAATGTGACTTTTTAATACAGTAATATGATGAATAAGGTAGAAATTTTATTTAGATAATTATTTAGACTTTACATTATGAGTATTACCCCACAGTCTAAAATATCAGAGAAGCCTCAGTTCACAATATATTGAATATTTTTCCTCAAAAATAATATATGATTTGAAAAAGCAAATAGGTGGAAGTGCATTGAAAATTTATCATTTTTAAATTTTTAGATTTTTTATTGAATTAACATCGGTTAACAACATTGTATATGATTCAGAGGTATAGGGCCACACCACTTCACATATGTTACCACATCACACTCACAATCAAGACACCCATGGCCCTCCACCATAGTCCACTGGGTCTGCTCCATACTTTGCTACTATCTTTCCCCTTTCCTGGTAGCCTCAATTCCATAGTCAGTTTTCTAGGATTTGCTATTTGACCTTTGTTTGTCTTTCTTCTTCTGACTTATTTTGTTTAGCATAATCCCCTTTGATTCCATTAATGTCACAAATTGCAAGAGTCCATCATTTTTCTTTTTTGTATCATAAAATGAATTTTATCAACACAGACTTACTTTTTCTTTAGATCTGTCTTTCTAAATAGGCACACACACCACTTTATATTAAAAATAATGGGAAAAGGAATTGCTTTTCTTAGAATCAGATAGTTTCCTAGGTTTGGGAAAGATTCTAAAGGTTACCTGATACAGTCACACTTACTTTGCTAATTATTTGTGCTGAGCATTATAGATATTGAATATTGAATCACTGGCTCCTGCTCCTTCTTCAACTCTATTGTAGTAGAGCAGCAAGGAGAACAACTCACAATGAAGAGAGGGATATAGGAAAGTTAGCAGAATGGTTTGGGTGAGTAAAGTTTCAATAGTGGACTCATGGTGTTCCTCATTGCTCCTCTTTGTTCTATTATCTTTAAAATTTCCTTGCCTACCTACTGTAACCAAAATATTAAAGTATGATCATAGAGAAGAGCTTGACTTCAAGGAATTTATTCTAGCATTCAATCGCAGCTTCATTTGCAACTTCAAGATAAGTAAAAGTAATAGTATATAAATAACATGCATCCTCATTTTTTTTTTTTTTGTTAAGATTTATTTATTTATACAAGCACTGGGTACAGTCGGAAGTGAGGAAGGGTGAGAGAATTCACCAGAGTCAGAGTGGGGAACAGAACAGGCAGACAGAGGGGAGACACTGCTGGGGGGAGCAGCAGGCTCGCCATGTGGGACCCTTGCCCGTGGCCGGGGATTGAACCGGCGCTACAGAGGCTGCAGGCAGCTTCGCAGCCCAGTGCTCAACCACTGCGCCACTGGGGAGGCCCTCATTTGTTTTGTTTTATATACAGTATTGATTTTCCAATTATATTTTCATTTATATTTTATGAGAATATGGGAGTAGTATCTGATGTCTAAGAAATATCCATATTAGATTTTGTAAGTACAAAAATTAAAGGAATTCAATAGTAATAAAAGAAAGAGATCAATACCATTGTATTTCCCTGAAAGTGATAAAAATACATTAAAAAGTATTTAGTGGATTTGGAGAAAGTGTAATAAATTAGTATATTAGATTTTTTTTTTGCAATAATAGGATATACTCTTCACTCTGAGTGGAATTAACATGGAATATTTTGTTTTGTATACATATAACTACTAGCTCTATCAATGAAACAGTTAAGATTTAAAGTTTTTATTTGCTTAGCTAAATATATATTAAATGTTGATTAAATATATATTAAATGTTGATTAATACTTAAATTCTTTATCTTAGAATATCAGAATCCATTAATCTTTGTCACCTGGGAAGCTTTTGAATCTTCTGTCCTGACCTTAAATTACCAGCCTTAGGAATGTACACTTCAAATATATTCCACTTTGTGCTTTTCAACCTGAATTTAATGCCTGATTTGCAGGTAGTGCTCATTAAATCATGTGTTCTCAGGAACACCTGTTATGGATGAGTTTTATTTTACTTAACCTTGACATAACTGCGTAGTTATGTCAATCAAAAAAGCAGTGACTCTATGTCTATCCTTGAAACTGGACAGAATTAGCAATATTGGTACATTACCTTTACCTCTTCTCCCCTCAACATACACACTCAGTCCTGGAATCATCATCTTTTACATTTAGAGAAATTTAGAAACTTGCCCCAAATTATCAAGATTATTTGTATTACCAAAGATTATTTGTACATGAACCAGATTTAGAATTCTGGTTTAGTCTGGATCAAATAGAAATATTTAGTATAAAGATTATCATTTAAATTCTAAACTTACAATTTTGTGGAAACAAAGAAAAACCATAAATCTAAATAAATGTTTTAAGGCTTAGTTTCACATTATAGGAAATGTTTCATGGTAGAAAAAGATGATGTTTGGTATCAGCAGATAGAAAATCAAGTCCTAGTTCCACCTCTTGTGTGGCCCAGTAGTAATTATTTAATTTGAAATGGAAAATTGTACTGGCTACCTGTCACAATTATTGTGTAACAGGAGACTGACGTCAAAGACTTACAGTCAGTGCCCTTTGGAGGAGGGTGCTGGTTGAGGATAGATAGCCCCAAGGAAAATGCTAGAAAGTATCACACTTTGGGGTGGAGCAACTGGTAAGAAGTAGGAGGGATTGCTGAAGCAGCTGCGGATTATTTAGTGTTCAGGATTCAGCGATTGAGGATTCAGTGTTTGGGATTCAGCTTTTGGGATTCAGTGTTTCCAGGGTCAGCGATTTTGGCCCACACCGCGCCAATCTTCCAGAAGGCTACTGTGGGTCTCTGATGAACGTGGAAAGGCCTCTAGCAGCCAACTTCAGAGAGGAAAAGTTCAGAGGCTTTGCAATTTTAGCCGAGTGACTAAAACTGTTCCTGGTTTTGCTGCTATTACAGCCTGGCAGAGAAGGGGAAGGCATGGAACCAGTTGTCTCTCTGAGGTGTGAGTGTGGCCATTAGTTGGGTGCTTCAGTCACTAGCTGCTGTTTTGAGTGTTGCTTGCCTGTTGTTGCGCTGAGGCATCTCTGCAGCTCTCAGAGCAGCTTCTGCTGTGCCTTCTGTTGTCTTCGTTAGTTGGAACCTGGCCTATAGTTTGGTGGCCACGTGTTCCAGGTCTGCAGTGGCAGGATAATGCTTGGGCACTTGGTCTATTATTCAGAAGAGGAGCTCTGTGTCTTCAGTGGTGGGAAAACACCATCTTAGCTGCTTTTTATTTAGGACTTGAAAACACTGAACACTGATTCTGGTGAGGTAAATGGCCATTTTTGCGTGCAGTAACTCTGCTTTTTCCCCAGTTTGTTAGTAAATCCCATTGCTGTTCTCTTAGCCTGAGTAGTCTTGCAATTTTGTGCATGGGTGAAGAACTCAGACAGTGACCAATAAATTATTTAAGCAGTGTCCTTGGCCAGTTTTAGTGCCCTTGCTGCCCTGTATCAATTATGTGAACTAGATACTTGAAATACTTTATGTAACATGCCTAGGATATTTACATTTGATTTAATATTGTGATATTGTCATTCATTTCAGAACCTAGTATGTTAGTTTGAACGATGTCTTAAGTTTCACATTTTTGGCTTGCTTCTAAGTTGCTCTGATTATGTTTCAAATTTGCTTATGGCAGACCACACCAGTCAAACTTGTTGAATTCTGGTGATGTACCTTTAAGGAAAGGCTTTCTAGAAATTTGCATGATGGTTAAGCTGCTTGTGAATCCATGAGAGGTTGAATGGAGCTGGGAAAATTAGCCATTACCTCCAAAATGTCTGGAGATCAAGAGAGAGAAAATGGCCAAGATATCTACAGTGAAATTTAAATAAATATAATCTAAACTTGCAATTAAACATCAAATAAAATACAGTTTTAATCTGAATAAGAGAGTTAAAGAAAAGTGATCAGTGATAATCTTATAGAAAAATAAACAGGGATAATGTTGGGAATATATTTTCAAAAGAGACAGTACATTGATATTTAACACTAGCAGAATATGTGTAGGATATCTGGTCACCTAAGTCATACTGTCTTTTAAAATAGACGGTAGAGCAGATCAAGTTTGTTTTGACCACACTTAAGGAAAAGACTGCCACCTGGTGAATACTTGAGGTCTTTAGGATGCATATGTTAGTTTTAATCACTGGTATGAATTTAAGTAATAGTAATACAGTTTATATTATTTTATTATTTTTTCAGTGGATTACAGTTTTTACACTTTGTAATATTAGAATTTCATGTAGGCACTACCAAAATCACGTTTCCATGGAATTTGTACATTGTTACCTGATTTGATTAACTAGTACAAATGTAATTTTATAGGTTACCTAATTCAGTTTATAAGTTATCCCCAAAAGCAAAAAAAAATTATTAGCCACTATTTTATATGTCACTTTGGATTTCTTTTTCACTTAATTGCATGGCAAAATGATAAAAAATATGATATGGTAGGATTGCTATTATGTTCATATGTTCTATTCATTACAAATCTGATCCAAAAGGCAAAGAACAGGGGAAGGTCATTTTTCATTGTATAGCTAGTGCTATAGAAAGAATCTGTTCTGCTTTCCCCATGATTTAACTCCTTTTGTATATTTTTATATAGGATATGAGAGATGAGGAAATAAATCCCTATATATATGTGTGTGTGTGTGTTTATGTATATATTCCAAATTTTACATTCCAAATTTTATCTATAATTGTATGGATATATCTTAGAATATTTGGATATAAATCATGTATCTAAAATTTCAAGTTCACTGCTAAAGGAACTCGATGGAGGGGACAAAAACAAAAGTATTTTTTTCCCTTTACATATGCATTCCTCAGCATCCAGTTAAAAAAATCTAGTTGATTTTTTTTCTAGTTGTGGGCAAAATAAATTCATCACTCCACCAGGAAGAGTAAGGGACCCAACACTGTTTCTCTTGCCTAGAAGGCTCTGCTGCACCAGTGACATAATTTACCACTTGTCTTTTCTCATTAGTGTCACACTGTCAATTCCTAGCATATTTCCAAGTGTTATTTCAGTTATTTTTATACAATCTTAGAAGAGAAGATTTGAAAAACTTTATCTCACTATTGTCCTTTAGTTTTATATCTATTTTTTAACCCTGAAAGACTGTTTATTTGTGGTATTATTATTCCTTAGAATACTTACCAATTCAATACATCACATGATGTTGATAAATCTGTTATCCTTATTTACTTTAATTTGTTAGGTCTTATTTTTATGTTTTTTGTTTTCTTTTTATATTTTATTTTATATATTTTTTACATTGTTTTCATTTTTTACAATATCACCCAGTCAAAAAATGGGCCAGAGAGCTAAAAAAAAAAACCAAAAAACACTTCTCCAAAGAGGAAATGCAAATGGCCAAAAGGCATATGAAAAAATGTTCAACATCACTCTTAATCAGGGAAATGCAAATCAAAACCACAACGAGATACCATCTTACACCAGTGAGAATGGCACATATAAAAAAAAAAAAAACAAAATCAAAAACTGGCAACAACAAATGTTGGGGAGAATGTGGAGAATAAAGAACTCTCCTACACTGCTGGTGGGAGTATAAACTGGTCCAGCCTCTATGAAAGCTGTGGGGAGGTTCCTCAAACTTAAAAATTGTTAGGTCTTTTTAACAAAACTTTTTTCCCTTTCATTTTTTCCCTTCTTGTGATTACTAATATATAAACGTAGAAACTCTTATTAGCTATTGATGTGGCATTTGGTTCCTTTAAAGGAAAATAATATTTCAGTGTGTTGTACTGTGATAGATTTTGTACATTCACTTTCTTCTCACATCTAAGTACACATTATACTCCAACTCAATCTTGTTTTCTTCTACTGGCTACATGTACTATGTATTCACTAGGATTAACAGTTTGTTGAATGTGTAGGTAAATGGATGAATAGGGCCATTAAAAATATTCATTATCATTCATGAAAATAAAATCAGACAAAGGAAAATCCTGGCAAGATAAACTAAAATAGAACACCAATAGCAATTTTAAGTCTGTAATTAGGTAACAGATCTGATTTAGAGAATTTTCAACATGAAAATAAAATTATCAAAGCTGTCACAAAATTATTTGGAAATATAGATATTTTTAATGTGGCCTTGATTTCACCAAATAGTAGGGTACACTGCGGCTTTCTGAATAGCCTCACCTCATTTTGAAAAGTCAAAGTTCTATATAGAGCAAGAAGACTTCCTTGCAGAGATTATGATTTTTCCATAAAAACTAATAATTATTATATATGTGCTTCATATTCCCAATATTTTATATAAAATGCAGAAAGGTAGATAGAGAAGTAGTGGGTGGGTGGTGGATAGATGAATGCATAGACAGATGTTGATAGATGATAGATTAGATACATAGATAGATAGATAGATAGATAGATAGATAGATAGATAAGACTGATTAAATGTATATCCCTGAACAGTGGACTTTAAGGTAAATATATTTTCTCCTTTTACGCTTTTGGCATTTAAAAATATTTTGGTAACAAAGACATATAGCTTTTGTAATAGGAAAAAGGATAAAGTCTGTTTGAAAGATCCAAATGCTTGTACATACTATTGAAACACGATGGGCAAAGAGGGAATTAGTACTTATACAAGGAGTTTAGACATAGAGGTTTTTTTTAAGTCTTTAATTTTACTATTATAGTGATCAATAAATTGGTCATAAGTTTAGAAAGTTAACACACTCAATAGGAAAGTTCTTTCAGTATTCATAAATTAAATCTAAAATATTTTTAGTACTTTAAAATTTAATTTCCCAATAGCAGAAAAACAAAGACCACAATTGCAACAATTTTCTATATCTTCATTTTTAATATTATAAAAGTTAAATTAATTTTCTCCTCTGTATATCTATAAATCACTCTAACACTCTCAAAACACTTTTGTCAGATTAAGGTCACTTGATCCTGTAAGTAGAAAGGGCAATGTTGCTATTTCTAAAGGAAAAGTGCTGAGTGTTATACTTGAAACCACACAAGTAGAGTGCATGAGCCAAGCTCACTTGTCTCCTCTGCTTTACCTCCTCTGTTTTTTTAAAGGTATCTGTTGCAACCACATGCCATATGGCAACCAAATTGTAACAGGCACTCACACAGCCTCCCCTACCTTTGTGTCCTCACTGATCTGTAGCTGCTCATGTCTTCTTGACTTGAAATACTGGTTTCATATTTTCACTTTGTCAGATTCATTCTAAAATCAAGTCACTTTGGTTCCCATCCTGGATTTTGGACCAACATGCTTTTTCATTAAGATACATTATTGATGTAATTCTGTTGTACCTCACTGCCAAAAAAGGATCCATATGAAGTTTTTTATTAATTTCTCTGTTTAATAGGTACTGTGACCAAGGAAAGTTCTTAGAGTGACTTCTATTTATAGTACAGACTTGTTTAAAAAATTTAATTACTCAAAACAGTATGCAATGACATATTGACATATTAGATTGTGAGATCTTGTTCCTTATATTACCATATTCCCATATTTTGAGTGTCCATCAATCAAAGTGAATAGAGATGACAGGATTCATGTCATTTCTCCCAATTTTCCTGCCGCTGATGCTCCATCCACCTTGAAGACATAGTCTAGTGCTATATTTCCTATAGTTTCAAGTCCCAGGTCACTTGAGAATTTCAGGCAAGCTTAATATTTGTTTAACAAAAACTAAGATATATTCTACTATATGGAGACTTCATTGGAACCTGAAACCAGAGAAGTTAACATAATTATATCAACTTTCACTCATTTATGTAAATCTACATTAATTCACATATGTGGAATGAAAAGGACATGGGGTTTAAGCTTGATTGCTGGGAAGTAATATTATTCAAGAGATGACCAGAAGGGATCCCAGTAAGATTGAGCTAGAGCAACCAGGGAAAATGATGATCACAGTGATGATGATAAATATAACAATCATAATAGATTATGTTTTACCAGAGTTATGTACAAAACACTTCCCTATTCATCACCATTTTTAATCTTTAAAAATACCCTGACAGGTAAAGACTATAATCACTTTACAGATGAGTAAATTGAGGTGGTGGGAGGTTAAATAACATTACAAAGCTACAATTAGTGAGAAAGTCAATATTTGAGCCCATACACTACTATCCAGAGAAAATCAAGCCTTGTGAGTTGTAGTTCTGGTGACTTTCTTAAAGGAGACAATGATAAACAGCATCAAATGAAAATAAAACTAGAATCACTATTTACAAGTAATGTGTAATTCTTGTGCAGTGAAGTTTAGACAATTTCAAGAAATAAAAGATTTTAGTTAAATATCACTTAGTAGATTCTCCTCCACTCTAAAAGATGTACAGAAAAATAGTATTTAAAAAAAATATCTGGTAGTGGTGATAATCCCCTAATTCTACTGTGATTAAACCTAGTCAAAACCTGTGGTGATTTAAAATTGTCATTTGGTTGATGTCTTCTTAAGAGTTCAAACAGATTTCTCCTGTTCTTTATCCCAGATGCGAATAATATTCATGGTAGATCTATAACAGCACAAATGTCATTTTAGGAGTTATATCGCTTAAATTTTCAGTAATAGAATGTACTCATTTCAAACTTTGACATCTATCTACAATTACAAAACTAGCCAGACAAGAAAGTATTCTTCTACGTTTCAGCTGACTCAAGCACTATAATTGGGAGACTGTTTACATGAGGAGAAACAAATAAATATGGCAAAACTGAGTAAGACAGTTTCCTGGCCTTTCTCCTAATAATCTTAGGCTTATCATATAACCACTACTTCCTGTTATTTAGTGATTCATAGATTACAGAATGCTTTCACATTTAATCTTCACCACACTCATCTGAGAATTAACTCTGAGAAACTTTGATATACATTTCTCCAGTTTTTATTCCACAATGAGAAATACCTTGAATTAATGTCCACATTTTGAAATGGGAAAGTGAAAATTGAGAGAAGATAACTGGCTTTGTCATTTTCAGAAAAACTGAAATGGTTGAGGCGGAATTTAAGCGTATCTTTTTACTCTTGATGCCTGAGTTATTTCCAGGATTTCACAGTTGCCTTCCATTCAAGACATTCAGACTATTGATTCAGAAATTAGATTCCAAAGTCAGACCACAGGGATTTCTGTGTGACCATGGGCTAGCATGTTCTGCTGATTATTAAAGTCCTGTTCTGCTGATTATTAAATTTGAATTAGAATGAATGCTGTGTAGATCCATCTGGAGGGATGCAGGTTTAATTTCATCCTGTTGGAGAGTTGTAACATAGCCATTCACATAAAAACTCCTTATTTTAGGCTTTTCAATTATTAATTGAGAGTCTACTCTATGTTGGACATTGTGGGATTTCCTAACTATAGTTTAATTACTTTATTTGATGAATGAAGTCCTGTTCTGCTGATTATTAAAAAGAGGACAATAGTAACACCTACTTGCAAAAATGATTTTTCGGATTAACTAAGATGAGGCGTGAAAAGCCCCTAGCACAGGGAATATTTCATGGTGTTCTGTATATGCGAGTTACCACTAGTATCAGTATTATCAGACTCGAGGCATATTTGCATTAACTGTGTCAATGAGTTGGAATTTATTTTTCTAGAGGACATATGTATGATAGATCTGTTGAATTCTAATATAGCCATTGATGTTTTCCTCTTGTCATAAACAGAGAATAGCTTGACTAGTTGTAAGTTCTTGAGTCACATTCTTTCACAGAAAATTGTCAGTAGATTCAACTGCATTTCCTTGCATATTTTAATGAGGACAGATAAGAAGCTTGACATTAGTTCCATTGCTGATGTAACTTATTCTGTGTATTTGGTGACTGTACACTTTTCTTCTTTCTATAAACCTTGGTAGTTGGAGTTTGACCAGGATGTTTCTAGTTGTATGTCACTGTTTGCCTTATTTCACACGCAGACTTGCTGTACCCTCTCAGTCTACAGAACCAGTATTTCCTTAGAATAGGAAAAAACATCCCTTGCTGCTTATTCTTTTCTTTCTCCATGTGCTCATTATTTTCACCTTAAACATCATTCATTGGCATGTTAAGTATTATGGATCTTTCCCCACATTTCTAGAATTTTTCCTCATGAAGTAAATTTCTCTCCTTCTGTGTGTGTGTGTGCGTGTGTGTGTGTGTATGTGTGTTGTTTTACTCAATAGTCTAGGACTTTTATATTCATGGAACATTCTGTCTTTGAATAAAGATGAGTGTATATTTTTTAATTTCAAAATAATACTTTCTTTTCTTTTCAGAAACTCTAATTCTTTAATTGCCTATCCTAGGAAACAACCTTCTGGTTAGTGTTTTTCAGTTAAAATTCTTATCTGAGTCTTCTAGTTATAATTTAATCAGACTTGAAGAACATCTTAACTTGGACTGTGCTAGGAAAAAAATCAAGGATATCAGTGAACTAGGATGGGAAAAATTATACCCTTTTCTCCTATTAGCTTCTGAATGAAATACATAATTTCCTTCAGTGTTGAATACAGAAGAAAACATTAGCTTTGCTAGCAGTTCCTGTGTCTTTGTCAATATTAGAAATCAGTTATTTTCCTATCATATTACTGTAATATATACCTTATATTTTGATGTTGATTGTTACTTCAAAATTAATCTACTCACCTCTCATTTTTATTGAATGCATTAATATAGAACCATATGTTACTATATCCATATATATGTACGTTACTTTATATATGGATATAGTAATATTTATGGATGTTTCTTTTCTCCTGTGTAATACATTTTATCTATCACATCTTCTTGATCCAGTCATCTATTTTTGGGCATTTGGGTTGAAACTTACATGATATTATAATGCAATGCTAGTTCAATAAAAACAAATAAAATTGAGCACAATATGCTCTTTAACTGCAGGGCTATGCTCATATTTACTTGCTTCTGTCCATAAATACACCAAATCACAAATTTGAAAAACTTGAAAAGGAAGTTCCTGCTAAAACCAATATACTACTGAGTACCTTCAGAAAAAAAATATGCTTTTCAGCTGTAACAGTGGAATTACAAAAGGGAAGAAGGAAGGTTGCGTATTGGAGATATTGAATAAAGCAAAGGAGCAGGATTGAGAAAGAAAATAGACTAGTTTAAAATGAATATGATAAGGGGAGCAAAACCATTTTCCTTGCTTTCAAAATATTTCTGAGACCAAAATGCTTATGTTAGCCTTCTTTAAATTTCTTAGTATTTGATAGTAAAGTTGGTAATCAAGTGACAAATGGCACACGAGTCTCAGAGTCATTGCTTCGGCCACCCTTTCCATGGCTTTGGTGTTGTCATTTCCTTGCCTGGTTTGAGTTGGCACTTTCATCTTTCCTACAAACTCAGTCCTTGAGAAACACTCTTACAAGCCCTTATTTGTGGCTAGCTGAAGGTCAGAAGAGCCGGGGAAGGGTCATTGAAATACTCTTTTGGAACTAAAACTGGCAAACGTACCATTAGAAATTCCTGCAATGGGACTTAGTTTTTTTGTATTTTGCTTTCCCTCCCAGACAAGTAAACATTATGGAAACTGAGATCTGAACTCAAAGATATCTCAAGGCGTCTGTCATAGATTTCTCCTCTCTGACATCTTAGTTTTGAAATCTTTCTCCTCTGTCTGTCTCCTCTCTGTCTCCTCTCTCTATCTAGCCTATTTGACAGAATGTACACACAGCCTTTCCTTTCCTGTTGCTATAACTCTGGTTCAGTCTGCAGTAGTTATCAGTCTTCTTTATCTGCTTCCAACCAGTCTAATTTTTAATTTAATAACCAAAATATGTAATGTTAATACTTAGGAATTATCTCATTATGCTCCTGGTTAAATTCTTTTATGACTCGAGCAAGATTTACAAAATAATGCAAAATTTGCCTAATCTCATACTAATCTCCACTGAGGTATTTTACAATTATTTATCTCTCTATGACTTACACTATACACTAAAGAAATTTGTATGAATCCATCTGTTATATTTTCTTCTTATTGCTGTCAATTTCCTATAACTTTTCTACATTGTTGGTTCCAGCCAAGCATAAGTGCAAACTCCTCCTCACATTCTTTTGTTATTCTACCTAGAAAAGTCTCTCTCTAAGTTAATTTTCTTTTATTATATTCATATTGCCCTTAAATAAATTATTTGATTCTTTTGCTAAAATCATTTGTAAAGTATTATACTGATGATAATGATGATGATGATGATGATGTGTGTGTGTATGAGAAAGACAGAGACAGAAACAGACTGAGAGAGGTTTCTTTTACATTCCTTTCATGCTCCTTGAAGACAAAAGCCACATTTTTACCAGTACCTAACACTTTGCCTTGCACATTACTCATATCAATTATTTAATGTTCAAATGAAAGCTATTCAATGTGACTTGATTAATGATAATATTCAAGGAAATTGCTTTCTATTTTGATTGAGTAGCTGCAAATCTATAAATCTGGGGCATATACCTGGAATGAGCTAAACATACTAGCCATCCGAAGAAAGCAGCTGAAAGTAAATATCACTTGCTTATAAATGAAAGGTGTTAGCATTGGTACTATCTAAAAGTAGAAGCAGAGAACGCTATTAAAGAAAAAATGGGATGAAAGGTTATTTTAGCCTTTCCTGAAAGAGATTAGTTCTTGAGAAAAAAAAGTAAGAGGTCTGTTTTACCCTATGTGATTGTCAGCCATCTGTGATTGGCTGATCATGTACTATTGAAATTGATAATACTAGTTGGAAAGCTCTGAAATCTGATTCTGTGACTTCATGGAAACTGCAATCACCCACACACAGCAAAATCAATGTATTATGGGACACACAATCTGCTATGCACTTTGCTAAACAGAAAAATATCAGTGCCGCTGTTCGAACATTTCTAAAGCAATAGTTAGAATCTTCAGTTTTCTACTCTTAATGTTAACTATTTGCTAATTGTTACAGAATGTAAAATGTTGCACAGTATTAACTCTGAAAAAAGTTATAGTTAGCAAATAATTATTATGTTCTATAGTCTATAGCAGATTTTTACAGTTGGATTTTTTTCTAACTCAAGCAGAAAATGTAAAGCAGTAAAAGTGACCTAAGATTACATTAAGTACTTGGAAAAATGGGGGAATTATTAAAATTCATTGAGCATTTGATGTGACATTGAAAATTCATTTTTCTTATTTCTCTGTGTATTTCACATGGCACATGTTAGGTGGTGGAATTAGAATATACTTGATTCAGTTTGCTTGGGAAATAATATGTTGTCTAGTTTTCTGTCAAATATGGCCATTATCTTTATGAGATGGACTGTTTCATTTTCCTTTATCTTAGTTTTTAGAGCCAGACAATAAATTCAATAAATATTTGTTAATTAAAGTATGATTGAATTATTGAATCAAATAAATTATAAGCCATAGTAGCATTTTGAGATAGGAAATTGTCTGAAGAAAATAATATTTTGGAAAAATCATTTTTTAGTAGTAAAGAAGAATGGGAAATTTTCATACCTGTATTTTTCTTATAATTTACAATAGTTTATATATGAATGCCTTTTATAATTGCTCAAAAAAAGACTTTTGCTTTTCAAGTCTTCTATTAACTGATTAAGTTGAAAGTCTTATTTCTAACCTCTTTCTTCTCCCTTCCTCTCCTTTCAAAACATTAAAAAGTATATTTTCCTATCTTTTTATTGGTACTATCTTAACTCTTACAAACATTTAATGTTCACTATTTGCCTTTTTCTCTGATCACCATCATCTCATCCTCTATCAATTCTTCAGGAAGAGCAAGTGAACATTAGACTCCCTAAACTGCTGCATATTTAAAATTATTTTATCTATGCAGATAAAGTGAATAATTTCCTAGGAAAATGCAATATCTACAAACTGGTCTCATTATTTATAGAAAGGTCAAGTGAGCTAATTGTTATATAATCAGTAGAAAAAAAAAAACTGTATAACTAACCCATAAAAGAAACACTGCACATTGATGGCACACAAGGCAATACAGAACTTTCAAAATTCAAGTAATTTTATTACTATTTATTTCTTTTCACAGCATTATAAAAAAGAGGAATCATAGTTTGGATTTTTTTAAAAAAGACTTATTTATTTATTCATACAAGCACTGGGTATAGTCAGAAGCATGGGAGGATGAGAGAAACCACCAGAGCCAGAGCGGGAAGCAGAACAGGCAGACTGACGAAATACACTGCTGAGGGGAGCAGCGGGCACCAGGAGAGGTCTGTGTGCCATGTGGGACCCTCGCCTGTGGCCGGGGATCAAACTGGTGCTACAGAGGCTGTGGGCAGCTTCACAGCCCAGCGTTCAACCTCTGCGCCACCAGGGAGGCTCATAGTTTGTTTTTTTTTTTCAAAAAGAAGGAAATAATAACTTCTCCTCATGGGCCCCTTGTGCAATGGCTTCAAATACAGCCTCCTCGGTAATGTATGTGACCTGTTGTTTGCACAGGTTGCTCTAAGGGACCTTGGAGACACCCCTTTTGGGGGTTCCTTGATGTCTGACTACATACTGTTCCCAATGTTAGACTCCAGACAGGGATGTAGGGTGCCTTTGGAAAGCTCCCTGGCACCTTAGTCAAGGTCCACATGGGCCAAATCATTATGTCCATCCCATCAAGCTGCAGAACACAGAGCATGTTTGAAGTGCTATGTAGAGCCAAGTCAAGTTCATATTTCCACGAAGGGTGCTTCACCAAGTTTAACACAGATGAGTTGGAAGACATGGTAACAGAAAAGCTGCTCATCCCAGTATATCCTGAATCTCGGCCCCCAGGGCAAATGGGGCTTCCTGCACTCATGAGATAAAAAGAGCTGCCCCCTTGGTAGTCATGCAAATAAAAATCATATTCTTATCAAAAAAAAAAAAAAACAGATAATGAGCTGAGTGCACAGATTTTTTAGAAGATGATATATTTGAAAGTAAAAGGGAAGAATACATGATTAAGAGGCGAAACCATTCTTGATGCAAACTGAAAAACAAAAACCCTGCTGGGCCTCCCTGGTGGTGCAAGGGGTTAAGACACAACCTATGAAGCTATCTGCAGCCACCACAGCACGAGTTCGATCCCTGGCCAAGGAGCTACCCAGATGGTACAGCACACCTCTCCTGTCTCACCCACTGTGGCCCTCAGCAGTGTATTTCAGTCAATCTGCCTGTTCTGTTCCCCACTCTGGTGAATCCTCTCACCCTCCACCCCTCTGTTCTGTACCCCAGTTCTTGTATGCATAAATAAATAAATCTTTAAAAACAAAAACAAAACTCCTGCTAATATCAAAGGGAACTCTGGAGGAAAATGATCTGTTAGAGACTTCCCATTTGAGTGAAAACAGTTAGGCTCTTATCTTGCCCCCTTTCTCAGTCATTGTCCTGGTAGCAAATTGAGGTAGAATCAGAAGTGGCGCACAGCAGGAGACTATTAGTGGGTCACACTGGGGCAGTTACTTGGCAAATGGTTTCCTGGAGGGAGAATGGAGGGCACTTGTCCCTTTCTCCAACAGGTGCAGGGCATCCATGTGCTTTTTATGGAACAAGCATAATATTGACATTGAAATCAGATAATGACAGTTTCTGTAAATGATATATGTCTCACTTATGACCATTGATGAAAAAAAATCTAAAAGTACTGGTTACTCCAAAAATATTACACATTTGACCAAGTGTGAATTATTTCAAGAAAACCAGTATGTCTCAGTATTAAGAAATTTATTAATCCAGGGCCTCCCTGGTGGTACAGCAGTTGAGCGCTGGGTTGAGAAGCTGCCCCACAGCCTCTGCAGTGCCAGTTTGATACCTGGCCGCGGGGCTGCTCCCCTCAGCAGTGTACTTCATCAGTCTGCCTGCTCTGCTCTCCCCTCTGGCGCTGGTGAATTCTCTCATCCTCCCATGCTTCTGACTCTACCCAGTGCTTGTATAAATAAATAAATAAATCTTAAAAAAAAAAATTAATCCAAAGAGGAAATGCAAATGGCCAACAGGTATATGAAAAAATGTTTAACATCACTTGTGATCAGGGAAATGCAAATCAAAATTACAATGAGATACCATCTTACACCAGTGAGAATGGCACATATTAAAAAAACTAGCAACAACAAATGTTGGCGAGGATGTGGAGAAAAAGGAACTCTCCTGCACTGTTGGTGGGAGTGCAAACTGGTCCAACCACTATGGAGAGCTGTGTGGAGATTTCTGGACCTACTTAACAGAGCTTCCATATGATCCAGCAATTCCACTCCTAGGTATTTACCCAAATGACACAGAATCATTAATTCCAAAGGGCACCTGTACCCCTATGTTTATAACAGCACTATTTACAATAGCTAAGCTATGGGAACAACTCAAAAGCCCCAAAATAGATGACTGGATCAAGAAGATGTGGTTCATATACACAATGGAATATTACTCAGCAATCAAAAAAGATAAACACATGCAGTTTGCAGCAACATGGACAGAGCTAGAAGGGATCATGCTTAGTGAAATGAGTCAGAAAGAAAAAGAAAAATACTGGTTGGTCTCACTCACAGCAGAAATTTAGAAAACCTAAATAAGGGACCAGGAAAAAGACTAATTAATACAAAGTAAAAATCAAAATCAACAAGCAACTATAAACCAGGGACATACTATGGGGGTGGGGAGCATGGGGAGAGGAAGGATTAGGGTCAAAATAAGGGGGGGATGCAATTTTATGGGGAATAACCAAAATGAAAATGCATACATTGTGCAAAAATGAAAAATGATGTAAGAATTATATAAAATAAAATTTAAAAAAAAGAAATTTATTAATATTAGCTATACTTTTAGGATGATTTTCATAAAAGCAGAACAAGTTTTATACAAAATTCAACACCTATCCCTGATAATAACTAATAAATAAAATAATTCAAAATGATTGCTTGAAAGTTGAATGGCGTAAATAGGTATAGAGATTGATTGCTAGATAACTGGCAATACCAGGCATAATTTTGGTGGGCACGAAAACTGATATAATTATTAACAAAAATATTTGACTCAGTAATTCCATTTGTATATAAAATACCAACAGACATGGACAACAAATATGTATAGTAGCGATAGTCTGAATCATCCCAGATAAGAAACCACACAAATGTCACCAATAACAGAATGATAAATTTTGCTAAATTCATAAATCAAAGTATTCAGAATTAAAATAATAAAATTATTAATACAGACATTCTGAACCTATTTCAAAGAGTTAGTTAAAAAAAGAACTAGACTTTAAAAAGCACCTATGACCAATCACTTATATAAGGTATGTGAAAGTAATCTGTGATGATAGCAGTTAGATTTGTGATTACATCTAAGAAGAGTCATGACTGGGAGGGGACAGGCAGGAGTTTCCTGAGGCAAAGGTACACTTCTAGATTTTTAGACTGGCCATATTACACACAGTGTTCATATTTGGATATCAAACTGTGCATTAATGTCTGCATTCACTGTATATTATATTGAATCTCAGTACTAATTTCAAATTATTCATTATGACAATAAATAAATCATGTTGAATAAGATAAAGGAAGAATCCATGGATCTATTAGTAATATGTAATAATAAAAAGAAGACAAGAAACAAGATTTTACATACAGAAAAATGCAAGATAACAAATGTAAAAATCATGACAGAATAAGAAAATTGTTAAATTTCAAATACCATGTAATAATTGATTCAGGCATATATTGATAATTAGTACTCAAAAATAGGTCATTATTTTTAAGTGTTGTTTTTTTTTTAATGGCATGGGAGAGGTCTGCCCTCTGGGACCTAAGCACTGATCTTTAGCCTGCTCAGCTGGCTGTTCAGAGTCCAGCAGATTCCTGAGTGGAGGATACGTAAGGTCTGATCAAACATGTCTGGTCATCCATGATCAGTTGGCTATCAGACAGTTAATGGTAATGACAGCACATGATTTATTGTTGAACTTAGAATAGATTTTAAAGTAAGAGGAAACTCTAAAATGATTACATTACATATTTTTAAAATAGCTATTGATCAATGGTGGTACTATAAAATGGTTCCATTTAAAATTATTTTCAAAAATGATGTGCCTTATAAAAGTTGAAATTGAAGATACTCATGTATTTGAAAGAATGTAAATTCACTGCTTTATTAAGTATTAAGCACATAAACAACATTCTTGGTGTACTTATTCATAATTTAATCAATAATTTATCCAGATCTATACCTAATGAAGAAAAAACTATCACTCTGGCATTTTTCTGAAAAAATGTATGTTTTTCAGCATGGTCATATAATTTTTTAAATAAAATTTCCTAAAAAGTCTTGCATTTTATGATTAATAAATTCAAAATTGTGGACTTTTTAAAAGTATAGAAATCTTGAATGACATTATGCTGAATCCAGAAAACCCCTTTAAATTGTATCTGTCACTTAAATATATATATATATTTATTATAGGAACTTTACTTACTTTTTTTCCTGTTTACCATTGGGAAAAAACTTAAATTATACTTAAGATTATATCTGATTTACTTTTGATTATTGTAATTTTTCTTTGTAATAAATGTTTAATTAAATTTTCAATTAATGTTAATTTAAAAGGGCACCTTCACCCCTATGCTTATAGCAGCACTATTTACAATAGCTAACCTATAGAAACAACCCAAATGCCCAAAAATAGAAGACTGGCTCAAGAAGATGTGGAACATATACACAATGGAATATTACTCAGCAATCAAAAAAGATAAACACATGCAGTTTGCAGCAACATGGATGGAGCTGGAATGGATCATGCTCAGTGAAATAAGCCAGAAAGAAAAAGAAAAATACCAGATGGTCTCAGTCATAGCAGGAATTTAGAAAACCTAAGTAAGGGACCAGGAAAAAGACTAATTATAATAAAGTAAAAATCAAAATCAATAAGCAACTATAAACCAGAGACACACTATGGGGTGCAGGGGAGGAGGAATTATGGTCAAAATATTGGGGGTGGGAATTGTATGGGGAATATAACCAAGATGAAAATGCATACATTGTGCAAAAATGAAAATGATGAAAAATACATAAAATAAAATTTAAAAATTAAAAAAGGGCTCTTTCAGGAAATATAAAATGAATTCTAAGTGAAAAAAAATGAAACTGGTAATTGAAGTTAAAGGGTTTGTCTTACCTCTAACTTTATATACTTTTGAATATTGTATCACACTGTATATCCAGGCGACCCATTCAAAAAAATGAATAATGCTAATTTAATAAATTGGGTGAAACCACTGATTAAACAACAAAATAAAAAGAAAAAATAAAAGTAGTATAACTGAAATTTCATCTTAGTTTCCTTTCTCGCTACATATATGTTTTCCTTTTGATTCTGTTGTGGTTCCCTTCATATCTTACCAGAAGCCTATTTTAATGTGACATGTGTCATTACCATTTTTTCTGCCATGTTCATTTAGCTTGTCCTTATGTAAATTTTATTTTCATAGATGTCACTATGACTTCTTGCCAGGATGAAAAATTTTAAAGCAAAATCTGTAAAGCAATGGAGTATATGGCAATACAGTCTTATGGGCAGACAGGTGGAGCTGGGTTCAAAGAATACTGAGACAACAGGTCCATAAAACATGACTGATAGATGGTGAGGGTTAGTGGATCTAGGAGATGCTTGCTAAATAGTGCTGTTGAATTATTTTCATCATGAATTATAATTCCTGGAGTATTCCAAAGGAGATTGTCCAAAAACACACTGATGACCTGATTCACTGGGAAGCATTTATTTATTTCTAATAAAACAATGATGCTAGCTAGCAGTGCTACCTATTTCTCTCTCCCTAAATGGAGAGATGAAAACACAATGCCTGAGGCTCGCCCTGCCCTCTTATATTCTGCTGCCACCTTTAATCACAGATCACAGGATGGATGTTAGGAATGTAGAATATAAAACACAAAGGAAGAAAGAAACTGATTGAGAAATTCAGACTTCTTTTGCAGAGGAAAAGCTTGTTTTTAAAACTAATTATTAGTTATTTTTCAGTGTGTTTCTTGATTATCTTGGGAGTCAACATTTCTGGGAAAAAAGCACAGATTTTCATCAGAAAATAAGTTGTTAGGAGCAAGAAAAACTCTTATAGTTTCCTAGCCACCTATTTCAAGATTTCATAAAATTTTGGGGCCTTCCCGGTGGCACAGTGGGTTGAGGGCAGTGCTGTGAAGCTGTCTGCAGCTTCTGCAGGGCCACTTCGATTCCGGCTGCCAGGGAGATACCCACACGTTGCTCCCCTCAGCAGTGTACTTTGGTCCATGGTCTGCCTGTTCTCCCCATTCTGTCTCTGGTAAATCCTTTCACCCTCCCTCACCTCTAGCCTATACCCCAGTTCTTGTATAAAAATAAATAAATCTTTAAAAAATTTTTCATAAAATGTGATAATTCTGATTCAAGAAAGAAGTATGTGTCTTTATAAGAAAGTTATTTTCCCTCTAATTTTCTCATGTTCTTGGGAGGAAATCTTTTGGCAAGAGATTTATGAACCTTGTTCATCATCACTATAACTTGATGTTTGAAATTCACAGACTTGAATAAAAGCCTAAATATTTATAATACCTCTGCTTTCTTCTTTTTTAGGTGCCTCCCATACTCCTTGACAAGCAGTTCTCTGAATTCACTCCGGATATTACTCCAATCATTTTGGCAGCCCATACAAATAATTACGAGATAATTAAACTTTTAGTTCAGAAAGGAGTCTCGGTCCCCAGACCCCATGAGGTTCGTTGTAACTGCGTGGAATGCGTCTCTAGTTCAGACGTGGACAGCCTCCGCCACTCACGCTCCAGACTCAACATCTACAAGGCCTTGGCCAGCCCTTCTCTCATTGCACTGTCAAGTGAAGACCCTTTTCTTACTGCATTTCAGTTAAGTTGGGAGCTTCAAGAACTGAGCAAGGTGGAAAATGAATTTAAGTCAGAGTATGAGGAGCTGTCACGACAGTGCAAACAATTTGCTAAAGACCTTCTGGATCAGACAAGAAGTTCCAGAGAACTGGAAATCATTCTTAATTACCGAGATGACAATAGTCTCATAGAAGAGCAAAGTGGAAATGATCTTGCTAGACTGAAACTGGCCATTAAGTACCGCCAAAAAGAGGTGAGTGTTGCCAGAATTTACCTATCTATATTTATCACTTTTAATCACAGTAAGTAAATGGTGACTCACACAATTAGTTTGGGGTTGTAGAGCATTTGCTATTTAACTGTAAGCGGGAGATCATTTGCATTGCCAGATTAATAATGGTGAATCACATTGTAGAGCAGTAATAAGTGGTTTAGTAATTGGTGATGATTTTGCCTTCTGGGTAAAAAGAGACACAATTACTGTGGTTTAATGGGAAAAAAACGAATGACTTTTTAGAATTTCCAGACTGAGAGTTCTGGGCCTGCCATTTATAAATCTTGTCACTTTACATGATCACATAGATCTCTTTGAACTTGGGTTTTTTCAACTGCTTAAAGAAGTTAGTATTTTATGTATAAAATATTTTCCGCATCGATTTTTGGGAAGTGTACAGGTTGTGAATCTGGGTATAGTCTCTTGGTAAGTTATAAGGTACTGTATTGATAAAACACATGATTAGAAATCACTAACAAAGGAAAAGGCTTTTAGTTCAACTGTGGTGAAAGAATTATATCATGTTTCATGCCTGGCTTAGTTTCTTGATTTGTCAGGAATAAGGAGTTAAAGAAATTAATTGCAGTCCTCCCTGGTGGCACAAGGGGTTAAGTCTCAGCACTTTGATGCTATCAGCGGCCACTGCAGCATGAGTTCAATATCTGGCCAGGGAGCTGACCCAAATGTTGCAGCAGACCTCTCCTATCTCACCTGCTACTCCCCTCAGCAGTGTATTTCAGTCAGTTCATCTGTTCTGTTCCCCACTGTGTCTCTGGTGAATCATCTCACCCCCCACACCTCTGGCCTACACCCTAGCTCTTGTATACATAAATAAATAAAATAAATCTTTAAAAAAAAGAAATTAATTGCAAGTGAGTCATAAATTTCTCAAGTATTTCATGTTTTGAAGCATTAAATAAAGAAAACTCAGCTATGTTATACTTGTAAACCATATTGTTTCATGTTTCCATCATTGCTGAATTTGAGTTGTCAAAAAAAAATGTACCTCTATTTTCAGAAAATACAGGTGCTCTGTTCATTCTTAAATAATAGTGATCCATTCCACAAAACCAATTGGAAAGTTGTAAAGTGAAAAGTAAGAGAAAAAGAGACTTCTGAATTTAAAAAATGCATTCAATTTCTTTTTAACTTGACTTTGATTATTCCATATTAGTCGTGTCTAATATAACCTAAATATTTTAGGTTCAAGATACCTGATTTTGATTCCTGAAGTTTTATGAGTAATTCTTTGGTTAGTCGCCATGAGAACCCTAAAGTAGTTAAAATAATGAGCTTTTGCCCTTTATAATGAAGGGCTTCTTCATTAACATGCTAGTCTAAGCAATATCAGCTCATTTTCTTAGGATTTTGTGTTTTAGACTCAGGGACTCTAAGTGAAAGATAATAGAATACAACTGTATACAACTCTTATATGACTGTAAGTTATAATGATGAAAACAAAAATATGATTCATGATTTTGAAAATACTGAATATAATAATTGAAAGTAATTTCTTGCATTAAAGTGAGGTAAGAGATTGATGTGG
The DNA here is from genome assembly GCF_014898055.3 of Talpa occidentalis. Classification (NCBI taxonomy): domain Eukaryota; kingdom Metazoa; phylum Chordata; class Mammalia; order Eulipotyphla; family Talpidae; genus Talpa; species Talpa occidentalis. Next base: position 54,542,125 of record NW_023604861.1, on the reverse strand, counting down.
ACTCAAAAATTAGGTCAGACTTTCTTAAATATACATTGTTAAGGTATTATGCTTTCTTTACTTAGCTTTCTTGGGGCAAGAGGATTTAATGGATTGACACAATGATTACAAAGGTCTTCTCTTAGATATACCTAAAACTCAGTGTTGACATAATCCTTCAGAAGGTCAGTGGAATTATATTCTCAGGATGTTCAGTTATAGAATGCACATTTGCTCTCCCTGCAGTCAGTGAATCCACTCAGATCTATTTTTTGTCCTACACTGATTTTGTTGCTTATGTCATAACTGACTCATCTTTTTCTTTTGGCCACATGACTTTTGTGAAGGCAGGGGAACAAACGCTCATAGATTTATTTACCATACTATTATAATGGATTGTTTCAAATTATATTTAATCAACTGAAGCCGATATACTTTTATCAAATGGTTGTCTGCAAGAAATTTTAATATGAATTTCTTGTGCATTAATGTTTATATTTTATCTAAAATCATTTTTATACTTTTTTTTAATTCATTCCTTCATTTATCAATATAATGTTTTCACAGAAAACATTCCAGGCAATGTGTGGGAAATAGTGGCCTGGCTCTGTCCCTGCAGTGCTCATAGTCTGAGAGGAGACAATAAAACATGAATATATTCTACAACCACTAGCTCATTCCTACTAAACATTTCTTCTTCACTTAGGTTCCTTTGTATTTTTCAGGAATATACAAAGCAAATGCAACTTCAAAGTCATAAATTAAGTTCCTAGTTAGATATGTCAGAAGCAAAGCAATGGAACATGTTCGATAGAACTTCTTTCATAATGTTTGTATATACATTTTGCTATATTGAAGTTGTAGAATTGGAGAATGATAGAACCTAATAACACAACAGGATGAAAGATGAGTAAAAACATATAACATATAAAAATATTTTTTAAAAGGACACACTACACTTGCATTTTCTTTTTTATCTTTTGTGATTACAGTGAATTAATAAATTAAATATTTTCAAGCTAATAATCGCTGAATACTTTAGGAAAATGTTTCATCAAACTGAACTTATGATTTCAAAAGTATTGAATGGAAGTAAAATCTTATTCCTGATTTTATAATGCTATTATCCATTCCATGTTACTTTGCTTTGAACAAATTGCCAACTGGAGATAGTCCAGAAAGATAGTCCAGAAAGACACTGCAAGAATGTTTTTAAATATTTTAAATTATTCTTAGTTCTGTAAAGTTCCCTACGTGTTTCTTTGCCTGATTCAATTGCAGCATTTAGGTTCATCACTCAATAATAGCTTTCCTATGAATTCAGCTATTAAATTAATTCATATTGTCAGGATTGATTTCTGGTACTTCTCTAATGTAAATAAAGGATGGTCTGCATTAATTCAATGCCATAAATATTTTACATTTTCATTTGATACGTAGTTTTATAAGCAACAGGCACAAAAAGAATTTTATTGTTCCTATTAATACTGTACTAGTAATTGTGCTGTGTTGATCATATGCTGTTATAACAAACATCCAATACAATAGTTAGCAATTTGAATCAATACATGGTAGAGCCTAGGCTAAGTTGTTAGCCTAACTTATTATACTTTCACCTCCAAACATAACCTATGAAATAAAAACTTCTCTCTGTGACAAATCTGTTAATAATGTACAATGTTAAACTATTAAATTCTGGGGCTAGGTACAAATTCAGATATTAACTACAAAACTTTGCTCTAACCATCATAACAATTGCCTCCACCTAGGTATCATCCTGGTGAATATGGGGCAAACCTCATCAAACAGGAGCTCCTGTCCTAGTTCAGTTGAACTCAGCTGAGTTGAGTTGATTTCATTTCATGGCTTAGTTTACTTGTAACTAAGCTGTGCATTTCAACACTAAACCATTTTGGGTTTCCATTGTAGTGAAAGACTTGTTTTATCCGGAGTTTAGTCTCCTTTTCCTTTCTTCCTTACTCCACTTTTACTTTTTGTTGTATTGTTGTAATTTAAATAATAATCTTTTTAGTTTCATTCTTAAAAGAGAGCATGGAAGTCCCTTGACCAGGGCTAGAAACCAGCACACTCCTCCCAATATGATTTATCAGAATGAAGAATGTCAAAGGAAGCTGGAAAACAACAACAACAACAACTAAAAAAACGGAACAAACACCTATCTCTTAGCCCTGATTTTACTCCTGTGAGTTGGTAGAGGCTTGGCATGACTGAAGATATGTCTTAGACCAGGAGCTTAGGCCTTTGCCCTTCCCTAATTTTTGCAGCTACAGAATTTATGGCAGTTGAAGTTACTGTCATGCTTTCATTCTTAATGCCTAATATTTATAAGATCACTGAAAATATATGGAGAGAATGATGCATTGCTTAAGTGTTTGTTTTTTTTTTAAAAACAAAACAAAACAAGGAATTTACCTGCTTTCACAAGGTTGACAATATTGTGAACTCTTCCATAAGCAAACAAGCCTAGATGCTGAACAGTACTTTAAAGCAGTGAAATCCATAATTTTGTGTGAAAGCAATAGAATTCAATCTCTCAAATTAATCTTAGAGCTCTTCAAATTACAGTTGAAAAAAAAAAGCTCTGTACAACAGTATATATATTTTTAATTTTTCCTCTCATGAAGGTATGTCAACAACCTTGCAACATTAAACTTTGGTATTAATCTGGGTTTTGTCTTATAAATTAATTAATTGCTAAAAAAAGAAGGAGAAAAATAAACAGTTGAGCATCCCTGTACTCATACCCCCTTACCTTGTGTTTATAATGTTGGAGGAATGAGAAAAGTGTGTAGAGAGTCCTGACACGCGGATGCCATGCACAGTATTATGAAGTATTCCAGAGCCTCTGCTCATTAAAGCTCCCTCACAGTTCTCAAGACTTATGATTTTGTGTTTGACATATTTAAAACTCCTTGATGTGGAAAAATCAATAAATAAACCTATTATAAAAGAGATGATACCAGGTGGGGAGCTAGAATTCAGGGGCAGAGGATCCCAGAACATATAGTTCTAATACAACCCGGGATCTCTGGGTGGGAGAGGAGGAGAAGAGGCAAAGGGAAGAGCAGCAGAAGAGTGTTGAGAGATGGGAGGAGCAGTTAAATAGTGAATGCAGCAGAAACAGAGGAAATTGTGTGTTCTTAAAAATTGTCTAGGGCTGGAATTTTCTGTGATGCATGGGGGTTTTATTGTTGTTATTTATAAACTCTACTTTTCCAGCTAAAATTTTTTAAATATAAATTTCATTTGAAAATCACCAATATAGGGCCTCCCTAGTGGCACAAGGGGTTAAGTCTCAACACTATGAAGCTATCTGCAGCACAAGTTCAATCCCCAGCCACGGAGCTGACCCACATGGCGCAGCAGACCTCTCCTGTCTCTCCCATTGCTCACCTCAGCAGTGTATTTCAGTACATCTGCCTGTTCTCCCCACTCTCTTTCTGGTGAATCCTCTCACCCCCCCACTTTTGGCCTGCACCCCAGCTCTTACATGCATAAATAAAATAAATCTTTTTTAAAAAAGAAAGAAAAGCATCAATACAAGGCAGTTTAAACTTGCTATTATGTGGATTTCCTACTAAAAATGAATAAAATGGGGGGGGGAGGTGATTAAAAATTTTTTAATGAAAAATAAATTCGCACGCGTGTTATTTTTTTTAAGATTTATTTATTTATACATATAAGAACTGGGGTACAGGCCAGATGTGCAGGAGGGTGAAAGGATTCACCAGAGACAGAGCAGGGAACAGAACAGGCAGACTGACTGAAATACACTGCTAAGGGGAGCAGTGGGAGAGACAGGAGAGGTATGCTGCATCATGTAGGTATCTCCACTGCTGGCTGGGATTGAACCCTCACTGCAGAGGCTGCAAACAGCTTCACAGTGCTGCGCTCAACCATGTGTGCCACACCGCCTGCGCCACCAGGGAGGGCCCACTCATGTTCTTTATTTACCTGAAATCAACTTCATAACACCCTTCTGAAGGTCTTTGGTCAGATGTCATTTTGTGCTTCTGATGTAGTTGCGGGAAAATAGCATTTGTATCTATATATTTTTATTTTGAAACTACCACTAATCAAGAATGCATCACCAAAAAATAAAATCAGAGAACTGATAGTGTTGGCAAACAATGGTTCTCTCTTCTTAGATGGTAGCTGGTCAGCAGCAACACAAGTACTTTGCATTTGCTATAATAAGGCCTGACCCTGGTTCACCATTGGTCACCTTTCAACCTTTCTTTTTCCTCCTTTTCATCGCTGCTCAAGTCTGAGATGTCTAAAATGAACATTTCATGTCTTCTTGTGCCTAGTGAATTCCACATCAAAATATGGACATTTGGGATAGGAAAATAGCTCACGCCATGATGACTTTGTTTCATAAATATCAAATTACTATTTTTTTAAAGATTTTATTTATTTATTTGTACAAGCACTGGGTACAGTCAGAAGCGTGGTGGGGGGAGGTGAGAGAAATAACCAGAGACAGAGCGGGGAACAGAACAGGCAGACGGACAAAATACACTGCTGAGGGGAGTAGTGGGCGCAGCAGGTCTGCACGCCATGTGGGACCATTGCCAGTGGCCGGGGATCGAACCGACGCTGCAGAGGCTACGGGCAGCTTTGCAGCCCAGTGCTCAACCCCTGCGCCACCAGGGGAGGCCCTCAAATTACTATTATAGAAGAATAGTGGTGATTAAATTCTGGGGATCAAGATGAGAAAAGGTAGTTGTGTGATGTTCCCCTCAGTTAATGAGATTTTTCTGTGATTAACTTTGAGAGTCATTCATATAAGTGAAGGTGGCAGCGTCTTCACCTTTATTTGGTTTACTTTTTAACACATATGGAGACATATAACTTAGATTTGGTTTTATTTACCATGTTCTGTTTCATTTTCTCTCTTCGTATTGAACTGTTTTGAGAACATTCATGTCCTTCAGATCTGAAATACCACTTTCCCTGGGCAGCCTTCCCTTAAGCTACCTCCAAGCTGAAATCAACTATTGCTTTCTCTTGCTAGGGCAGTGTAGGGTAAAGGGAAATTATTAGCCTTATCCCACCCTCCCACCATTAGCAGCTATGATGGACAGTGCATCCTGATGGCAGCATCTGGTGTATGGTGTGGGCATGCATGTGTGGGCGCACCTGAGCTGAGGGGCCGAGTCTGAAGGGCCACAGCAGAGGACCATGCAGCAGAGTGCAGTAGAGATCACTGAAGAGACCAGGAGACACCAGAGAGCCCAGAATGAGGAAAGATTTGCCAGGGGCTAGGAGGCCTCCCAGCCTTCTGGTCCCCAGGCCTCCCTGTCTCCCCTACTACTGGTTGCCTCTCTACAAATGGTGTAGAAAGATCATTAAAAGTCTGAGAAAGGCCCAAGACTCCTCCTTTCCCCCTCTGCCTGATAATAGAAAACCTGCTCAGTTCTATGCTAGTGCTATAGGCAGCAATAATAAATGATGACTTTGCTTCTTATTTGTTCTCACATTTCATTTTCCCATTTAAACACCTTGACTTTAGACTTAACCTCTCCTAGTCCTTGGCCCACAAATAGTTTTTTGTTTTGTGCTTTAGGAAAGGTAAAGTTAGGGAGAGCTTTCCCACTTATAGCACTGAAGTGCCATGTCTTAGAGAAACCCTCAGTTGGGTGACCACAAATCTGAGGGTGCGAGTTCTGTGAAGCAGTGCAGTGCCCATCTCTCACTCGTGTGAAGTCCAAATATCATAGCACCTTATGTGGATTCTGATAAATTGTTAGTTTCTCTTTAACAATATCCACCAACACTGTTTACAGTCTCTATTTCATCCAAATGGATATGCTCGTACTACCATTATATTGTTTTACCCCTTTTGGGCCTTTATACCTAGGAGTCTTTTGGCCAGAATGACCTGTAGCCTAGTTCACCTACTATGGCTGCTCACCTACTATAATGGGTTTCACCTGAATGAAACTGCCATCACCTGGGGTTTTAAATACCACAGTGTCCCTTCTGTCCCATCCATATACCAGTTACACCCAAACACCTGGAAGTGGGGTGGCATTTTTTAAACTACCCAGCTGCTTCTAAAGTACAGACAAGTTTGTGTATCACTTGAAATTATTTATCACAATTAACTCATGAGTTAAAATTTCTGTAGTTTCCCTGAGTTTCTCAGGTGGAGAAAACAGTAGTTGCCAAATATGACTAATCATCACATTCATCTGGGCAGGTATAGAAATTCAGCTTCATTAAATGATTCCATTCATGGGATATCACAGAACTTCTTTCAGGCTCTTCCCATCTCGCCTCATTGCCCACTTTGTCATTTCTTTGCTCTTTTATGGCCACCCAGACCCAGATGTCCCCCTTTATACTTACTGTATATTCTGCCAGTATCCCAGAGCCTTTTTTTCTTTATTTCCTCTACCTGAAAAATAAGACCTAAGAGGCCAGTAGGAAAAAAATCTTATATTCAAAATATGAGTAGACCTAGGGAAATGGAACAAAGACTGTAACAAGGTGGTCCCCAGGAAAAGGGAAGGTTCCAGGTTCCCTGCCCCACCCAAGCAGGGAGGAGAAGAATCTGGAGAGGATGCTAGAGTGGGAAGGAAGCAGGATGGAGCCAGAGGGAGACCTGGAGGAGGCACAAGTTGCAGAGAGACATGTGAAGAAACTGCACTTGCTTCTTGGTAGTGGACTGGGTGACACAGATGTGGGTGAGAGGCCCATGGGGAGGTTAACAATGGCAGCTTTTATCTTAGTTTTGATTTTGCTCTTTTCCTCCCAGACTTGTTTGACTGCTTCTGACCCTTTTCTATGGATCCTAGCTGGAAGGTGCTTTAGACTTGTAGCAGGCTTTCGGCCTTGCTTTGGATGGACTTTTACCCATGAGAGGCTGGGTAACCTTGGGTGCCTGGTTTTAAAACTATGTTTTTTGTCTTTTCTGTATTGTGTACTAATTGTATTAAAGTTCCTTTCTTTTAAAGGTCTTATATGCTTTATCTTGATGCAGCGGATGGCAGAATCTATTTAGAGCAGACAGGTTTGGGGGTTCTGGGGCGTCCCTCTCCCTGCCCTGTAGCAAGACCAGTGGGTAATGACTGGTGGCTCTGTACAGGCAGATGGAGGGAAAGGGCTGTACATTTGCATTTCCCCTTTCCATCTTGAGTATGTAAACCATAGTTGTACTTCCTTTCAGGTAAATGTTTGCTCATCTAAGAACTAATGGGAAAATATGGGATTTTTTGTTGGCATCAGGTAACTCATTTCTGTGTAGTTGACATAAAATATTGTATTAATATACACGTGTTGATTTTCAGTAGTGAACATGTGAAGCTAATATAATGTTATATGCACTACTAGTTCAAGTCAATTACATTAACTGATTGATTAAACACATGAGTATTATGAAATGGATATGATATTCCTTTCTGCTTCTAACAAAACACATAACATTAGACAAATTATCCTTTGTATTTCTGATTTCTAACCTTTAAAATGAGAAAATCACTACCTACTTCAGTTTGGTACATAGGATTATTACCAGACAGTGGTAGTGGATTCTTGAGTTCTTCACTCAAGAATTAAATGAGGGCTACAACCACAGCTGTGATTTTATTGAAGCAACGGAGTAACAGAAAGTTCCAGGGAGACCTCAAGGGTGAGTGTCTTCCCTGAGGAACAAAGCCTCTCTCCCTTATGTAGGCCACAAGGGATGATGTGATTCTGCATGTGAAGGAAAGGGAGGAGATTTTGGAGCAGTTTTGCACAGATGCAGCAGGAGATGCTTCTTTATGTATCAAGTGTTCGGAAAATGGAGAACAAATCCCACCCAGAGGTGGAGATCTTAGTATTATAATGAGGAAGATCAGAGAAAGTTCAGGGTTCTTTTCGAGATGCATGTGCCACCAATGTGGTCCCATGGAGCCATCCACAGGCCAGCAACAGTTCTGCTCTGTGGTCACTGGACTGCTAAGACAATAGACTAAAATAAAGAAGTTACTAGGAACAGATGATGTAATGATTTGCAGTCATTTATTAAGCAATGATTTATATACACTTTTGTTAGTGTTCTTTCTTTCCAAGACCACATGGACGGGGAAGGAAGCAAGCACATCCAAGAGGCCCCCTGTCTCAGGATGAAGCATTATAAAGCAAGTCAAGATTAGCATACTTGCTGGCAAATTTGCCCATGAAAGAGTAGATACTGATTGTTATTACTTATTACCATTATTATCATTTTTTTCATTATCTTTTCATGGACCCCCAATTTTCCCACATGTGGGATTTGGCTTCATCATTAAACATTTTGAAATTTGAAATTTGTTTTTGTTTTTTTAAAAGGTTTATTTATTTATGCATACAAGAGCTGGGGTACAGGCCAGAGATGGGGGGGGGGAATGAGAGGCCTCACCAGAGACAGAGTGGGGAACAGAACAGGCAGGCTGACTGTGGGGAGCAGCAAGCGAGACAGGAGAGGTCTACTGCACCATGCGGGTTGCTCCCCGGCTGGCCGGGGATGCAACTCGTGCTGCAGAGGCTGTGGATTGCTTCATAGTGTGGTGCTTAACCCCTTGTGCCACCAGGGAGGCCCTGAAATTTGTACTAAATATTCATCTGTGCCTCATGGATTGCATTACTCCTTTGAATATCAAAAGTAAGTTTATTCTTCTGCAGTGCCAGGCAAGCACAGGGCAGGTTCTCAATGGATCCGGGCATATGGGTAAAGGAGAGTCCTGGATCCCTCAGTGGATTTTTCACAATCTTTAATGCTCTTTCTAACCACTTGTAGTACTGCAAACAGGTTCAGGGAAGGCAGGGGGACTGGGGGCTAAGGGGCCAGGAACCTGGCAGGCCTCCCAGCCCCCAGCAAATCTTTGCTGTATCTTTGGGCTCTCTCTGGTGTTCTCTCATGTTCTTTCCACCGTACACTGTCCTCTGTGTGATGCTACCCTTACAGCCTCAGCCTTTCAGGCTCAGGTGTGCCCACTGATGCACACCCACACTGCACTCCACATGTCCACAGTCAGGTATGTGTGCCCCAGTCCATGCTCCCAAGCTCCTGCATTCATGGCCACAAGTGATAGCCACAGAGGCCTCAGCACAAAATTCTGTGCAATTTCACTTACCTTACACCTTCTAAAAGTTATTTCCTATAATTCACATTGGAATCATATTAAAATGTACAACTTCATCAAAAATATATTATAATGTATAAACTTTATCCCAGCCCCTAAGATTGTTCATACTCTATACTTCCACAATAGACTTTAAAAAGCAACTTATATTGTGTACACCTTGCTCTTTAGTTGTCCTCCTGACTTGCATTTGGAAGAATATGTTAGGCCTGGATGCCTAGGCATTTTGATCCTGATGGGTACAGGACTACACCTCAGCATCAGGAACCCGTATCATAGCAATGCTCATAAGGAACCCTAAGAGTAGAGTAGTACTTCAATACATGAGCCTACACTGATTGATGTCAATAAGTATGAGACATGCATAAAGAGGTAAAAAGCAGCATTTTTCCAGTTTAGTTTTCTCTCCTGCAGTTCTCCAGAGCATGCTCTCTTACCCATTTCTTTTTTTTTAAGATTTATTTATTTATGCATACAATAACTGGGGTGTAAGCCAGAAGTGTGGGGGGTGAGAGGATTCACCAGAGACAGAGTGGGGAGCGGAACAGGTGGATCTGCTGAAATACACTGCTGAGGGGAGCAGTGGGGGAGTCAGGAGAGGTCTGCTGCGCTATGTGAGTTGCTCCCTGGCCAGCTGAACTAGTGCTGCAGTGGCTGGCAATAGCTTGATAGTGATGTCTTTAAATCCTGCGCCACCAGGGAGGCCCTCACTGACCCATTTCTGTGACCCTGTCTCTTCTTTGTGTGTGAGCACACCTGCTGTTGCTAGTCTGGCACAACATGGATCAGAGTTTCCCTAATGCCTCACATCCCCCCCTCCACACACACACCGTGCCACCTCCTCTCCCCTGAGGAACCGACATTTCAGTGCTGCCACTATATAATGGACCAGGCCAGTGCCTGCTCAGGTCTAGTCAGCCTGCCTGATAGAACAATGACAGGCCATTAGGCATTTAATTTAACACTAGGATTTTAGAACTTGGAATTCAATCCCCATAAGTTTCTTTACAGGTAATTAAGTGGCATGTAGCCACCCAATTCATAATGGAAAGTGATATCTTTTCCTTTTACAACTAAATATAAAATACGTACCCAAAATATTGTATAAATGTATCCTTTTAAACTACAGATTAGACAGTGATACATTTATATTACTTTAAAAACACAGCTTTTATTTGATGCTGGTTTAAATAAATATAATAAGAAAAGTTTTTTTAGCATTTTCCAGGAGGCATACTCTTCTGTTTACCTAATGAAATGTTCATATTCTCGGTATCAACAGTTGTTTGCAATGTAGTTTTCATTTGCCACAGACATAAAGTAAAAGAATAGGTTAGTAATAATATCTTTGAAAAATCCCACTGTGTATTGGACACCTGTTCTGCTGCTCAAATAAATAACCTTTCAGTATAGAACTGATTCTTATGACTTCATGATGACTGACAAGCCCTGGCTAGCCAGGGCTATAAGACCAACTGTTTTACATTATTCATATTCTATTATTTAGTTTGTCAGTAATGAAGAGCCATTTCTTTTGCACATATGTTCACATCTAAATCTGAGGGTATTTTCTTGGATCATTATTTAATGACCCATATTTTCTCTGTTACTTATCACTAAACAGAATTAAGAATTACCAGTTTTTGAAATTATAGATTTAACAGCTTATCCCAACCCACATATTTTCATTTTTTTCTTTTTTTTTTTAAAGATTTATTCATGCGTACAAGAACAGAGGTATAGGCCAGACACGAGGGAGGGTGAGAGGATTCACCAGAGGCAGAGTAGAGAACAGAACAGGCAGACTGACTGAAATACACTGCTGAGGGGAGCAGTGGGCGAGACAGGAGAGGTCTGCCGCACCATGTGGGATTCTCACCGGCTGGCTGGGATCGAACCCACACTGCAGAGGCTGCGGACAGCTTCACAGCACTGTGCTCAACCACCTATGCCACCACGGGAGGCCCAACCCACATATTTTCTAAAAAAAATACATATACCCAATACAGTAAGGATCTCTAGGATTTATAAGCTGCCATATAATGTGTTGATTCCGATTCTGTGCTTGTAGGTTTCGTCTGGGTAATATAGAACTGGAAGAACAATTACATCATGTAGGATTATGTTTTTCCCCTTTGTATCACTGTTTTCTTTTTGCCTTCCAACTTTTGGGAGCAGGTCCCGCTATCCCTCTGCAATCACAGGTGGAAAACAAACAAAAACTAAGAGTTTTTTCCTCCATGGGTTTCTCTTTACCTTTATGTCCATGTAAGCAGCCCTGTTGTCAGCTCCCTGCATGTTTGTACAAAGGCCCCTGCATTTCCTCTCTTTAGAGCTGTTGGGATTTTAAATGATGGATACTATTGTTGCTTTTTTCCATGCCATTTTCTAAGCTTAGTGATTTTCCCCAGGCGGCTTTGGGACATGCAGTCTTTTCACCTTTTGCCACCTTCTTCTCCTTAACTAATGGGAGGAAACTAGAAATATCATTGGCAGCTCTTTTACAGTAAACACATGGGAAAGCTAGTGGAGGGACTAGGGGCACCTTTCTTTTGAGAACAGAAACTTTTCTCTCTCCAAGTGCAGTGCCACAAACGTTTATTGGGTGTCTATTCTGTGCCAAAGACAGTGGACTGCAAAGTGAGAAAAGAGCAAGCTCTAGGCCAAATTTGGATTTCTTCCAGAAATGTCCTAGAACCTCTTGCTTAGATAATAAAGTCTGTGTGTGTGTACTTGAGTACTTAACCATGGAGAAACTGCTATGAACTAAAAATATCATTGTAGCCAGATTCATTAACACTATATATGCTACCTCTTTCATTTCTGGTATTTCTTTGATTTATTTTTTCATTCCTTATTTAGCTATTCACTCACTTATTGAAGAGAGAACCATACTATTTGTTATTTGCTGAGTATGCCAAAATAAAGAGCAAAACTCTTACCCTCAAATAACAACTGGGATGGAAAAGATTGTCACCTTATGGGTCACCCAGGATGTGCCAGAGCTGCTTTCTCAACCAAGGAAGGTGATTCCTAGCTTTTCCTGAGGGTTTTATTGAGGCTTCCCACAGAAGATAGAACTTTAGTTGAATTTTAGTTGAAAACTAGGAGGCATCCAGGGAAAAGAGGTTAGAAAAGGGCATTGCAGGAAAGAAGAGATTGCAGCAGATGCACAGAGGCAAAAAAAAAGGGAAAGACAGAAAGAAAGGAAACAGGATGGTTATGTCCTCTGTGTCTTCCTTTCCATTCCCTTTCCTACCCTATAACCTCCGCTCCAGTTCCTCCCTTTACCAGGCATGTAGGGATATCTTCTTGATCAGGTATCAGCCCAGATGATCACATTCTCATTGAATATCCATCCCACAATACCAAATCTAATTACTCCCCTCTTCCCCACCTGTTTTTCTCAGTTGTTCCCTTTTACATTACAATTTTGTAAACTTCAAGACCCTTATCCAAGTCCAAAATAATTTTATCTATCTGTATATTTATAATCTGTCTTCCTTCAACTGTATCTATGTGTCATCATGTTTGACTTGATCAGCAGTCCAGTGCCTGGAAAAGTAAGAACATGGGTGTGTTTTTTAAAAAATGATCATAAGTTAGGAGAGGAACAGAAGCTCTGATTAGAGAGAAAGACAAAGAATAAGTCATAAAAAACTGCAGTCCTAAGGCTTTATTTTATAAAATCCTGTGACATTAAATCATAATTTAAATATATCATCTTTATTATTTTCTGAATCTCCTATTTCCCATTACCTTCCTCATTACCTTCCTCATTAAACCTGGCCCTTCTTCTGTCCTCTCTGTTAAAGGAGCTGGCACTGTTACTCATGTTAGAAATCTGAGCGTCATCCTTGATTATTTTATATTCATTGCCTCCAAAAGATTGTTGTGTAGACGAATGACGGCTGCAGATTGAGAGATACCATCGAATTACCTTTCTCTTAGATTAGAAACTGCCTTGGCTACTTGCCTGACCAAGAGAATGCAGCAAAAAATGACTTTTTGTAAATTCCCTTGGCTGGGCCTTGTGAAGACTTGCAGCTTTCACTGAAGCTCTTGGGGAACCCTGTGTCATTGTGTGAAAAGTCTGGCTGTCCAAAGGCCACCCTACTGGAGAGAAATGAGTAGGCACTCTTGCTAACAATCACAAGTGAGCTCAGGTTCCCAACTCTTCACTTAAACGCCAACCCTTGTAAAAGAAGTCAACTTGAATTTTCCTTCTATATCCCCATTCCAGCCATCCTCTAGCTGAAGACAGCTGAGTAACTTCTGTTGATGTCATGTGGAAGAAACATTTTTTATAGTCATTTTGTGACAATGATTTTTTTAATAAGATCATCTTATTTTAGAGTTTAAAAATATTGCTAATTACATACCTTGTAGAATTGTATAGATTCTATAAATTTGCTTCTCAATATATTACCATGATATAAAAATCATAGTCAAATCCTTCTCTTTGAAAATTATTTGTCTATATTTACTTTGTTTCTGATAGAGATTGAAGGTTTATATTCACTTGAAAGTTCTTACATTGAATCCTGGCTGCCAATGTGATGTCCTTTGGATGTGAGGGTGTAGGGTAGGTAAATGATTTTCAGGCTTTTCTGCCCTCCCACCATTAGGATTGCTGGCCTGATGGTGGGTACCTGCATTTTGTTACATTGTTATAAGTTGTGTTGTTTACTTCTGTGGGCCATGGCCACAGTATTGTTATGTTCACCAAGAGAAGTGCTTGGAGGCCTGCTGGCTTGCTGGCCTCCTGGCCCCCAGCACCCCTGCCTCCTGTGTCTCTGGTTGCTACACTACATGTAAAAAGCTCAATAAAAGCCTGAGAAAGCCACCAGGGGCTCCAGGACACTCCTTTACCCTGCTCTGCTCGAAAAAGAAACCAGCTCTGTGCCTTCCTGGCACTACAGAGGGATTTGGCAGGTGATTAGGTCACAAGCAAGGAGCCCTTTTATTCAAGAGAACCAGAAGGCTCCCTAGTCCTCTTTGCCATGTGAGGGCACAGCGAGAGGACTGACCTTTACCAGACACCTAATCTATGATACCTTGATCTTGGACTTCACAAGCTGTGAGACATATTTCTTTTTCTTCTTTTTTTCTTTTTTAAAGATTTATTTATTTATACATACAAGAACTGGGGTACAGGCCAGAGGCATGGAGGGTGGGAGGATCCACCAGAGACAGAGTGGGGAACAGAACAGGCAGATTGACTGAATACACTGCTGAGGGGAGAACCAGGCAAGTCAGGAGAGGTCTGCTGTGCCATGTGGATAGCTCTCTGGCTGGGGATGGAACTCATGCTACAGTGACTGTGGATAGCTTCATAGGTTGCGTCTTAACCCCTTGCACTACCAGGGAGGCCCTGTGAGATATATTTCTTGTTTGAGCCACCCAGTTTACAATATTTTGTTATAGCAGCCTGAACTATAACATCCCAAAGTCATGAGATATTATAAATTGTAATTTTCAGTTACTAAGTTTTTAAGCATAGATTACTGAGGTTCTCCTCAGTCACCAAAGTCTGCCAGTGTTATTGTCCATTATATTTCTCCAGTACTTTCTAAATTTACACTTCCTTCCCTTCTAACTTTACTGTTTCACTGATGGACAGAGTCTTAGACTCACCCATTTTCCCTGCCTCTATGACACATTAAATCTTCTAAATATAATAAATATTAAGAAAAATACTGGATGGTCTCACTCAGCAGGAATTTAGAAAACCTAAATAAGGGACCAGGAAAAAGACTAATTAATACAAAGTAAAAATCAAAATCAACAAGCTACTATAAACCAGAGACACACTACGGGGCGGGGGGGAGGGGAAGGAGAAGGAAGAGGAAGGACTAGGGTCAAAATAAGGGGGGGGTGCAATTGTATGGGGAATAAAACCAAAATGAAAATGCGTACATTGTGCAAAAATGAAAAATTATGTAAGAATTATATAAAATAAAATATTAAAAAAATATAATAAATATTGCTGTATTTTTGTTGTGGTAAAATGTAAATAATGTAAAATTTACCTTCTTAACCATATTTAAATACACAGTTCAGTGGCATGAAGTTCATGAGTATTGTAAAGCCATCACCACCATCCAACTCCAAAATTTTTATCTTCTGAAACTGTAACTTCACAGCCATTAAGCAACAACTCCAGTCTCCCCCTCCCCCAACACTGGCAGCTACCATTCTACATTCTGTCTCTGTGAGTTTGACTAATCTAGCTAACTTATATAAGTGGAATCATACAATATATGTCCTTTTATGTCTGGATCATTTTGCATATGATGTCTTCAATGTTCACCAATGTTATAGCAGGTATCAAAATTGCATTGCTTTTTAACATTGAATAATATTCCATTGTCTGTGACTATATCATATTTTGTTTATCCATTTATCTGTCAATAGACATTTGGGTTGTTTCTGCCATTTGGATGCTGTGAATAAGGCTGCTATACTATTTTATTTTTAAACACTACTGTGGTTCTCTATCCCTTGTTTTGTATATCTGATCAAATAAAACCCAAGCTTCTTAACTAACTTTCTGAGTAGCCTCATATTCATCCCTTTTCTACTTGTATTCTATGTGAAACACTTTCAGCTTGTTAGTATTTCTTCTCTCATGCTGAGCCCTGTGAACATTAACTCTGTATTGTGTTGTTATTTTATTACCTTGAAATTAATCGTTCTTTTTGGCTAGATCCTACTCAGTCTTTCAGATGTTACAACTTGGGCTTCAGAAAGCTGCTTCTCATTTCTTTCTCAGGCTGGTTGGTAGTCCCTCTTCTATGTGTAGATCATATACATTTAAGATGTTATATTATAAGTAGTATATATATAATCTCCTTTTCATAAGGCTATGAGCCCTTTGAATTCAAGATCTGTGATTGTTAATTTGCTATTTTCAGCATACATGAGGGCAACGGTATGTAGTTTGAGCTCAACAAATATATATGGAACTACGATTTCTCTTTAAGTCAAACAATCCACTTTTCTAATAATTTTATAACAAAATTCTAGGGAATTTTAAGGAATATTATGGTGTAGGATAATGACCGTTGCTGAAGATAAAATAATAAAGCTTTGTATGTAGTTTTTGCTGATTGCCCCTATGGGTAACAGTGGTAAATGTTATAGGGAGAAATAGAAGAAACATCTTTGGGGGCAAGAGAAGGGTAGGAGGTGCCCTGTGGACTATGATGGAGGATTGTGAGAGTTTTGTGGTGGGTGGGATGTGGTGACATGCATCTAAAGTGGTGAGAACCTATACTCCTAAATCATATACAGTGTTGTAAACCAGTGACAATGCAATAAAAATAATACAATTTAAAATTGTATTATTTAACTTATTTAACATAAAACTAAATGCTTTTCATAGTATTAATTAATTTCCATCTTATCCCCTACAGTTTTGACTTTCATCTGTTCAAACAAATATTGCTGTAAATATTATTCACATAGCATTGATTGTGTGATTACAGTTTAGGTGCCAGGAAACTGACAAGTATAAAATACGCCTGATCTATTATATCAAACCATTTAGTTTTTCCTTTCTATGTACTTTCTCTTCTTTTTTCCCATTCTGGTTTCATTTACTGTTTAATGATTTCTTCATGGACTGCTAGTTGCTGATACAACTCTGGCTGGAACTTTGATTCTAGAGGCAGAGTTTGGCAGCATTTTCAGTTAAGGAAAAATAATCAATATCCAAGGACATGTAAGCAGCAGTGGCCTCTGAGATAAGGCAAGTAATCTAGCTCCTGTTTGGGGACTGTGTGGATTGAGTGTCTTAGAATCTTGGCAAATCATTTCCAAAATGACAATGAGCAAATACACAAGAAAATCTGTTATCAAGGACATTAAAGAATAAGTAAATCTAAAAATAATTCTCATGATATTTCAAATAGGTGAATTTCAAGTGACAACATTTTTTGCTCGCAATATAGTTTATATAAAAATTATAGTTTATAGTCAAAACTATATTATGACCTTTTTGAGCAAAACACATAAAACATAATCAACCTTTTTCTTGATATCTCAGAGCTTTAGAATAAACTCAATTATTATACTCTATGGTCTAGTTATACACTTAAGATATTTTAAACACTGATATTAATAGTTATTTTAACCTATATAAAATCATAGTAGAAATCTATCCTTATTGTTTTGAAGTCTCTCTTCTCACTATCAAGTTTGTAATTATTAGCTTTTGCAACTTGCAATGCAACTACCTTTTATATTTGCTTATTAAATTCATTTTCAGATTAAACAACCCAATAACTATTCCAGGTTAGAGTTTGTGAAGTATTCTGAGTGAAAGCTTGAGGTTTCTTTTATAAATAGAATGCGTAAGGTTTAATGCCTGAATGCTGACGTTTACTCAATTTCTCTAAGACCATTTTTTTTGTGTTCTTGGATTTCAAATAAATCATAGATGCCTAACAAATGGCTTGTATTTTGAATTAATGTGTGTATACAAATAGATATACCATTTTATGTAATTGTTTTGGCCTTTTGAAAATTAAAATATAATGGATTAAACAATGCAGGGAAATTTATATAGACTTTGTAAGAAGTATAAAAGTTTTAACTAATTTAACCAAGCATTTGCTCTACTAGAAAATATCAACATGAAAACAAATGAGAGAAATGTTGCTAACATCAAGAGAATAATTTAATTATAAGCAAAATACAGCTAGAGTGTTTTTAACTAATCATTTTAAATATACTTAATTACTTGCTGTAAACCAAATCACCTAGTTAAACTGTGAAAGTGTTGCAGGACAGGGAGAGGGGCAGCCCAAACCCTGCAAACCTGTCTATTCTAAATGGGTTCTGCCATCCGCCGCATCAACACAAAAACATATGACTTTAATGGGAAGGAACTTTAATAAAACTAGGAAACAATACAGGAAAGTCAAAGAATCTAGTTTCTAAATGAAGCACCCAAAGTTACCCATCCCCTCGTGGGTCAAAGTCCATCCATATGGGATCGGCCCAGAGCAAGGCCCCAAAGCCTGCCACAAGTCTAAAGCGTCTTCCAGTGGGGACCCACAGAAAAGGGTCAGAAACAACCAGACAAGCCCGGAAGGAAAAGAGCAAAATCAAAATCAAGGTAAAAGCTGCCATGGTCACCTCCCCACGGGTCTCACCCATATCTGTGTCACCCAGTCCACGACCAAAAGGCAAGCGCAGTTTCTTCACGTGTCTCTAGGCTCCATGCGCCTCCTCTAGGTCTCCTTCTGGCTCCATCCTGCTTCCTTCCTTCCTCACTCTCCTCTCCAGCTTCTTCTCTCCCTGCTCAGCTCCACCCTCCATTTGGGTGAGGCAGGGAACCTGGAACCTCCCCCTTTCCTGGGGGCCACCCTGTTACAAAAGAACATTGATGATACTTATATTAGCTCTAATATTTCATGATATTCCATGAAATTATCATGCAAAATATGTTGGGATTGCTTTTACAATACCCAATCAAGAATTATTAGAAAGGGCCTCCTTGGTGGTACAAGGGGTTAAGATGCAGCACTATGAAGCTATCCACAGCCACTACAGCACAAGTTCTGCCCCTGGCCAGGGAGCTGCACACATGACGCAGCAGACCTCTCCTGTCTTGCCCACTGCTCCCCTCAACAGTGTATTTCAGTTCATCTGCCTGTTCTGCTCCCCACTGTGTCTCTGGTGAATCCTCTCACCCTCCCACGTGTCTGGCCTATACCTCTGTTCTGTATGCATGAATAAATAAAAAATAAATCTTTTAAAAAGAGAATTGTTAGAAAGATCTCTATAAGAGAATACCCTAAATATTTGGCAATAGTTATTGGGAAGTTGTTGGAATTAATATTTAGCATATAATAATATAATTTTCCCTGAGGCAATAACAATTTCAGTTTTTACTAAGGAATTTGCATTTATTTTTTCCCTGAGTCAGTGGAGCATTTTTATAGCAGTAATAATAATGAATCTATAGGAACATTAACTCTGGTAGTATTAATAAGTTACCTTATTTTTAGCACGTTGCATCTACCATGTTATATAGATTTCACTTTCATTATCTATACAATGGAAGTTTGGAAAAATCTACCTTCAAAGTCCTATTTTAATATTTTTGGAAGACAATTCCTGCTGTGTCTTTGTAATTAAGGATTGCAGAAGGCACAAATTTATATTAACAAAATTTACATTTTGTCTATGGTGAGTAGAAAGGAAAAAAGAAAAAAACATAGTTAACATCACCATAGCTTGTTTTATTTCATTTTCCTCCAAAAGTTCCAGTAGTTCCC
This sequence comes from Talpa occidentalis, assembly GCF_014898055.3. Lineage (NCBI taxonomy): Eukaryota > Metazoa > Chordata > Mammalia > Eulipotyphla > Talpidae > Talpa > Talpa occidentalis. The sequence goes on along the minus strand of NW_023604861.1, from coordinate 54,522,723 downwards.
AATTTCTATGTATATTTTAATATTTTCTGACAGGGAAGATGTGTTAATCATCACTGTTGATTTTTCATGATAATTTATGGAAACAAATTTAATATTTTGAATTATAGACAAAAAATAGTCATTAACCTTTTACTGTATCCTTGTACTTTTTTAAAGGTGACTAGGCACATAAAGTCTATTTCTTTCAAAAACCTTCATTTACATATTTTAATTCACACTAATTATTTTAGGGTAAATCTATGATATATCTAACTCTGAATCTAAGCTATATGTAATAGGAGAAAACTCCAAAGAGGAAAAATAGAACTAGAATCAAGAGGAAAAAAAGAGACTCTCTGTTTTCTGTGGTCTGAATGAGTTATAAATTAAATTAAAAGGAAAGAATGCATCTTTTTTTCTTAATGTTACTGTTCTCATTCTTTCTTCCTTCAATGACTTCTGGTTAGATCACTCCCTTAGTCTGTTATTCCTGTTAAGATCTCTTCTAGGGGCTTCCCTGGTGGCTCAAGGGTTTAGCATCAGCACTATGAAGCTATCCACAGCCACTGCAGCATGAGTTCTATCCCTGGCCAGGGAGCAACTTACTTGGTGCAGCAGACCTCTCCAGTCTCGCCCGCTGCTCCTCTCAGCAGTGTATTTCAGTCAGTCTGCTTGTTCTGTTCCCCACTCTGTCTCTGGTGAATCCTCTCACTCCCCACACTTCTAGCCTGTACCCCAGTTCTTGTATGCATAAATTAAAATAAATCTTAAAAAAAAAAAATCTCTTCCAGATAGCATTTAGGCAGTCACCAGCTCAGCCTTCCAAGGACTCATTCAACAAGAAATTATTGAATGCTGCTATGTTCTAGACACTTTCAGATTAATTTTATTTGAAAAAGTAAAGCTTTGGCTGAAATTTTGTGCTTTGTCAGAAAGCTAGAAAAGGGCCTCTTGAAATATCTGGGTCACTGCTCTGTCTTCACTGATATTTCCACTAACTTCACCAGTTCTAGCTGAGACAAAGTGGATTATAGATGTGGAAGATTAAAACAAACAAAACCACTTATATAGTACTTGGTTATGTGCTGAACAGTGTTTTAAGCCCTTTATAAACCTTGATGCTTTTCATCCTCACAACAACCGTCGTTGTATTTATCATCATACTACTTGAGGGATATGAAAGTTGAGTCTCAAAAAAGGTGAAGTATGACCATGTGCAAAGTCAGGTAACTAAGAAGGGGGACTAGGACTCCATTTCTTTCTTTTTTTAATTTTTTAAAAATTTTTTACATCATTGTTCATTTTTAAGCAGTATTTGCTTCCCTCCCCCAACCCCCTCAGGGGTAGTCCCCATAGAGTTTCCTTCACCAGTGCACCCGTGCACCATCACCTCAGTCCCCTGTGCTCCTGCCTGCCTCCCTCTGATACCTCTCCCGCCTCCTCCCCTGCAGGATGTCTATAATTTATAATTGTCTGTTTTTGCTTTGTTGTGTTTTGTATCGCTATTATTTTTTTTACACTGATGTCTTATTTGGTTCACCTATATTCCTGCTATAAGTGAAACCATCCGATATTTTTCTTTTTAGGACTCCATTTCCTAATTTATAAATTACATTAGCTAAAAAAATTATGTTAAATGTCTGATAATAAAATAATTTAAAAAATCAGTTTTTCTAAATTTTTATTTTTTTTTAATTTTCTGTTAGAGTGACATTGCTTTACAGCACTGTATGTGATTTAAAGGTATAGACCTTTTCAGATTTTCTATCAGAAAGTATACCACACCCCATCTATCACCAAAGCCCCATAATTCCCCACTATAGACCATTGGGCCCACCCCCCACCATCCGGTTCTCCAACCCCCATCTTCCTCTTATAGTGGCCTCAATTCCGCAGTCATAATCCTAGAGTTTGTTTTGGTTCAATTTTCTCCATTCTTTTGTTTTTCTTCTTTATATTCCACATGCAAGTGAAATCATCTTGTATCTGTCTTTCTCCTTCTGACTTAATTCACTTAGGATTATATACTCATTACTTTCAATATAAAAAAATTATTCTGAGGGGAAAGTAAAAAGAAAATAAGACACTTTTTGCTCAGCTAAAGCCCGAAACAAAGAATAGAGACTCAGGCTTCTCTCTGCTATGGATAGCAAGTATGCAGCATGCCAGTAAGGACCTATGGTAGATATTCATGCCATTTTGTATTTTGTTTTAGTGTTTGCTTTAAGAATATCGGTATATACCTTTATTGATTTTTTTCTCGCTACTGTAGTAAATTGTCAAAGTGGCTCAAAATAACACAAATGTATTATTTTATGGTACTGTATGTCAGAAATGTGACTCATGTCTCAATGTTCAGAGCTACGTTCCTACTGGGAGCTCCAGGGGTGAATCAGTTTCCTTGCCCTTGCCAACTTCTGGAGACTTCCCATACTCCTTGCCTCATAGCCTCTTTAAAGATAGCAATAGAAGAAAGCTTAGTTATTCTCATGATCTTCAATACTGGTCTTTTCTTTGTTACCCTTTTCCATCATTTTAATGATGTCATCTTTCTTTTTTTAAAAAATTATTTATGCATACAAGAACTGGGGTACAGGCCAGAGGTATGGGGGGTGAGAGGATTCACCAGAGACAGAGTGGGGACAGAACAGGCAGATTGACTGAAATACACTGCTGAGGGGAGCAGCGGGGGAGTCAGGAGAGGTCTGCTGCGCTATGTGGGTAGCTCCCTGGCTGGGGAATCGAACTCATGCTGAAGAGGCTGTGGACAGCTTCATAGGTTGTGTCTTAACCCCTTGTGCCACCAGAGAGGCCCTAATAATGTAATCTTTCTGATTACAATGGACTCACCTAGGTCATCCAAGATAATGTCCCTATTTTAAGATTAGCTGATTAGCAGCCTTAATTCCATATGCCACCTTAGTTCTCCCTGGTCATAACATGAAACATTCACAAGTTCTGGGTGTCAGGAAGTGAACATCTTTGTTATGATCATCTAAAGTGTTTTTTTCCTCCTGAAAATGTAAAAGTCAATTTACTTTAAATCTTAATCCACCCTAGTTCTTCCCCTAGTCTTCTTTAGCTAGGTTGTCTGCAGTCTCTTGCACACATCTATGGTTCACAAAAAAATTGAGGGATTCCAATCTCTGATTCCCTCCTATTTTGAATTCTCTCTTTACTCTCCATCAGCTCTGGTTGCTCTAAATGATGTCATCTATTTCCGGCGGCAGAATTATTTCATTTTTTCATACTCTTTGCCACTCCACATTATATGACAGTGAGTGGGTGGATGGATGGATAAATAGATGATAGATAGGCAGATAGATAGATAAACTCACTTCTGTGTCTTCCAAGTTTGATTCCTGTCTGGATTCTACTGGTACTCTCTTTTTCATTTTCAGAATTTCAGGGAAGTTTTTCATTGTATTTTACAAAAAGTTGTAGTTGTTTTCATAAGGGCTGCCATAACAAGCACCCTATCTCTGAAAGCTGGAAATTGAAGATCAAGGTGTAAACAGGACTTTTCTCCTTGAATTATAGTGACTGTCTTCTTTCTCTGTCTTCATATGACATTCAATCTATGCCTCGTTTTAACTACTCACCTCTTTAAAGATCTGATTTCCATAGTCACATTTTAAAGTATGGAGGTTAGGGCTTTAATATATGGATCTTGATAGAACACAGATCAACCCTTAATAGTGTATCAGGAGATATCTCAGTTATACCAGAACTGAAATTCATCCAAAGAAATTAGAAATATTGGGCATAATAAATATTTCCTCTGAATATTAATTTAGTCTCAGACTTTCATTCAGTGTATGTTCCAGGGCCCCATTATGAATAAACTCATGTTAACATTCAAGATAGAACATACTTTTTTTTATTCTTGAGCCTATATAACAACAATACCTACAATTCAACTACAATGTTAGCTTTTCTGATTAATTTATAAATTAATTAAAATTAATTTATATTGCTGACTAAATGCAGTTGCATTGACTCAGTAAATGCCAACATCATAATATGAATGTTTTCTCCTTTATACCACATATCCAAAAGCTGAGTTTTGTTGAATCTATCTTCATAATATTTCTTGGGTCTGTTCCTGCCTCTGCACTGAAGTATAAGATATCAATATATGATGCCATTGCTACTGTTCTTGTTCTAGAATTTTCCACTGGCTCTCAATTTCACTCTTATTTAGCCAGATTCCTTAGTGCTCTCCAAGTCTGTAAAATCAGTATCCACTATTACATTAACTATATCTTGTATTAAGTACTATGTGCTGTTTTGTTTTGTTGCCTATCAATCCCAGATAGGAAGTGAACACACCAATAGCTTTCATTTTGCTCATTAAAAATCTGAGTCTATAATACTCTCTTGACCCTGATGGATGATTAGATTTGTTGACTTAATCTAAATGACACACTCTTTAGTTTCCTCATTCTTCTCTTACTGATATGATGCTATTGGAAAACAATAACAATAACTCAGAAAAACAGCACCAACAAAACACAGGATTTATCCATTTCTTTTTTTTAAAGATTATTTATTTACACATACATGAACTGGGGTACAGCCAAAGACATGAGAGGGTGAGAGGATTCACCAGAGACAGAGTGGGGAACAGAACAGGCAGACTGACTGAAATACACTGCTGAGGGGAGCAGCGGGTGAAACAGGAGAAGTCTGCTGCACCATGTGGGTCACCTCCTTGGCCAGAGCTGTGGATAGCTTCAGAGTGCTGCATCTTAATCCCGTGCACCACCAGGGAGGCCCCAGGATTTAACCATTTCTTAAAAGAATTTTAATCATACTTAGAAACCTTTTCCTTAAGAATTTGTGAGTCTTGGTATTAGTGAAAGTGCTTTATATTTCACTGTTATGGGGAACATATCAGATAGAAACTTTTTTACTATTTTTAATATAATTTTAATGAACTAATAGTATTTAAAATGTAGACTTAATACTTTAATCTGCAAAGCAGACATTGTGCTCTGTTCTAAAACCATTTTCTGATATCTTCATTTATTCGTTTTTCCCTTTCTGTGAAAGACTCCATTATAAACCATCTTCATTTTCTAAATCATAGTAATTCACTAATGACAAGAAAATTCTATTATCAATTTTGAAAAATGTCCTTGAACTGATTTCTCTCTTTTTGCTCCCTATAAAGCATTGTAAATATGAAATTGTGTCATCAAAATATACATTTGTCTGCTGGACAGCCTCAGTTCTGATGTTTGTTTTTACACCCACATGTGCTATTACACCATCACCATAGACTGTTAAACATAGTCAAAGAGCTAAACAAGTACAATGGCGCTATAAATGTACATTTTAGTCTGTGATATTTTGCCATCTTTCTTACCAAAATTCCCTTATTGTTGTCTTCTTTATGAACCTAGAAAAAAACACACAACTTAGATGTACCCAAGAAAAGCAGTTAGGAGGAAAATAAACTCACAGAGTACAATTTAAAAATAATTTTTTTTCCGGCTTCCTAGTTTAAAAATACCATGCTTGTTGAAACTTGTAATGATTAAAAATAGCCCTTGAGTAGAGAGATTGTGTTTTTTTAAGATCTGTTTATCTGAGATTTTATGTCAAAAATAAGAATCAGCATTCATATTTCACTGGTAACGTCTTATGAATCTCAGAATAAACCACCCCACCCCAACAGCATGCACACACCATTAGCCACTTCCTGATGCAATGTAAGTTCAGAATCAGTATTAACCACTTCCTGAACATGCTATGTAGATTTAGGGTTAGCATTCACCACTTTATTAGCATGTGATGCACATGTTACCTTGTTCAATGTTATTTTGAAAAGAATAACTCCATTTAGAAGTTTACCTATATAAAACTTGACTAAAAACTCAAAACCAGTGTTTTTTCCCCACAGAACTGAAGAAATATTCATTCTCAGAACTAAAGAAATATTCATTCATGAAATGTTGGCACCAAAAAGAAGTGTAAATTTTATGGTTATTTGATTTATAAGTTTATTAAATTTTAAAAGTTAATTTAAATTTAGTAATGAAAGGCATTACTAGGAATGTCTAGTAATAAAATATAGACATATTTCTATAGTCCTTTGTAGGAAGGCCACTATTGAATTAAATAGATTCAACAATTTACATTTCTTCTATTTTTTTCCTCCTTCTCTAACAGTAGGTAGGCACTCGTCAATGAATTTGTTCATCTTCCTTCCTGTAATCCTTATACTTTTTTATACATAGATTCTTACACTTTTTATATGTAGATTAGACCTTAGGAGAGAGTAATAGTCCAAGCATTAATCCCATCTCCTAGGCTATGTCGAACACCACAGAAGGTACTTTCTTCTGGGGGGCAAAAAATTGAAACATATTTTTAGCAATATTTGTTCTGTTTTTTTGATTTTCAGTTAAGGGAGAAAAAGTTTTTATTTTCCTCAGACACAAAAGCAACATATTTAATTCTGACAAAGGCCCTTAAGGACTTGTCAACAGCCTATATTTAGAGAATTAGTAGGAAGCCTTTGTCATGCCCTTGACTTCTGAAAAGGAATGGGGCACTGAAGCACTTTCCATGGCTTCTATGAGATACTTTTGTGTCTTTTGTAGGCTGGCAGGGATAGCACAATTCAGGCCACAGTCAAACCTCCATATATAATTGGATATGGAAGAAAGATACATAGTTTTCCATATTTGCCAATTCTGGATGATTATGAAGATCATATTTCAGCCAGAAGATTTCCCAAGTAGCTTATGTGACAAAACTGCCTGTGATGTTATGATCCATTGAATAATAATGTCTTATAAGGGTAGATGCAATGCCCAGAGTAAGCAATACATGAGTGAACACACTTCTCTCACTGTATCACTACAGCATTTCAAGTGAATATAGAAATACTTGCAAATTGTTCTGAGCTGTGTAATGTCTCAATGAAAATATGTGCATGAGGAAGAGAGTACAGAAGGAAGGAAAGAACAAATAATTATTTTTTGATATGTGGTACTATGATAGGCACTACTTATACTTCATCTCATTTTATTCCTTAAAAAAAGGCAACTATTCTTATAATCTTCTTAAATTCAGGTCTTTTTGTCTCTGATGCCTTCATATAATTCCACGTGATTTTCCCTATGGAACAAAAAATTCCTGTATTCATTTGCTAATTTTCAACCCACGCTAAAACATGTTACCCTGTGGTTTTCTTATTGTTCTGTATGTTTTCACGAGAAATACGGATGTCTAAACTGCAAATAGCATGTCTTCTTCCGCTGTGGCATTATCAAGTGGTTCATACTATACTGTCAAGCCATATTTGGGCTAACATTCCAGGAAGAAGGTAGACAAGTCTGAAAGTCCATTAACAGACATATACTTCCAGGTTTAGACCAGGAGACTTTTGCAAATGCTTTGGGTAGTTATTTCAGGGGAGGAGAGATGAGAACCTCGCTGATTTTATTCATTTACGTATGCATGCATACATGTATTCATTTTTCCTTCATTAGGCAGATAGCATTTGTGCACCTGCATGAGCCAGGCATTGTCAGGCACTGGGCATGCAAAGGGAAAATTAAAGATAAAGTCCCTGACCATATATGAAGAGTAGTCTACTGGGAAAGAAGATAAAATAATTACACAAAAAAGTGTATTAGAACAGTCTTTGACAAGTATAATGAAAGGGATTATTAGGAACTGTTTAACAACCCCATAGGCATTTGAAAGCGTCTAAGTGTTCCAGGCAAACTGATAAGGGAAAGGGGATAGGGAGGGAAAGTGGTACAAATGTACAGGGGTCTGGATGGTATTGCTGACAAAGGCAGCATCGCATGGGCTGCCCTGCGGTGGGAGAGAGAAGCGGACTGGGGCACAGAGAATAACAAAGCCAGTGGTGTGAAACACGCCTCAGAGTGGTAGGAAGGGGCCAGATCAAGGCATGCCTTCATTAAGAAGGGAAGGATTGGGGTCAGAATGGGGCGTTTGCAATTGTATGGGGGAATATAAAAATAAAATTTAATATTTAAAAAAAAAAAAAAAGAATTTTAGTTTCCATCTTAAAAGCTGCAGGAAGCTTTTAAAGCCTTTAAGCAAGGAAGTGCCATGATTAAATTTAATTTGTGTTTTGAAAAGATCACTTTAGTTACAGGGTTTAGAATAGAATGGGGAAGTAACTGAATGTTTCATCTAAAGTAACTGAAATGTTTCAGACAAAAAAAAAAAAAAAAAAAAAAATGATGGTAGCTTGGGGCCAGAGCCCAGGAAATAGAGAAACAGAGAATATGGGAAAAATCATGCTTCTCACTGCTTGAATACATGGAGGATGGAAATGGTAAACCCTGACTCTTGCTCTATTAGTTTAAATTGAACTGAGGACTGCACAGAATCTTACTATGTGGTCACTACTTGGTTACTGCATTCACTCTCTTTTGAAGGGAAAATTTCTCAATGAATCCTTGGGATCAGTAAGTGTTTCCTCTACTTGACCCTCTAGAATTCCCTTCCTGTCTAGGAAGGTCAAAAAAAAAAAAAAAAGCTAAATTAAACTATAAAACAAAGCACCCAAGGATTTTTTTTTTCTTTTTCTATCTGGCTTCTGTTCCCTGTACTCCTCCACCTTCTTATCTCCTTCTCTCTCTTTTCTCTCTCCCTCTCTTTCCTCCCCCTCCCAATATAGATGTCAAGGCCACACCATTTCATCCCATATAAAATTACTATTCTCCCTCAATCCTTCAAGTTTGAGAGATTCATTTAACTCCGTTTAGAAACACCAAGTAACACTTGGGAGATAGGCAATGGAAATACTCATTTCTTTTTGGAGGGGCTGTCTTTTCCTTCAAGGTCGCGATTTATCTAGATCACGAGAAACAGAATTTACAACAACCTCAGGGACTCAGAAAATAAGGAGAAAGAAAAGAAAACTCCTCTTGACTACAAAGCCAGTACTTTGGGACTGAGTGCTTAGCTTCTATTTCATCCATTTTGTGGAACTTAATTAAACCAGCATTATTGATTTTATGTCTTTAAATTGTCTACTTGAAAGAATGCAAAATGGTACAAAATGATGCCAGTAGTACTGCCAGTATCCAAAATCTATAGTTCTGAGTTAGGATTATAGCTGTGCAATTTTGACTTTATTTGGGGCTTGACTTCAGTCTTGAACTTCTGCCCCTCACCCCAAAGCCCCAATCAGCACTGCATCTGTAGTTAACTAGTTTAGTGGCCTTGCAAAATTCATCTCACCTGCATGGGCCTTGATTTTCCAGTTGGAAAATGAACTAGTGAGGCTTGATTTATGAAGGAACATCTATTTCTAAAGTTCTAAGACAAATGTCAGCAAGTGACATAGACTGCGCATGTGTGAGTTTCCTGTGTGTTTTCTTCTCTCAGCCTTTTCCATCACGTGCATCATAAATATTAAAAATAAACCTCATGCGTTCCTTTCTCCTTTGAGGAATAAAAGCAGATAAATGATTCTGCAGGCACCGGCAATTCTCAAATCTCTGGCTTTTGAGATGTTTGCTAATGAATGCAGGCCCCATATTTCCACCCCTCCCTTCCATTTCCACAGCTCATCCAGGGCCATTAAATTCTCCCTGTCTCCCAATGGCAGAACACGGAGGCCAATCCTCTGACAAAGTGCTCTCAAAGCAAAACAGAATAGCCCTCCCATTCTAAGATAGTCTTAGCAAGAAGGAAAGTAATCTGATTTCCTGTACAAAGATATTACATACAATGATGTTTGATAGATTGACTTACTCCAGTGTTAGTGACAATTTAAAATAGGAACATGTTAACATGAGTAGATTGCTTACTGATGGAGTGACGGAGAGAAATGTGTGGGAGCAGGTCACATTGCCTAGGCATTGGCTCTGCCTCCAAAATACATCCTAAGCACAGAGGTGACTGAACACTGTTTCTGAAAGCTTCCAGATGCCCACTATTCAGTCTTGTTTTAGTACGGCAAGGATGGGTCACTATAACGGGAATAAAAGAGTACATATCATCCGCTCTCTGCAGCATGTGGAGGGGCAGAGGGAGGAAGGACAGGTGTGGGTTAAATATAATTGACTGCCTGCTTTGTCATCCTTTGGAAAGAAGGACAGTCTGGGGAAATAGGTACAAATGTACCTTCTAGAACAGACCTTTTATTAACAGCCTCTGAAACAACAGCATTACTGTTCTCTGATGTCAGTCCTCAGTGATCTCCTTAGACATTTCTTTTGAAATTTAAAAAGATATCCATCAATCTGTAATTTGAAAAACACTAGGACTGTGTTTAAATACAGTGGCCTTTAAGCACTGGAAACATAGTTTGTCCAAATTGAGGTATGATCTTAGTGTCAGATACACACCAGATTTCAAAGGCTTGGTACAAAATTTAAAAAGAGCAAATGAAAAATATCTCATTAATAAATGAAAACTATCTCATTAATAAATCTTATGTTGCTTATATCTCAAAATAAGATTTTAGATACCTCGACTTTATTGTTAAAAGTCATTTCACCTGTTTCTTTTTTTCCTTTTAAAGTGTGTATTAGAAAATTAAAAAATACACATTTGACTCTCATTATGTTTCTTGAGTAAGCACTGTATTGCACTGAGAAAAGTAAATTCTGTATTTCACTGGGCAAGATAAATAAGACATGTATTTAAGGTGTATTAATAACACAAATTCAACCTAGTTAATTTGAAGTTCAAACTGGCTTTATTAAACAATATTGAGTCAGGCAGCATCCTGTGTAGTCAATGAAAAGTCCCACAAAAAAATTGTTCAAAATGGAAGGTTTTAATGGCCGCAAAGAAGGTGGACAGCAGAGGTGCAAGGGAGTAAGAGACAGATAACCTCACTAGTTTGAGGAAGGGGAAACTCCAGATGGCTTCATTTAAAATTTCACTTTTGGGAGAGATTGAAACTGCAATAAGGTAAAGTATTAAGTCTTGGTGAGCCTGGCATTTTGAGCCTGTTTTTGCTTTTTGTTTTTCTTTTTCTAATAGATGAAACAGGTAAAGAAACCAGGAAGTTACTCATTTGAAATCTCTTCACAAACTGCCAGTTTCTTTCTTAAACATATTTGTTACATATAAATCTCAATGAGATTTATATCTTGAATGATAGGGATGTAATCAGGTGATTTTGAATTTATTGATGTTTGGGTGATGAAGAGAGCACACACAGGCCCCTCCTAAAAATGGCACAAGCAGGCACCAGGGAACCTGAGATAAGCAGAATCAGAGATAAAGCTGACAGCAGTAAACAATTCCAGCAGACTCCCTCCAGCAGAAGAGACCCCCACACATACACCAAAACTTCCAGCAGTAGCCTAACCCTATAAAGACCCACACTCCCATTTGGGGGCACAACTCTTAGCAGGCACAGAGTTGCCACTTTGTGGACTTTCAGTAAAACCTGCTTCAGTCTGATACTCTTTGCCTCCTTGCTTTTCTAAGAGGTGATCCAAATATTTAGGGTATTTAATCCTTTTGGAGGGATGTTGCAGAATTTAGGAATGTTTTAGCCAGATTCAGAGATTTGTTAATTTCATCACTGATTAATCAGTCTTCAAATTTGAATAAAGTTTTAACGTGATTATCATAGAAATATTCATATACTTAACATTTCATACTGCTATTGCTTATGCTACAAAGAGGTTATTGTTATTCTATTATTATGATCATCTATACATTGATATTAAAATAATTCGTATAATATTTTACCTTTATTCATGAACATGAACAATGCAAAAAAGATTTACAGAATGTACTGCAATACTAAGCTCTGGCAGTCAGGAGCACGCCAGCATGGTCCCAGGGACACTCTTGAGAAACGAGTTATGCAGTAGGTTTGCAGGTTTGCTATTTAGTTAGTTATAGTGAACAAGCATGACTGATTATGTGACAATAGCAGGAGAAACAGGGTCCAGGGGAAGCAAAGGGTAGTTATCTTGTGGGGAACAGGACTTCAAAGGGATCAAAGGGTAATCAATTTTATGGGGGACAGTGGAGGACATGTCAGCCACATGTATAGGGAGCATACTTCACGTGAAGGTACATGGCATAATTTTCAAGCTATTCCCAGACCATCTAGGACCCTGATCACACAATCAGTCAACAGTTCTCTAGGTGTCCTCGGCCATCTCGTGATGTGGGCCATTGTCTCAAGGCTGTCATGAGGGAGTGTCTTATCCAAATCCTTTACAAACATAGAGAGGCCATGCACACACAGGTGCAGAGGCCTTTGGTGGGAAAGAGGCCACAATAAGCCTCAAGTATAAAAACACATATCTTTTAACAAAAAATGTGTAGAGCTGTTTTATCTTAGCATATTCAATAAGACTTTTCAGAACACTGCAATTCATATATTAACAGTAGAGTTTGCTTTTTGGTTATTTTGTGAAGAAGATTTAAAAATATATATCACTTATACCCAATGGAATACTACACAGCCATTAAAAAGAAAAAAAAAACTCATGTTATTTGCGGAGACATGGATGGAGCTGGAAGGGATTATACTTAGTGAAATAAGTCAGAAGGAAAAAGAAAAATATTGGATGATACCATTTATAGGAGGAATAAAGGGAAAATGAACATAGGATTTAAAAAAAGGACAAAACTTGTAGACAACTATAGAGCTGAGGCTTATTAAAGCAGGGGAAGGGGAGGAAAAGGAATCAATCCAGGGGTGGGAAGAGCACAATAGACCCTAGTAATGGTTCACAGGTAATGTGGTAGTGGGATATTTACTTGGAACTATACCTGGGAGGAGAAATCAAATACTGTAAAAATATGACCAAAGTGAAAAAAATTGAAATAATAAAAGAAAAAAAATCCAAGTATAAAATAATCACTTACAGAATAGAATCTTTGTCTAGTATAAGAGAGAATAACTAATTACACATTCTGTAACATTGAGTAGGCCTTAGAAAATTACTTAATACATTACCTTTATATAAAAGTCTGAATTTAGCCTTTCCTGTAAAATTCTTTGTCTTCACTTATTTTGTTTTCCTATAGACTGAATGTATCCTTCCCACAATTCATAAATTGAAACTCAATCCCCAGTGCTAGGGAGTTTGGAGGTGAGGGTCTTTGGGAGGTGATCAGGTCATGAGGTTGGAGCCCTCTTGAATGAGAATATCAAAGAGACTTTATAAAAGAGTTTCCTGAAAAATCCCTGTCCCCTTCTACTGGTGGGGCTTATGAAACTGCAGGAGTGCCCTCACCAGACACCGAGTTTGTTGATCCTGTGATCTTGGACTTCTCAGTCTCTAGAACTATGAGCAATAATTGTTTGTTGTTTATAAGTCACCCAGTCTACAATATTCTGCTCCCTTGCTAATTGAAAATATGTAACTTAAAAATTCATGCATAGATATCTTCATTCATGCAGACTTTTTATCTTAGATATGAGAAAAATTCAAACGATAAAGGTCAATCATCAGTTGAAGTTTTTTCTAACAGGAGAAGGATGAAGAATGTGTTTGGAAAATAGAATTTATACATTTAGTCATAGATTTAGGTAGGAAATAATCATCTGAGATGACCTTCTCTTTGAGATGAAAACAATTTCCATACCAAAAAAATAAAATTAATTCTTCCATAGTTGGGAAAAAGGAATGAGAACATTTTATGGAGTACTTTTTTTTAGGGTGGGGGTAGAGAGTAACTTGCCCTCTCAAAATCTGCAAAATAGAAATAAGACGCTCTATGTAAAACTAAAACTAGTAGCAAAATATAAGTTTTGTGTAATTTTTGGTTTATATAATTCCTTAAGCATTATCTATTAAAACACAGTCACAATCAGCATTTATTTTATTGATACTTCATCTTATACATCAATGAGAGGTCAGCATATTATATGAAAAACCAGGAAAGTAGAAATAAACATAAACCAGGAAAGTAGAAATCTAGTGATCTAATACAAGTCAGAAATCAGTAATTAATTTACATCAGAATTAAAGTAAAAGGTCTTTTACTTACACAGTCATATTTATTTTGAAGAAGTAATTGTCATCCCTTGTTCTAAGGACAGATTAGTAAAGCCAGACATGTGATATGACATATGATATGCCATATATATTCAAGTTCTTTTCGAAAGAATATCTTACTGTGTGTGCTTCCTTCTGCAGCTTTCAGCTGTGTTTAGCCTCAGTCTCTTCTTCCATTCTCATTGCAGTAATAAAGCCATGTAAGAACCTAAAATTTGAAAGCAGCAAAGTTTGCCTTCTGTCAACACTCATATATTTATTCATTCATTCTAAAAAATATTTCTCAGAAATACTTTTTGTACTTGAAACTCTACAAAGCATTATAAATGTGGATATAAAGATATAAAATTGGCATGGAGAGATAAATATATTAATAAAGAACAAACCATAAAATCATGTATTGTAATTGTTGCTGATATATGTTTATATACCATGTATATTATATATAGAGAGAAAGCTTACTAGTAGGAAAGGCGTTTCTGAAAGGTTTTCTCAGAATGAAAGCTGACAGAGAAGGAGGTATTGTGGTGATTGGACTGGCTGAATGCGGAGGGGTGCAGGGCTTGGTTCATGGGACATTGGACCTTACAATGTGTACATGGAAGAAGGACACTTTGGTGAGTGATGAAAGAGGTTATAGTTTCTCATTCTCTAATTGATGGCTTAATTGCTTCATATACAAAGTTTTGCCTTTCCCACTTAATTAGTATTACTACAATAATTAATGTTAATAGTATTATTACTAAATATTAATTTTAGACTCTTCACAAGGACAAGCTTGTCTATATTTCATACTTACTTGACATATCTCCACTGTGACTGACAGAGCCTTATGATATTTTGAATTTCCGTCAATCTGGATGCTGACAACATTTAGTGCCAGGAGGTATCATCACCTCTTAGATTATGAGTGAATAGTTTCAAATCTTCAACTCAAAAAATATTCTCAATCATTAAACATTTGGCTCCCTTTTGAATTCCGTACTGCAGGACACTGTGAGACTATCTCAAAAAGGACTGTTTCTCTGTCCAGTAGTTTCTGTCTCAAAAAAATTCTGGCATGGAAATTTTTGCCTTAGATTTGGCTCCAGTTAGAGGAGGACAGTTCCTTCTCTCAGCAGACTTGTAATCTGTAAAAATTCAATAAAAAAATTATTGCAATGAAAATGAAATAGGGAGACTGTGTCAATCCTAAGGAATTACATAATAAAGTCTCCTCTAGCCTTTTGTTAAATGGAAAATCTATCTTCAGTCTGCTGTGAAAGCAGAGATTGCTTGGAACCTTTTATTTATGTGGAGAAGGAAAGTGTCTGCCATGCTTTAGGGCTTTAGATTTTACACTTTAAATAGTGAAAGATGCACTGGAAATTAGGATTTTCATTGTAAATTTTATGTCTTATAGAGCCTTACAGGTCTTAAATTCTGGAGATATGGATGAAAATAACCCCCATTTTGACTTTGGATTCCTTTGAGATTAGGGAATGAGGTGCCTGTAGAAGTATCCAGAATAGGTATCATGGTCTTACTGAATTTAGTAAAAGGAAATAAGTTCAAACTGTCTTCAGCATTCAACAGTATTTTGGGTAAAGCAAAATTATCCTAACAGAATATAAGTAAATATTTTGACTGCATTTCTCATAGGTATGATGCCCCCCAAATTGCATTATAAATGTTTGGATATAGTTAAATAGTAACTCACAGTTGGCAATAATACATCTAGATGAAATGAAGCAGAGAGGTTCTGCTTGCTATCAAATAGATTTTCCACCACTGGAGAAGAATTTAGCAAGAAATTCTTGAGCATTTGTAAACTTCTCATAGCTTTCATTTATTTCTCCTGAAAGTTTAGGTGCCAAAAACAAAATTATGACTGTGCTTATTATTGTTATTAATATTTACTATTTTTATTTTTTACTATGAGATGTGGAAATGTTTTGTATCTTTGAATTAAGAAATGTCATCCCTATTCTAGGATAGAGAGGGTACCACCATTGAAGGTGAGGACAGGGTCACTGCTTGTCCTTCTTCCTCCCCAAGTCAATATAGCTCAGGAGACTGAATCAAAGACAGGAGTAATGGGATGAATCTGGGGTGGAAAGGCATGGTGCCCTCATTTCTGGGAACTACCACTCTGACATTCAGAGCCCTTAATCAGTTCTTAAATGCAAATGAAAGAATAAGGTGAATCCAATTAGCTGTGATTTTTACGATTTCTTTTCATCTCATCAGACCATTCCTAATTAAATATTAGCATTCTAGAAGGATAGTCTTTGCTCTGCTGCTGGGAAAGTAGATGTTCAATTTTGCATATCTCAGAGTAGCAGAGTAGCAGAAAGATTACTGTCCTTTGTTGGATAAATGTCCAAAGAACAGCCTGAATCACACTGTGATAGTTATGGGGTGGTTGGGATTGGGGGTGGAGGTTGGAATGGGTACTGATGCTGACATAGGAAACGTAATAGAAATTGAACTGTTCTATATACTGGACTTATTGTAAAATGTGTCTTGAACTTTGTGATCAGATTATATATGAATAACTAATGCCAAAATACTATGTTCTTATCTTGTGATACTTAAAAATAAATACTGATTTATAGTTGCTTCTTGATTTTGATTTTTTCTTTATTATAGTTAGTCTTTTTCCTGGTCCCTTATTTAGGTTTGGAGTGGGGGAAGAGAGGAGGTATTAGGGTCAAAATAAGGGGGGGCCGCAACCGTATGGGGAATATAACCAAAATGAAAATGCATACATTGTGCAAACATGAAAAATGATGTAAGAATTATATGAAATAAAATATATTAATAAAAAAAAATAAGGTTCCTGAAGTAAATTGTCAAACTGTTTTCCAAAAAAAGAGATGTATCATTCTACTCTGAAAAGAACACTGGATGATTTCATAATCTAAAATAAATAAATAAATACTGAAAATCTTTTAAAGACAATCCTTCATTTACAAACAGATCATATTATAGAAGCTTTTAATGAAATGGAAATGAGGGTATATTTACCTTTTGAAATAGAGTGAGATTGAAATTTGAGAATTCCAAATCAAAACATATGAGTTAATTTAGCCCATCAATAAATATTATCTGTTATACATTCATAACAACATGAAACAACAAAGTATTGAATCCATTTTTAAAGCGTTCCCATTTTATAGGAGTAGTAAGTAGTAATATGTATCCCTGTATAGAAACTAAAAGTTATTAAAAAAAAGATTTGTAGTTCATATATGTGCATTTTTAACACCAATGTTTCCTTGCATAAGTGTTTCATTGACAACATGACCTTGACAAACAGGAGTTGCCCAGCAAGCTATAGGATGCAAGATGCAGCTGAAGAGCAAGATCCTGGCCTTTTAATTGATAGAATAATTATATAGCATCTATTGTGAGGGGAAAAAGGACAACAAGAAAAGGGAGGATTGAAATTAGAAAATTTGCTCTGTTGTCTATAGTATCAGGGGTTGTGAGTCTGCCCTCCAGGCACTTCTCATTTGCTTGATGACTTGGTATTATAATTGAGATCAAGTTCTAGATCCCCAGCCATGGTTACAATCTTATCAACAAGACTTTCCACTGATCAGCTTCTGGGGTCCCTTGTCATATATTGGCCCTCAGCCCCCCTACCTGGCCCCCTGGGCGTTCTCAGTCATACCTCATGATGTATAAGTCAGAAGTACATTTATGCATTGGTCATAAGTTCCCCAGGTTTTCCTGGTCATAGCTCGTGATGCAATGTCTTCCCAGAGTGATCAAGTTTTAAGTTGTTGGTTGATTTGAACGGTACCTTGTAATGTTTGACTCCTATGACTGATTGACCAGGCAGTTCTGACCTCATGCAGGAATGCAGAACTGCAGGTAACAAAAAATGGTGGCTGAATAGGCCACTTAGGAGTAGCAGACCCATACATAACAGTCCAAAATTGGTATTTTCTTCCCAGTGTTTGGACATTGCTAATAGTTTTTTTTTTTAAATTTTACACATTTTTACATCATTTTTCATGGTTGCACAATGTATGCATTTTCATCTTGTTTGTATTCTCATATAATTCACACCCTCCTTGTTTTGACCCTAATCCCTCCTCTCCTTCCCACCCCCCATAGTGTGTCTCTGGTTTATAGTTGCTTATTGATTTTGATTTTTACTTTATTATAATTAGTCTTTTTCCTGGCCCCTTATTTAGGTTTTCTAAATCTGTTCCACTCCTAGGTATTTACCCAAAGGACACAGAATCATTAATTCAAAAGGGCACCTGCACCCCTATGTTTATAGAAGCACTATTTACAGTAGCTAAGCTATGGAAACAACCCAAATGCCCAAAAATAGATGACTGGATCAAGAAGATGTGGTACATATACACAATGGAATATTACTCAGCAATCAAAAAAGATAAGCACATGCAGTTTGCAGCAACATGGATGGAGCTAGAAGGGATCATACTCAGTGAAATAAGCCAGAAAGAAAAAGAAAAATAGCGGATGGTCTCACTCATAGCAGGAATTTAGAAATCACTAATAGTTTTATTAGCAAGGAAATAAATTCCTGGAAATGGGAGTCTCTCTCTCTCTCTCTCCCTCCCCCCCCACATACACACACAATTTTCATCATAAATGTACATCTCTGTATCTCTGTACAAAAAAGCAAGGTTGATGAAACAATATCATTATTATAGTCTTTATAAGCAATGTTAAGAGAATTAAAGAGTACTAAAGACCATGTTACCACTTGCAAGTCTTGCCATTTTTTCTTTGATTCTCATGGAATTGAGCTACATTTCTCTGTAGTGAATTCCCTTTACAGCTACTTGAACTGACTCTCATTTTGTGCTCCTTGTAAAGATATATTTCCAAGAAAACTTGATTTTCAAGCTTCTCAGCACTGCCTTCCACTGGGACTGAAGCTGCCTCCTCACTCTGTACTTGGGCAGTGCAGCGGAGCACCTCGGAAGCTGCTGGACTATTTCAAATGTCTCCAGAAGAAGGAAGGCAGCTATTTGTAATTTCTGGAAACAAGCACAAGAATACAAAGCATCCCTCTTATTGTTGAGGTTAATGATTTCAACCAGACTTTTCTGTAGAATTTACATGGTTCATGCCTGATTAAATGGAACAAAAACCACGAACTATGTTGAGCAGTTGATTCAACTGAGTAAACATTCATTGGCCTCTCCATGCCAGGTACTAGTGGTAGGCACCGAGTTGTGAAAAACGACAGACTCTTCGCAAATAGCTCACTCTAACCCATAATTAAAAGGTGTGAGAGGAGGAAACTAAGAGCAATTGTAAATGTATTTCAAGGTGCAGTATCAGTACTGAGAAAAAAGAATGACCAGAGGAAATAGAAGCAGAGTTGGAGATCAGTAAGATTTTACTGTGACAAACAGAGAGATGAATAATTCCAGTTTATGCAAATAATAAAAAAAGCTCATAGATATTCAGATTTTACATCCATTGCGAGAAAACCTTACCACAACTAGGGTAATGGTATATGCTTGTATATATACCTAATGTCTCACTTGCCTAAGCAATTAATATTATATGCCAGATAAAAGATGCATATCTCCAGAAAGACCTTAGAAATAAGTTTTAGTTGTAGCAGCACGATGATAGCTATAGGAGATGGTTTTATGTATACGAGTTTCATTAGACTATTCCTAAACTTGAATCATTTGGAGACCAAACTACCTATATCAGAGTCCTTTCACATCATAATGTTATTGATAAAATACTCTTCTATATTCCTGCTTACTCAATACAATTTATCATCTACCGCTTTGAAAAAAATAAGAAAATAGAAAAATAAAGCCGGGAGAGGGAAGAAAGCCAAACATAGAATGAAGCACAGGGTTCTAAGAACACAGTCCACCACTGCAACTTCTCTAATTCATTCAGTACATTGACAGCGCATAGATGGGTTAACAATCACATCTAAACAGACAATGTTTATAAGACAGTTATGCTTTTTTTAAAAGTATGAATTTGAACTATATTTGTAACATTTTAAATAGCAATTTTTATGTCAGCTATTGAACCAAAAGCTAGGTGCCAAGTAGTGAAAAACGACAGACAACTACTAGAAAAAGGGTAGTTATGAATATTTTAGTTTGAGTTATATTTGTTACATTTCCCCAAAAGATATGTTAAAGTCCTAAACTCCCATTACCTTGTAATTTGACTTTATTTGGAAAAAAGTATCATTGCAGATGAAATTAGCTAAGTTGAAGACAGATTGATATAGGAAAGGCCCTGAATCTTGATATGATTTATAAGAAGAGAAAAATTGATGACAGTAAGATGCACTGAGAGAAGGCCATATGACAACAGGCTCAGAGTTGGAATAATGCATCTTTAAAACAAGAAATGCCAAGGATTAACAATCACTACCAGATGGGAGGATGAGGCAAGGAAGTATTCTAGCCAGAGTTTGAGAGGGAGAATAGCTTGTCAGTACCCTAATTTTGCACTTCATGTCTCCAGAATTATGAGATAATAAATTTTTATTTCTTAAACCACTTATTTTTTGGTATTGTGTTACAATTCCAGGAATTGAATACAATGAGCAAATATATTTTAACTGATCCTCAGAGATCATATGGAGATATATTTAATACACAAAAAAAGTCACTGTTCACAAGAATAGCAGTATCTTGGTTTAGAAAATAATCAGTGTCGTTCTTATTGCACTCGGTTCCTTTGGGTTACAAGTTGAATCCCCTTGAAGAAGTCCTATTGGTGATTGCACATCCAGTTTTTAGTAACTACTTTTTTGTGTATACTTACTTACTTTTATTTTCGGGTCATTCTTCACACATGCTTTAACACCTTTTACACTGGGTTGTGCATTAGCTCAGGAACCTATCCCAAAGCTATGCAGGCTATGTGAACAAACAACTCTTGTACTCATGGAAAGTAGAAATCCTGAAAATGTGGAAGAGGGAATGGAAAGGATACATCCTTCATTTTCCGAACACAGTTTATTTTGTTTAAAAATAAAAGAGAGAGGGAGAGAGGGAAGAGCATTATTCAGTTAGCCTTGAGGACTAGCCTTGAAGATCTAGATTAGGGATAGGGCAGAGGGGCTGGAGAGAAGGGCCAGCATGTAGGGGATACTGCAGACAAACAGGCATCAGTGACAGTAAGATGTGAGCAAAGGAGAAAAATGAAATATGATGTCAGAGACTAACTCCTTTTAACAGACACTATGTATCATTCATCTGTGCTTTCAGAAAGTGATAGGAAAATCTGGCAGAGTTCCATGAAACTGCTTTCTCCTTTTGGCCCTTTTATGTGTTCTTCAGGTTCATTTCTCCCTCTGTTGCTGTACACGTAAGAGCAGATAGCTGGGGAGGTCAGTTACTGTGTGGGCCCTGCTGTTTCTAAAACACATAACTTGTCTCTGTTGACCATAAACTAGTTAATTTCATTCCACTTTAATAAACAGATAATTATCAATGGAATATTATTGTTTAGACCAGGAAATGTGTTAGCTAAGTCTGAGGAGCTGTTGTAAGGGAAGCATGACAGAACTCAATGGAAGGAAAATAGATTAGAGTACGCAAAAGAAAATGATCATATTCTTGACCCTGAGACTAGAGTTAGAAACTTATCTGTTTATAGTATCGAACACATTTGAAACAAATATAACTCTTCATTAATTATGTATGTGTAGATGTTGGCAGGATAAGAGAAACTTTTCTGTGACATCAACTTTTAATCTTGAAAGGAGGTATAAAATTGGTCTCCTAGTCTCAGGGTCTCCCATAGTTTAATTTTCTCAGGAATAGTTGGTCTTAGGGTTATTCAAAAAGGCTCGGAAAGGAAGAGTGATTACGTACTTCCATTTCCTAGGAACATATTCATTCTAATTGTGTCTCTTTTTTCCCTTCTGGACTCTTGACATTGACCTCAGCAGGAGTCTCTCCAGGGACTCTGAGTAACAGTGGAACTTCTTTCTGAACTTGACACTGCTCTGTGCAGACTCTGTTGGTGGCTCATCAGAGACTAGGGTATCAGCCTATTCAGAGCTGCCCAGGGTCAGGACCTAACTTTCCCCTTTGTTTTCCATTTGCCATTCTTATCTATGATTGACTTACATGATTCAACAGTCAAAAAAAAATATGGCAGGTCCTTCGAAATGGTATCATTTTCTGCCTCCCCATCACTGATTATTTTTAAGAAAGCCTCTAGATAACTGCCTAGAAATGACCAGCAATTTTAAATCTATTTTCCATGATAGTTTAAAATTATTTTTCATATATGCCCTGAAGAAGGTAATTGGTGGATAGTTTTGGAATTTGTAGAAACTGCTGACTTTTGTGCTTTTCAAAACATTAGCAATATCTATGGACTTTACTGTCCCACTACCTAAATTGGGTTTTCCTCGTTTGGTTTTCCTCGTTTGCCAAGTTCAATAGCTTAATGTTGGGCTTATCACCACCCACCTTATTTCCTTTGCCTCTGCATTTTCCACTTCCCATTACTTCCCACACATCATCCCAGCTCAAGTTGCTAAACGAGTTTTGAATTTAGGCCCAGAAGTGATTTAAGAAGTTTAATCCGGCCTCTGCCTCACCAACACTATCAAATGGAGTTTAGTCATCATCTCCCCGTCTGGATATAGACATCAGAAGTGGTGGCCTAGTAAGATGCTCTGAGTGATTCCTTGACTCCAGTCTGCAGATTTGAACTTGACATGCTTACCTAAGGAATGAAATAAGGTGCTATGATGACTGGGCAGTTTATTTGAACATGACCTTTTGGCCCATATAGTGTGAAAGAGAACAGAGAACAGAATTGAAAGTTTATCTGTCGGTCTTCTTGATAAATCTCAATCTCTTTAGTTAGACACTAACCAAATCAGATATGATTAGGTCTTTGTTAATGTCTTACCTTTTAACAAGACTGATGAAATACAATTCGTCTGCTTGTTATTTTATTGGTATTCCCTGGTGCTTGAATTATCACCTTCTAAATGCAAGTTCCTTATAGAAATCTTTTCTAGCCAATCTCATTTTGTGACATTATGTTAATTAAGATTAAGTTATATAATATGTAAATATACATAAATTGGGATAAGGGCAATACTATATAATATGCTTAAAATGAATGTTCTATATTTATGCATGACTTTAAATGAATATATAAATGTATATATACTTGTGCTAAAGTATGTATGTGAACATAGTCACTATATTCATAATATTAGCATTCTTTGAGCATGCATTGTGATCTAGGAATTAGTTGCTGTATTGTTCATGTATTAATTCACTTGATTTTATAATAACCTTATGTAAGTATTTCTTTTAGCCCCATTTTACAGATCGGAAAAGGTACACTGACAATTCAATAATTTATTAATAGTCACAGAATCAGGAAGCAGCAGATCTATCATTTAAACCTCTGTGAGCTGTTTTCAAGGCTTATATCCACTAAATCCCTATGATACCTTAATATATTAGGATAACATAATCTGTTATGATTAAGGTACAGATCTCTGAAAACCTAGTGAGTGTTAACACATGACTGAGGGGAACTGGGACCCCCAAATCTGCACTCTCTAAGATGTCCAGCCATCCATGCAGGCAAAGATAAAGCACAATTTTAGGGTAAAAGAATTTTAATAGGGTTCATGTGCATAAAGACAGAGGAGAAGAAAGGATAATAGCTTCCCAATAAAACACCCAAATTTACCCACGTCCTCATGAGTAAATGCCCAGTCAAACAGGGTCAGCCCAAAGTTGGGCCAGTGAAGCCTGAAATCCTGTCACAAGTCTAAGACACCTTCTGGCAGGAAAGCATAGGCAGGGAATGAAAGGGACCAGGCAAGTCTGGGACAAAAGGAGCAAAATCAAAGTGCAAATCAAGCTTAACAGCTGTTACTGTCAGCTTCCCCACATGTCTCTTTCAAGTGTCTCTACATGTGTCTCCTCCACGTGTCTCCTCCAAGTCCCCCAAGTTCCTCATGCAGGTCCAAAGCCTAGAAGCAAATGCACTCTTCTTCTCCAAGTCTTGCCTCCCTCTGTATAATGATGCTTCACCTGGCCACTTAGCTCTGCCCACCACTAACTGTGCCTGGGAACGTGGTACCTCTCCTAACGTGACAATTGTCCCCCTCTTTTGGCCCTGGTTCACATGTTCTCTCTGTCAGTCTGTTACATATTGACCAAGTCCTTTCCTGACATTGAGACTTATATGTGAATTAGTCAGGTCTCATCCTCTGAGGGCTATTGTTCTGTGCTTAGTTTTTCCATCTGTCCTGGAATTCATGACTTGAAGGGGGATTACTCTTGATACTTTTGTCTTTATTCCTATACCATCAAATATCTATCAGCTGTGTGGGTCAGAGCTTGGAAACAGAACAATTCAAATAGCTCAAGGTCATTGGCAGCTATGAACTGGGAAAGAGGCTAAAGTAGAAGAAACTAAGGGTTTTCAACTACAGACAAAATGATTCCTGAAGCTCTTCTGCCCTCAAATAATCCTTCCACTTTGCTATCAGTATTACAAAATGAGTCATTGAAAACCATTCCTGGGCAGAGGAAATAAAACCCCAAAGGAGATATATTTTCTTTGAATTGCTAAGGAATAAACAGTAAGCTTCAGAGGAAATTGGCATTTATATGAACCTGTGGCCCTTTTAAAGTAAAAGAATCAGATTGTCTTTATGTAAATCACTAAAATACATTCACACCCCCCCCAAAAAAAAATTCAACTCTTTTTAATAAACCAGCAGCCAATTGAGACTCCCATGTGATTATCTGATTTAGTCAAGATGGATAAAGTAGTCAGGCTGGTTGTTCTTGAATTCTAGGTTTTGCTCTTATAAAGAATATGGTCACATTCAGAACTTAGGATATAAATTTTTTAATTAGAAAAATATTTTGAAAAGTTCTAATGGTGAAGAAAGGATCGATACCAAGGAAATTTTATTCAAAATTATTTTAAATATTAGAGCTACATTAATTTTGAATGTTTGCTTTATTCATATCTAGTTAATATTTTAAATCCTCCCGATATAATAATGACATTTCCTGTTTATTTGGTTTTGATTGTTTATTTTTACTTTTCAGCTTTATTCCGATTTTCCTCATCTTTGTTTCTGTTCCTTTTATGACTTTGGGTGTTTTGATATTTTGAGTAGTTTTAAGTCAATACCATTTGTCAAATTGTTATATAAGATTAGATTAAGTTCAACAATCTTTGCAGCATCTTTAATATTTCGCATTCTAAGAAATGCAATTATTTTATAAATTATCAGGAAATCAGGCTATTGAAACTTTTTAAAGGTCTTAAAAAAGAGGGATAAGGAAGCATTTCATTTTTTTCAGTGTCTTTTATAAATGCATGACACAAAGGTGAATTCAAATTTTGCAATGTTTTAATATGACTTTTAAAGTGATGGCAGGAGTTGTGTTGGAATTGGCCAACAACTATAGGGAGAGAAGAAGGGATAATACAATGTCCCTAAAAAGAAACCAAACTTCCCTCACCCATCCTGGAATGATATGGAAGATGGTTTTTCCTGTGACTCCATGCACGGGACAAAGAAGGAGAGAGGACTGAGGAGCTGTAGACTGCCTGCATGTGGCAGGCAGTGTGATGGTGCATTTGGAGTGGGCTTTGCTGGAATGGACTAGGAACAGGTTTCAAAGGGTCAGGGTGACCTCTCTCTGAGTTTGTCCTTCAGAGGAGGCTAATATAAAGCCAAGTACTACTCTAAGTAATCTAAGGTGGGGGAATGGAGCGAACACAATACAAAGAAGGGAGCATGTAGCATGTAGATAATAGGAAAGAATGAAATAGAGGGAGGGAGGTAGGGAGCAAGGAAAGAGGAAAGAAAGAAATAATTGAAATATCTTAATACTTTGGAAATGAAAGACTGAAAAATCATGTTTAATCCCTATAATCTTAAATTTGTAACTAATTTAACCATCAAATCCTTTGTCCCTGAAAAAGTCAATAAATACAACACAATTTGGGGAATGCTGGTATGTAGACACGTAGTGAGAAGGTATAGTAGAAAGAAGATGTCAAACCATTGTGAGTATATCTAGTTCAGTGATTTTAGAACTTTTTTGGATTATTTCAATTTTATGATTAGGATTGAGAACTGTATCTATATCCACATTTTAGGAAATCTGTGTATCACACATACACCTGCTCTTCTGACATCACCCCGTCTATATTTACTTCTACAAAAACCTCATTGTGTCTGTGTTGATATAAAATTGTGTGCACTGTTGATTTACTAAGCACAGATGTGTGCTTTCCAATAATTAAAAATATATATCTTTTAAGACAAAGGTTTAGTAAAAACCAAGGGTGGCCAAGTGCTTGGAAATGGCAGGTGTTTTATAAGTATTAAGTGATTTACTTTTTCTAAGTAATTTAACATAGTCTGCACGTGCCTGTACTAAGTGACAGGGATATTCATCCAAGCAAGGTTTAAGTCCTCCCAATAAAGTTATTCATTCATTTGCCCTGGGGTGTCTCAAGCTCTAATATGATTTTGGCCAGGAAGGGCAGCATTTGTTAGTCCTCACCGCCCCCCCCAGACTATGTTGAACAAAGTACATACATTTATTTTTTCTGCAAATATGAAATAAATGTCGTGTTCATACTTAGTCCTTTATATTGTTTCTTCAATTCATGAAAAGTCATGAGATTATAGTAACTGTCTCTTTTTTTCTTGCATTTGCTGGAGGTTTCTTTAACCTCCTTCTATTAAGGTTTTTCAACTATGCTATATTTTATTACTATGAAAGACCATTCACTCACCAAATACCCAATTTATTACAAAGGATACAAAGAATACAAATCTCAACAGCCAAATGGAAGAGATGACATAGGGCAAAGTGTGGGGGAAGCCACAAAGCATTGATATCCTCTCCAGTCATGCCATTCTCCCCCAAATCTTCCTATATTTACCAATCCTGAGGCCTTCTCCTCTGGGACTTTTGTGGAGAATACACAGCATAGGCATGGACAATTAAATAATTGGCCATTGGCAATTGAATTCAACCTCTAACCCCACTCCCCTCTAGGAAATCAGGGAATGGGACAGAAAGCCTCACCAATCATGAGCTGAATTCCCTGTCAACCTGCCCCTAATTTTAGGTGTTTCCCAAAAGTCTCCTTCATTAACATAAAAAAGACACACTTATCATTCACAAC
Source organism: Talpa occidentalis (assembly GCF_014898055.3). Taxonomy (NCBI): domain Eukaryota; kingdom Metazoa; phylum Chordata; class Mammalia; order Eulipotyphla; family Talpidae; genus Talpa; species Talpa occidentalis. The sequence goes on along the minus strand of NW_023604861.1, from coordinate 54,495,586 downwards.
ACTTAAGGAATTCCAAAAATTTGGGTAGCTGTGAGACAGGGATTGTGGTTGAAGAGCAAATATGTATGCAGAAATATATTTGGTTCATTTGAAAGACCAAATATATATATTTCCTATAAATCACAATATCACACTTGGGTATGATAAATAGCTATGAATTGGGCTTTATTTACAGAGTGACTGTTGAAATATTACAGAACTTCTCATTTTAAAGATAACTGTTCTTATTGATGAATTAAACTCATTCCTTGTAATTCTGACTCTTGCCTTTCTTTCCCTTTCCATTCAGTTTGTTGCCCAGCCCAATTGTCAACAGCTGCTGGCATCTCGCTGGTATGATGAGTTTCCAGGATGGAGGAGAAGACACTGGGCGGTGAAGATGGTGACATGTTTTATAATAGGACTTCTTTTTCCTGTCTTCTCTGTGTGCTACCTTATAGCTCCTAAGAGCCCACTTGGACTGTTCATCAGAAAGCCATTTATCAAGTTCATCTGCCACACAGCATCTTATTTGACTTTTTTGTTCCTGCTGCTGCTTGCCTCCCAGCACATCGACAGGTCAGACTTGAACAGGCAAGGTCCACCACCAACCATCGTCGAGTGGATGATATTACCGTGGGTCCTGGGTAAATGTGTTACTATAGAAAATATAATAAAAAGCTGTTACTGCCATAGATTTTGCTGCTCAGAAAAGAACACTTATCACAATTTGGGACATAGTATGTTTAAAACAGGTTCTGACCATTGTAGCTTCAAGACCTAGCCCCAAAGCTGTTTTATAGGTTGTGGTGAACCTGCTCCCAAATAGTCTATGAAATGTAATCTTAAGCTTTAGATTCTAGGTTTTAATGACTTTACATCTCATTAGTGATTCTCTGGATATTGCCTGTATGATTGTAATTTAAAACCTTTTAACATCTTTCATTGGTCATATATAAATAAGGAATCTAATTTTCTTGAAAAAGATATGCCTTCTAAAAGAGAAATATCAATCACTGTGCATAATTAGTGATTCTGTACATAACTAATCATTTAAAAGATCAAACCATTTAATTTTATCTCTGCAATTACATAGTCAATCAAAATAATAGTAAATTATATAATAAGACACTTTCTGATCTCTATGTTATTTTCATAGAAAGAATATTTTGTATCTGAGAAAATCATGGAAAGGTAGAAAAACCTTAAAATAGCTGGTGAAAACCTTGGTTTATCCTCTTGTTATTGTAGCCATAGTTAAAATTTGTATTTCAATTATTCTCTCCTCTATCCTCCTGTGGTTTGCAGAGAAATCACATTGTCTTCATTTTTAACCTCACTGGTATCATGTACACCTCATCATTTAGTAATTAGAAAATATGTGACAAATTTTATGGTCACAATCTGGGAATATCAGTGGATTAACTGTCAAAACTAGTTGAGAAACTATAAAATGAGGAAAAGGCAGGGAAAATTACAGTATGTGAATCTAATATAGGTATATTTTTCATTTTTTAAGATTATAAAAACTATATTCTGACAATAAGAAAAGTTCATAGGAGCATGATTTGATGTTTTATATATGCTACTAAAAAGAAAATCCTCAAGTTAACTTTAAAATAGAGTATGTTCTCATTAATCTGAAGTATATAAAATGTGATTGTGCTCAGAGGGCAATTTTAGATAATCTGTGTCTTATTTAATAAAATAATTCTCACATTGCAGCTGATATTCATTATAAAAATTTCCTACCTGTCTCCATTTAAATATATCATTAATTATAAGTTCTTTCTGGAGCTTTCTTCATAGAAAATTTCTTGGAAGCAATTTTTAACTGTTTAGGAGGTTAAGTTTCCCATTTTGAGTAACTTTCCTATTATGAGTAACTTTAACTTTCCCATTATGATTAAAGTGGTCATTGGTTGCCACTTTAGCAACCTATAAACCTTGTAACAAAATTTACCTTGAAAGTTGGCTGGAAGAAATTATATCCAAACCACAGCTAAATGGTTAAACAAGGTCTAAACATAATTGTGAGCATTATAATGTCAGCTGAGAGAAATAGCTGTCAAAAGCAATATTTTATTTCTTCTTCCCTGACTGCAAGGAGTTGATTTCTGAAAAATTTTACTATGAAAAGACATTCTCTGGCCTCCCCGGTGGCGCAGCGGTTGAGCGTTGGGTTGCGAAGCTGCCCGCAGCCTCTGCAGCGCTGGTTCGATCCCCAGCTGCTCCCTGGCCACCGGAGGAGGGTCCCACATGGCGCGCAGACCTCTCCTGCCGCCCGCTGCTCCCCTCAGCAGTGTACTTCGGTCCTTCTGCCTGCTCTGCTCCCCCCTCTGGCTCTGGTGAATTCTCTCACCCTCCTGCGCTTCTGACTGTACCCAGTGCATGTATAAACAAAACAAACAAACAAACAAATAAATAAATAAAAACATGCCTCTATAAAAAAGAAAAAGAAAAAGACATTTTCTAGAATTAAAAAGAAAATATATGAATGATCATTTTGCTTAACTTATAAGGCATAAGAAAAAAATGTTTCTGGACAAAATAGATCTATCAAAATAGCTATATTTTCACTAAGCCTGAGTGCCTTACTCTAAGACTGAGTGGTTTTTTTTTTTTTTAGATCTAAGACTATAACGGGTACTTTCTATGTTTTGGGTTCCTGTCAAAAAAGTATGGATTTGAATACAGGTTCTACCACTAAGAGACTATTAAATTATGGGTGGTCAGAACCTTTCAGGATTTTCAATGTCTTCATCAATAAGATGAAAGATTTAGAGTGAGGACTTCTTTTCTCCCATTAAGTCCTATTAGCCTTTGCTGGGACTGGGGGTGGGAGGGGTTCCTGGGGGAGGGTGGAGAGTAGGGTGCTAAGGACAACAGAGTACGGTGCCTTAGTATTTTATCTAGTGTGATACAGACAAAAAGGAATGGGCTGACTTGAGAAAACACTAATGAAACATCCACTTTTGTCTCACTTGATCTGGCTGTCTAATAAAGTACGTATCCCTCTAATGTCAGGGTCTAGATTGAATGACTGTAGGAAAGGATGTAGCTTATAAATGTATTCCTCTTCATGTTAATTTTCCCAATGATAGATAGTCCTATTTAATTCTTTCCATACTAACTAAAATTTCAACCTATGACACCTATGTGAGCTACTGTGTAAAAAAGTATTTTTTCAATTGTACTAAATTTATTTTCCTTCCATTTTCAGGAAATATTTCCCATAATTTATGAGAAATGATTATTTTTATTCCTCCTATTTTATTTATTTTGACAAAAAGACTTTTGCTTTATTTGTTGCATATACTTATATATAAATCTTCTCTTTTCCTGAGTAAAAAGTTTTCTAACTTGAAAACCTATTCTCTTAAATCAATCTTTTTATCTCCTTGAGAAGTATAGTCTGCTTGGGAATTTCTGCCATTTTATATACTTTGTTGTGATTCAACAAGAAGAACTCATTCGTCATTACAGATCCAGACCTACTGCAATTTAGTACAATGTCAGAATAAGATTTCTGTGCTATTTTCAATATCTTTCCTATTGAATTTTTCAACTTTTTGTTAACTAATTAAAGTCTATTCAGTTTTATATTTTTAGAAAAAAAAACTTTACAGTGGCACAACATCCTTCCACTGTGGTATCTTTGGTAAGTTGTGGCTCATCATCCCACAACATTTTTTTAAATCTTTTTTTCCATCAGACTTGTATTAAAGGTTATCTACCTATCTTTTCTGCCATCATATAGCTTCAATAGATCTTCTAGCAGATGTTTGCTGTCAGGGTGAACTTTAGCATATAAACAAAGATATCTGAAAGTGTCATAGAGGGATCAAACAGGATTTTTGGCCATCTTGAGATATAGTTCTAACTAACAGGAAAAACTCATCACCGATGATTCAATTAAAATCAATAGATAGATAAGGTCATTCTAGATAGGGTATATCAATATCCTTCTCACACTGTCAAATGACCCATTTAAACTGGAGTGAAAACTAAAACAATGGTCCTATCAAGCAGGTATGTGGGCCTAATGACAGAATTCTACTTTTTAAACATCTAGAAAGAAAACTTCATTGGAAAGACTGAATGATGAGTTAAAAAGTTCCTGGGACTATCAGAGATCTGGTTGCTTCTATGTTCTGCTATTCATGACCCTCAGACTCTTGGTCAGGGTTTGATTTTCACTTGCAATACTAGAGATATGAAATGAATAGAAAATTCATTTAAGAAATTCCTTTTTATATAAAATTTACATACAAACTAAATATAGCATGTTATATGTACAATGTATATTCTGAGAATTCTTCTAAATTATAACAGCAGTTTTATCTCAAATAACATTTGTTTCTGGAGATAATAAGGAGTAAAATATATTAAAAAACAACAACAACATTGGGATGCTAGTTTTTAAGATTTTCCCAAAAGCCAGTTTGGATTTCTTTTTCCTGGGAATCCACTATAATTCAATTCTAACAACTGAATTTGTGCCATAGCTTATTCTCTTGCCAAAAAAAAAAAAGCACATAAACATGAAACATACATATTTTTACTTATGTTATCAGATCATCAAAAAATTTTGAAGTTGTACCATTTTTCATAAAGAAGTAGACTTAATGAATGTCACCATAGTAATAAAGCAGGAAATACTTTGTTTCCAAAGAGAAAACAAAATGTCTGCTGAAGTGACTTGATATTATGTGTGTGCCTAAAAATATGCCATAATTATATAATATGTAAGTATATGCACACTGGGCCAGATGAGGAGAAGGGTGAACTGAGGAAAAAGATTATTATAGGAAGAGATCTGAGCTTGTTAAAATTAGCTTATGGTGAATTCCTAGGCATAAACTAAGGAATGTTCATAATATCCTAGTAATACATGTTACCTTTAACACATATTTATTTGATAACTTTTCTCTCACAAAGGTCACTGCTCATTTCCATAACTCATTTTATTTTTAATGTTTTAAACACTGATATGAACAAATCTGAGTTTTCCATAAGACCTGCCAAAATGAAAATGTAAAATGGAGAATGGTGACCACATTGTCACTTAAAAATTTCAGAGAGAAAACCATACTATTTTGTGATCATCTCTTTATCTTTTGCCTGCAAGTCATTATTATATAAGGCTTCAGGTCCTCATACTTTGAATGCCATCCCTGAATTACCCATCTTCTCAAACACCCTTGAATGATACTTTCGCAATTACAAGAAACAAGTCTATAGTTTTCTTCCCTCTTCCCTTGGTAAGGTGTTCTCACCACCTCAGCAAACTAGCTTCAGACACAAACAGACACTCAAAACACAGCTGTGAAACACCCACTTGTAAATTTAAATGGATATTTTAATTTTCAACAAAACCAGATAAATTTTATAGTGTAACATATAATCCTTACTTTCCTGTAAAAGTCAACTTTATCAAAATATTAATCTTTGTCAAGAATAAACTAGTAAAGTATCAACAACAAAACATGTACATTTAACGTTTTGATAATAGATATAGTTGACCAAATGACATAGAGTGGGGAAGAAAATGAAGTTGTTTAGGTTTTCACAATGCAATACACGTCTGATACACCAATAGTTAAATCCGCAGATTTTGAGAGGATATTTGGCCACATAGTTCAGGTGATTTGAGGGAAAAGGGGTAAGATAGGAAAAGAGGAATAGATGCCAAATGAGGGAGGGAGGGTCTCGGGGTAAGAGTAGAGGGATTCCTGAAGTTTGCATTCATTCAGACTAGCAATGGCAGGGATAGTAGTGATGGAGGTTAATACTAGAAGAAACTAAGCAGTTAAGATCTGTGCTAAGTGATTTAAATGTGTATTCTCATTTGAATTTCAAAGTAATTCCACTTTACCTAACCATAATACATGATGTTAATATCTCATTTCACTGAGAGGAAATTGGCTTTGAAAAGTTAGATCACTTGCCCAACATCCAGTGGCAAATCAGTGGTTAATAGTAGAAACTAGATTCATATTCCAGTCAGTGTAACTCCAAAGCTCCAGCCTTCATCCTCTACAAGCCACTGCCCCAGAAGTGAGAGTAGAATGCAAGGGAGCAAAAACAGCCCAGGCGTCAAGTCTCCAGATATAAACTTCTAATTTTCTCTGCCTCTTCTTGCCAACTTAGATCTTTACGCATGATTATTATTAGAACTGATTATTATTTAGAACATGATTATTATTCATTAAAGATATAAAACTCTTTAAGAGTCACACTTGATATGACTTACTATGAATATCATGTTTGTTATTTTACCAAACTTATCACTACCACCATGATTTTTACAACATATCTACCACCCCTTTCCAGTCTAAAACACACAAATTATATATATGGCTCTCTAATACAGAAAGAAGCAATGTATGTCAAGAACAATAATGTTCTTTGATATAACCTTGAGATACTTCCTATATGGCTTCCATGATCATTTGCTAAAACATAAAGTTAAATTGTTTTACTTTTAAGGATATTATTTTTAAATCTTTCAGCGGTGTGTGTGTGTGTGTGTGTGTGTGTGCATATGTGTAGGAGAGTGTTTAGGAAAATTTAAGAGGTAAATATATTTCCTTTTTATGTAAATTTTTAAAAATAGTTAAAAGTTATATTAAGTAGAAAGTCATGTTCAATTGAAAATTAATATTAAATTAAATATAAATGGCAGGCAAGGACTGTTATTTATTGAAATAAGTGACGAGCAAAAGACTTAGATTAATATTTATGCAATGTCTTCCCATCTATCTAAGCATTCTTTGCCTTAGTTTTCATGAAAAGAAGTTTTAATTAAACATAAAAATACTGCTGCATTGATACTTGATTTTTATGTTGTTATATTTAGGTTATAATTTGTCAAATGACCCAGAATTCTAACATTCTCCATTCTGTATCTTAATGTAAAATGAACAAGGTATCCTTTCTTGATACTTTGACTATAGGTATGTCCTTAATTGCTCATTCCTAATTTTCTTTAAGATTTATTTATGTATACAAGAACTGGGGTACATGCGAGAGGTGCTGGGGATGAGAGGACCCACCAGAGACAGAGTGGGGAACAGAACAGAACAGGCAGACTGACTGAAATACACTGCTGAGAGAGCAGCGGGAGAGTCGAGAGGTCTGCTATGCCACGTGGGTTGTTCCCTAGCTAGCCGGAGATCGAACTTGTGCTGCAGTGGCTGCGGACAGCTTCACAGTGTTGTGCTCAACCCCCTGTGCCACCAAGGAGGCCCAATTTTATTTTCTAAATGTTAAAGTAGTGATTTCAAAATCATAGTAATTTAGATGTCTTCAAGCTAAATGTGTTTAACTAATCACTTACTTTAAGTCAGTGTTTCTTTAAGTGTGGTCTACTCAATAAAATCATAATCGCAGTGGATTTTATGCAATAAGGATTTTGAATTCTCTCCTTGGTTGACAGATTCAGAAACATTAAATTGAGAAACAAATTTTGAGAAAATTTAGATTGTGAATGCTAAATTTCATATTCATATAAAGGTGTTATTAAGAGTCTCACCATCTAAACATCAAATGATTTCACTACTTCACACTCCAGAACCCTCTATACCAAATATACTTTGCCTAGCCCTTAATGATCTTTCTAGTATATATCAAGTTCCTGAAACTCTGAGTTATAAAAAGGTAGTCCCAGTTTAGTTTACAATTTGAATCTTATCAGTTTAAAGCTCTCCTCTTCCCAATACACATCTGACATGTGGCTCTAAAGACCTGTGATTTTCCAGCTCATCCTTCACCCTTACCTGATGTAAGGAGGGACACAGACTCTTATGTTCCCTATTCCTTGGTTGTTAAAAGGAAGAAAAATGACAAGAAAAGATAACTTCACTGGGATCCTGGTCAGAGCTCTTTCCTTATTGACAGAAGTTCCCTCAAGCTTTGCTCTCTTCAGACTTTTCAATTTCCATGAATAGTTAAGTAACCATGAATTTCTGGCCAGTCTTTCATCTTGGGGCAGAGGTGGGGGGCTGGATGTTCTCTAGAGGGCTCCTTGTGCCTCCAACCTGCACAGTTCACAGCATCCGAGAGCCAACTCCACATGACATCTTTCTGTCCCCCAACTCTTGCTACCAGCAGTTGGCTACTTTAGGGGTCCTGTGATACTAGCAAGGGCAAGCGGGCAAGATAACTCAATTCCAGCTTCTTCCTGTGATACACACTCCCTAGGAGCATCACAAAACCTTATACATCAAATAGCAGGAGGTCAGGCTGCTGCCATACCAGCTGCATTATTGCCAAGTCCCACTGATTGTCTGCCGTCCCTGATGCTCCAGACCCGGAGAGATGACCAGTGGTGCCCCAGCAGCAATTGAGATGCCAGTTTTCCCTTGTTATAAGAATCTGCTTTTTGAAGGATTTTCTTGGCGTCTCCCACACTTGACTTAGGGAGATGGTTGAGCTAGTGAGTAATCACCCTCCCCTCTCCCTCAGTTATTCCCTTTGAACAAACACTGTACTGCCCTCAATTCACAGCGCTCTTGCACCTTCTTCCCAGTGTTCTTTCTGCATAGAGCAGAGGCCTGGGCAGCAGACGGTTGGTAACAGGTACAGTGCTGATGCCTGTAGGGAACTTGGGTGTGGCTACAGTTTTTCTGTAAACTCTCTTCAGAAAGTGGTTGCTTAGAGCTCCTGTCTTTACCTTTGAGTTAGGTATAGGTCACTCCTTTGAGAAATATCTTTGTCTGAGTTTTAAATATATTACATGGAGACCATAGGAGCAGCTCCTTCACTTCTGGTCTCATATAGGTCCAGCCTAATGTCAGTCTCTGCTGAGTAAAATAGCGACATTTAGATTTCAGTTTGAACAGAAGCAAAATTTTAACTAGAGAGTACTTATTTTTCACTGATTTGGGAAACACAGTAACAAAAACTCTAGCAGGGAGGAATTCTTTGTGTTCTTTTCATCTTAATTGATTTGGTGCCTCCACATGGAACTTGGCGTTCTGTTAAGAGACTTGCTGGGCCAGATGCTCGAACAGCTTTCTGGCTGCCATGACAGGTCATTGGAAGTGGCCTTAGGTGAAAGGCGATTTGCTTTTTGTTTGGGGCAGTTATTCATTGTTTAAGTGCTGACAGCAAGAGAGAACAAGGGAAGGCCTGTTAGCAGAAAGGCACATTTCTTTATGAAATCGGGGCTCTTAAAAGTGGCATCTGAGGTCTGCCAATTTTATCTCGTCCACATAGCCAACTTCACGATAGGATGTAATAGAATGCTCCAACAGCCCTGATGAAAACTATTATAGGAAAGGTAGGGGGAAATGTAAAAACTTCCTGGCATACACAAATATTTTTAAAAGGAATTTCTCTGACTCATTTGCACTGTGATCTTTCCTTCGTTGGTCCCCACAGTCCTGACATCAATGCTTGTAATAAGGCCTCCACCACAACGCTGAGAAATCATGTCATATGTTTATAAACAGCAGAGAGCAATTTTGAAATGTTCCCATTGTGGGAACAGGACAAACATTTTTGTGACAGAAGCTCCCGCAAGCTTTGTTCTCTTCAGAATTTTTCGTTACCATGAATAGTTTACTATGTGGATGTGCTTTTCAGTTAATAGCACCCTCTGGTTTTTTCTAAAGGCTTGTTTCTTCAAAACTTCTGTGAATGTTGTCAGAACAGAGGAAATTTTGTACCTCACCGGTGGGAGTTTAACAAATAGAAATCAGTAGTCATCCAATGGATAAATGATGACTAGAGGTATATCTAATCTGGTACTTTAAAAACTCCATTAATCAATGAGCACTGATTGACAATCTTATTTACAATTCAAGCTTAAAATGATTGTGTGAACCCTCAACTTTTTCAAAATCTGTTTTTTCCCCTTACCTTTGTGTCCTTTTTAGGTCAGAGGTGAAATAATTTTTTGTGTGGTCAAGAAAGTCAGCATTAATGTCTCTTTCTTACAAAGGAACTGTAATATATCTGAAACATGAATTGTTACTCTTCTTAGGAAATCTTTGAAGTCACCTAGTCTGAACTTCCAATTGAAGTGTCATCTCCTTGAATCCATCTAATAAGAACAGTTTTCTCAGACATTAAGGAGTTCAGGTTAAAAAGTTGCTTTCTGTTGAACTCAGTGATTCTCATTCTGCCCTCTGAAACAATTATCCCCAGCATCTTTATTTCTTCCACATAATTACCCACAAAATATTTGAAGTTACCTATTTTGGTTACAGTTAATAATGACATCTGACTTTCAAGTTTGGTAGAAAAAGATAACACAATTTATTTGTAAAGGGAAATAAAATATAAACATTCTGGTTGGTTAGCAGTTAGGTTAAAACAAATTTGACATTTGAAAACAAGAGAATCACAAATTCATAAAGGTTGAGTGATCTTTATAAATTACACAAGTTTTCTATTCATTGCTAGAATTTCTGTGGAGAACGATTGATGAAAGACATTCCCAGATCTGGATTGAAATCTCTAGCCCACAGGATAATACATTCCGGTTTTGGAACAAGTCTGACTGCCAGATATTTCCTTCTTTACACTGGGCTAGAAGGTTTCTTTCTTTAAACTTTGTATTGAAATGCAATTTCTGTTTCCTGGGGCAGACTGAAAGAAATCTGTGTCCCATTTTACAGGATAGATTTAATTTCTTATAGCAGCTATTGTGATGAATTTAATAAAATGTTGATAGTCCAAATAGGAAGAAGCAATGCCCGATTTTTTATATCAGGGTATATATATATATATATATATATATATATATAAATTTGGGTAAAATTATACTCTTCATGTGAGTTTATATAGATAGAATCTCATGTATAATCCAGCCCTCTCTTTTTTTGAAGTAAGAAAAGTGAAATTCAGAAAGATGAGGCCACTGGCTAGGATAATAAAGCTGATTACCAGTTGAGCCAGGGCTGGCACCTCATTCACCCAAAGTAGTCCAATTCTTTTTACCATGTCTTCAGGAAAGTTAACTTGAAAAGCATTTATCTGTTCAGTCAATAATTGCATGCTCAGATCTTCTGATCTCTGGGAATTGGCATTGATTCAAGCAAAATAAATAAGTTACATCATGAAGTCTCAAGAATAAGAAAATGTTGTCTAAGAGCATTAAGGAGGTTGAGATCCAGACGAGCAGCATTGTCTTAACATTAGTCACACTCTCCTTGGATCTCAGCTTTCTGATGTAGGTTGTGGTTCTGAGCAGGATTCTGAGACTGTACCCAGGCTCAGTAGTGAAAATCACCACGGATGTGGGAGGTGGAATGTTTCCATGCATTTTTCCTCATTAAACCAAAATAAATTCTGTTTCCCACAAACTGTAAAACCCAGTGCATGCATCATATCTGATTCATTTCTGATATATTTCTTTCTTCAATATGGAAACAGTGAATATTATCCTTTCCAAATTAAAAACCAATCTTATCTGAACTCTTAAGAGAGATTTGTTTATGCAACAAACATCAAAGGGAAAACTAGGATATAAACATAAAATCTCAAAAAAGCAGTGACCTATAGTACACTTTAAAATACAAACTATAATTAATTCAATTGAAATCAGACCTCATCTGGGTTAATTTAAATGTAATTTAAAATTAAAATATAAAATATGAATAATATTAGTCATTGTGAGTTTTCATTAAATGATAGATCATATGTCTAATACACTTACTCTTTCAAACATACAGAAAATGTAAGAAAAATGTTTTTTTACATTTATTAACTATGACTAATATATCACATAAGTGAAATCTTTTATATTTCTTTATTTTTAATCTATTTCTATTCATTAACATCAATCTCTTGGAATTATACTGCCTTCATTTAAATTGTATACTACATGTTTTTCTGATACAGAGATATAAAATTTTGACAAAAACATACAGTCATGTAACTAGAATTGTGAAAAAATAAAGACTAGGTTTGACAACTCAGGTCAAATCTGGCCCCTTGATAGTTTTTAATGCTTTCATTGTAATACAGTTATAACCATTCATTAACTACAAAGCCTAAATTATTTATTCTCTGATCCTTTGCAGAGTAAGTTATGATTGTAGTTATAGATTTTTATCAAGGTCCTTTATCAAATAAAGAAATTTCATAGTTTGCTGAAAGTTTTTATAATGAATGATTGCTGAATTTTGTAAAATGCATTTACTGCATTTATTGAGATCACTTTTTTTTAATAATTTATTGATGGGATAAATGACACTAAATTTAGTATAAAACATTGATTGCCCTTTGAGAGACAAACCCCAATTATTCCGGAGTACATGAAAATTATTTGTGTAATAAACTAAGTTTGAACACATATGATGAAAATGGTTATATATATATGTATATATTTATATGTATATATATACACACATACATATACATAGCAATATATAGCATCTCCAAATATGCATAGATATTTGGTGTGTATTCATCTAATTATAAATATAGTTTGTTATATATCTAGCTTGGATTTATTCCCAAGATAGTCCCAACCATTTTCAAAAGTATCACCTTTCAGAGAACAGTCCTATTGTAGAATTCTGGTTCAGCATAATTTGAAAATTTTTAACCCACCTCTGAGCTTGTTTGCCATACAAATATATACTAATTAAGCCTCCTTATCTCTTAAATATATTTCTAGAGAGTAGCACATCTGCTTAGTTATTTACTATAAGTATCAGTTCATGGTCTACTTTCTCCAATGTCTTTAGTCCTGACATTTACATATTGTTATTGAAAAAAAAAAATTGAATTAACATCGGTTTACAATGTTATTTGTATTTTTGAGGTATAGGATCTCCCTCTTCAGGGTGTTACTACACCACATCCACCACCAAAGCACCCATAATCCACCACCATATTGATGAGAAAATATATTATTGAACAAATGAATATAATAAAGATTCCAGTAGAACTTCCAGCCCAGGTGCAACGAACATTCCAATGCAGGCATAGTTAACAAGCTTGTTTACTTACAGCTCCTTCCCTTTCAAGATTCATGGCCAGGGCCTCAGTGTATAAAAGGAACCCTTGGCCTTTAAACTGGTGCTCAGGGGCCTGCCTCCCCTGGTGGCGCAGTGGTAGAGCGCTAGACTGCGAAGCTGCCCGCAGCCTCTGCGGTGCCGGTTCGATCCCCGGCCACCTGCGAGGGTCCCATATGGCGTGCAGACCTCCCCTGACACCCTCTGCTCCCCTCAGCAGTGTATTTCGTCAGTCTGCCTGTTCTATTCTCCACTCTGTTCTGCTCCCCGCTCTGGCTCTGGTGAATTCTCTCACCCTCCCACGCTTCTGACTGTACCCAGTACTTGTATAAAATAAATAAATAAATAAATAAAACAAAACTAAATAAATAAATCTTAAAAAAAAAAAAAAATACGGTGCTCAGACCTTACAGGGCTACCCAGGTCTGGGACCTCATGCATGAGTAATAAATCTTCCCCTGACCTCACCATTCCTGAAGTACCGTTTGTTCTTCCTCTGGGTAAAAGGCTAGAATTTATATCTACAACAATATTTCACTGTGCTCTCTCCCATTTGTTTTCACCCTTTCCCTTCCTCCTCTGGTCGTCTCTATTTTGTTTGGCTTTATCTGACCCTTTGTTTTGTTTTCTATAGTTCATGTATTAAGCAACACAATTCAATATTTGCCTTTCTCCTTCCGACTTATTTTGCTTAGCATACTCTACTACAGTTCCATCCGAGTGGCTGCAAATGGCAAGCATTCATCTATTTTTTTATAGCTGAATAATATTCTGTTGTGTGTATACATCACCACTTCTTGATCTATTCATCTTTTTGGGGCACTTAGGTTGTTTCCCTAAATTGACTGTGGGAAACAGTGCTGCAATGAACATAGAAGTACATCTATTTCTTCAAAATAGGGTTTTTTGCATTCTTCAGACAATTTCCTAGGAGAGGGATTGCTGGATCATAAAGCAGATCATGTGAAGATTTAACTATGAATTCACTTTCTTTAATAAATGTAGGATAACGGGTTATACCATGTCCTCTTGAGTGAATTTAGATGTTTATCTCTTTCAGGGACAACGTTCAGACATTTATCTCTTTCAGGGACAACGTTCAGACAACGTTCAGTTCATTTAAGTGGTGAAATATTTATGGTTGTCAAGTAGTTAATTTTATTCATGTTACCCCCGTAATGCAAGATCTATATTGATACCCCTTCTTTCATTTCTGATATTGATCATTTATATCTTCTCCGTAGTTTTCTTAACCATTCTGGTTAGAGATTTATCAAATTTGTTGACCATTTCAAAGAACTAGATTCTGCTTTCATTGCTCTTTCTCAAGTTTTATCTGTTAAAATTAATTGATTTTTCTCTGTTATTTTCTTTTTTTGGCTTATTTGGTTTTAATTTGCTTTTATTTTCATGGAGTCTGAGATGAAACTGAGATCACTGAATTGAAACCCACTGCTTTTATAATAGAGCATTTAGAACTACAAGTTCCACTCTAAGCTCTGCATTACTTCATTATAAAAAGTTTGGTGTTATTTTCATTTAAAATAACAAAAATATTTTAAGATTGTTCTGTTAATTCCTCTTTGACCAAATGTTATAGAAATATGTTGCTAACAACAATATATTTGGGGATTTTTCCAGATACGATTCATTATTTATTTGCTGCTTATTATGTTGTGGCCATAAAACATACTTGGTATGATTTCAGCATGTATAAATACATTGAGGTTTGTTTTATAGCTTGTGATATAGTTCACAAGTGGCATATTCAAAATGCCACTTGACCTTGAAAAAAAAAAAGTCTATTCAGTTATTGTTAGGTCCTTGATAGTGTTATTCAGGACTTCTGTATCCTTACTAAATTTTTGTCTACTGTTTTTATTGATTAAAAAGAGGAATGTAGGAATTTCTAATTGGAACTGTAGGTTCTTCTAATTTTTTTTTAGTTCTAATAATTATAACATCTTACAAGTTATTTTGTTAGATGTATACATGTTTAGGCTTATCTGTCTTCTCAGTGAATTGAACTTTTCATCCTGATATTCCTTACAGACCCAGTAACATTTGTTCTTCTAAAATATGTCTCCCCATATTATTGTAGCCATTTGAGCTTTCTTTTGATTGGTATTTCATGCTATTTTAATCCTTTCCTTTTACCAACTTACCAACTACTTACAGTTCAATTGTTCACATTTTTATTCTATATAACCTTCTGTCTTGAATAATTAGTGTGCTTAAATCATACATATCATTCAATGTAATTATTGATATTGGTGGATCTGTAATCTACCATATTATTATATTTTCCATCTTCTCTTTACTACACTTTTATTTCTTTTCTTAGAATAATTCATTATTTTTTATAACTCCTTGCTTATTTACATTCCTGGCTCTTTATTTATACATTTTAGAATATTTTAGGAGGATAACCTAGGATTTATAATCTAAAACTTTATCACAGTCTAACTTCAAATATTATTTTGCTTTAAATATAGTACAAGAACCTAATGAAAGTATGCTTTAATTCCTCTTTGATCTTCTGTGCTATTTTTGTCTATATTTTCCCTTTACATATTTTGTAAATCATAATACATTGCTACTACTTTTGCTTTAAGCAGTCAATTATCTATCAGAACAATTCAAACTCAGAAAAAAATGTTTTACATTCAGTTTTATTTTAACCAAATATGGATATATATTTTCATCTCTTCTTATAAACCAAAGTTTCTGGTTAGTAGTACATATCACACCTAAAAAAATTGCCATTTTCCTTTTTTGGGCAATGGATCTCATGGCAATGAAGTTTTGATTATTTGAAAAGAAGTCACTTATCTTCATTTATTAGAGCCACTGTGCTATATTTAGAATCCAGGTTGCCTTTAATTTTTTCCTTTTTAGCACTTTCTTGATGTCATTCTGTCTTCAATCATTTAGAAAATAAGTTTGGTGTCAATCTTAGATTTCTTCCTTTGGATGTAATATGACTTTTATTTTTCTCCCTCCTGTATGCTTTTAATATTGTTTATCTTTTTAAAAAGTCTGAATATGAAATGCATCATGATATGTGTGTGTGTTTTGTGAGGATATTTATTTTGCCTGTGCTAGACAGAAGTTCATAGCATTTATGCCTGAAAATGGACATGCTTCTTCTGCTGGAACATTAATTTGTACAGGAATTTGAGGCAATTTACTCAAGAGCTGAGCTGATCTCAAGGTTTGGATTTTCTTGTTTACAGTCAGTTTCAACACACCAAACACTTCTGCTCAGGGCAATGCTATGGATTACATGTCTGTGCCTTCCCCCTAATTCCTGTGTAGAAATCCTAACCTCTAAAGTGATGATATTTGAAGGTGGTGTCTTCAGAAGGTAATTAGGTCTTGAGGGTGGAGCCCTTATGAATCAGATTAGTACACTGATAGGAAGAGGCAAGAGACAAACTGTTTTTCCACCATGTGAAGATGCAAAGAGAAATCAGCTGCCTGCAACAGGGAAGAGGGCCCTCACCAAACTCAACCATACTGATACCCTAATCATAGGTTTGTAATTTCAGAAGTATGAGAAATCAATTTCTGTTGTTCATGAGATTCCCAGTCTATGTTCTAACAGTCTGAACTGACTAAGATACCTGGAAAAGGGGCTTGATTGCCAAATTCTTGCTGCAACTGTAGCTTTGGACTTCCCCAGACACCTGTGCCTCAACAGGAGTCTCTATCCATGTCCTCATCATTCTGACAGTGATTGTCAGCTGCTGCTAGTCACCTAGTCATTGTCAATAAGTTTCTCTATTGTCTTGGTCTAGGGTTAGACTTAGGTAGGTCTACCCTTGGCATCGGGATGGAGCTTTCTCCTTCTCAAGTTAATAAAACTTTTGTAGATCATGTGTAGAAGTGAGCTTCTAAACCTTCTCCCTGTGTTAGGAAACCTCTAATGGCATTGGCATAAACCCTGGGGTCATAACTGTTTCCTCCCTCTCCCAAGGGGCTGAAGTGTTTTGCTCCTTAGAGGAGAGGATTTTGGTAGGACCTGTGCCTATTCCTAAGAATCAGTATCTTCAACAGTAAATAGGGTCTGTGGAAAAGAACATGCAAGTTGATGCAAACTCCCCCAGGGCTCACAAGTTTCTATCTCCTACTGCTAGTTTACACACATCTTTCACAAGTTTGTTTAAAAAGATTTTCTTTTTAATGCTCTAATGAGGCCATATCTCTTGCCCACGCCCTCTGCCCCAGATGATCTAATGATTTTATCATGACTCTCTTTGGAGGGTTCTGCTTTCTTTTGAAGTATAAGCTCCTTGGTTTCTTGTCTCTCTGAGGAATTCATGAAAAGATATGATTCATAATGAGGCTGATTTTTTTTCTTGCTTTTAGTGTAGGACAAATGTGAAACTGTGTATATGTTTGGTATTCCATGCTTTCATTATCTTACCAGTCTTATTGTTTGCTATTGCTAATGTAGATATATAGTCATATTTTTTGTTTCTTGATTCTAGATATTTAGATAACTCTCATCATCAGGCTCTAGAAACAGATTTATAAAATTAATAAAATAGAATAATATACAGTGATATTTTATAAGCAATTCCTAGAATTTGAAAATAAAATATTTCCTATTAAAAAAAATGACCATAATAAATGAAAGGAATTTTTCTTCTCCCTGGAAGAAGAGAAGAAAAAGCTTTAAAAGTATTGCTAGATATAAAATCTTTTATCAAAGTATCATGATTGTTATAGTGTTTTTTGTCCAAAACTGTTATCAGGTCTCTGAATGTGCAAACTGCTTACAAAAGCATAACATGGTACCCTGCTTAACAGTACTAAGCTGGTTATGTTCACTAGATATACTGCTATCTCCTAAATCCTTGAGTCATTTTGACTCGGTGGAGAAATGTCTTAAAGTAATTGTTTACAAGTCAATTTTAAATCTGACACTTTGTCAATACTTATGTTGCATTCAGTATAACTGTGTGGCCTCTTACATTTCCCAGTCTATAATTCTTAACATTGTAGACCTCTGTTCTTAGTGACTATTTCACTGAAAGTTGTGCTTACAACAAATCTTTCTGTAATTGCAGGTTTTATATGGGGAGAAATTAAACAAATGTGGGATGGAGGACTTCAAGATTACATCCATGATTGGTGGAATCTAATGGATTTTGTGATGAACTCCTTATATTTAGCAACAATCTCCTTGAAAATTGTTGCATTTGTGAAGGTAACTATTGTTTGTGTTGCTGGTAAAGCATAAGAATAATTAATTGTTCTTAATTTTACTAATAATGTTACCTAGAACCTTATTTATTTGTGTGTAATATATATCAGTTCATAATTTTATTTTAGATATGTATGAAATACACAGATAATTCATTATTTATACTCAAAAACAAATTTAAATACTCAATTAGAGGTTGGCACCCATTTTTCTTGTATATGATTGAACTGATGCCTCAAAACTCTTTATAATAGCTGCCCCAGTTTCTAATCCTTTCCATTTCTAATGAAATTCTACCTCAACACTGTTCAAATTTTGGCAACCAAAGCTATTTTTATCAGTTATAACTAACTGATAAAATTACATAGATAGATCAAAATATTACTCTTTCAAAGCTTTCAAATTATTTCAGTTTAAACTAATATAGTTTGATATAATTAGAGCACAATATAATTTCTTTCTCCTTATCCCATTCAACATGTCAGTGCCTGAAATTTCACACACCCATTACTCCCCCAGATTTTGTACATCAATCTTATCTGAACCCACATAATTTACATAAAACATTTCTGTTCTGCAATAATAATTGGGATTATTTTGTACTGTGGAGAATGTTTTTCAACACCCTGCCTTTCTTTTCACCTAATCTTTTCTCTTTAAAAAATTTTGTTTCAAAATGATTAGTAAATTAGTAAAAATGAATAAATGTCTAATTAGTATTTACATAAATAATTCATGTAATTTGGTGATATGAACTACAAAATGCTACCATGTAGGTGAACTATGATTCATTTCATCTAGTTCTTAAAATAGTGACAAGAGACTCTATACAGTGTTCAGCTATGACAGGGTCAGATTGCCCCCAAGGGTGGAAAGACTATAGTTTCCAAAATGCATTCAATTAAAATTTCCTGGTACTTATCAAAACATTAGGAAAAATATTTTCTGCCAACATCATGGAAAGCCATCAATGTATACTTAAGAGTATAAACAATTTGGTATTTTTCTATCTGCATAGAATTTAGTGTACTTGATGAAGACAGATAAGGTGTCATTTTCACCAAGGAAGTTATGAATCTATGTGAGAGAGGAACTTGCTAAGCAGTTTTGAATGCATTTATGTCCAGTTCATCTTTCCTCTATAATGGTTCTTAAATATATCTATAAAGTTGTTTTGGACATGTCTCTGTTAAAAAGTAGTTACCTGTTTTTTGTGGTCCCATATAGCTATAAAATTTGGGGTATTTATAACCATAGCAGTTCTCCTCAACTCTCTGGGCACATAAGAATCAGTGGAGAACTTGATAAAACATGGATTATTCCCCCTCCTCAGAGATTCTACATTCTAAGGCAAGGACCAAAATTTGCATTTCTATCAAACTCATCAGGTGATGCTTGTGTAGTTTGTCTAATGAAGAAATTGAAGAGCACTGGACAGTATAGTTCTATTCAAAACCTCAGAGAAATAGGAGATTGATTTCAAAAGGAACCTCTCATATATTTCTTGTATACAATATTCATATTAAGTTGTACAATATTTATATATTACATTTACATGGTATTTATCTATAGAACACCTATTTTTTTCATATAAAAAGGGTAGAGGAAAATTATTCAGAAATCACCTCAGATAATGATGACAAATAAAATGGAATCTTTAGGAAAGTGTTCTATAGTTTAAGTACTTGGATCATAGGAGTTCACTTGTGATTGTCGATATAAGTCATTAATGTTCTTCCTGAATGATTAGTTTGTGTGACTAGGACTTGAAATGCATGGGGAGTGTTTAAGGGCATGTGCTTTAGTGTCAGGACCCCTGAGCAAAATTCTTTCCTCTATCAATTACTAATTGTGTGACTTGGACCTGTTTTCTCACCTCCCTGTGTCTCATCTATAAAATAAGAAAATGAATACTTTCTACCTTAAACAGTTGGTATGCAAAGTAAATGAGTTGATATATTTGAAGTTCTTATTAGAGAGTAAGTGCTTATTATTCCTTCTTTCTTTCTCTTTCACTCCTGTCTCTCTCTTTCTTCATATACCATAAGCTCACTGGAATTCTCTTTGTAAAATCTTTATTATGACTCTTCATATGATTCCAGTGTTTCAGCTCCGGAGTCACATTTGCCTTGGAAAGTCTATATGATTTGTGGAAAGTTATTTAATGCACCTCCCTTAATATTTTTATTTATCAAAACATGGTAATAATCAAAAGAGGACTTTCCTTGGGAGTCTTTGATATCATGCTGATTTGCTGACTCTCCCTTTCTTATTTTTGTTCCACCATTCAACTTTTTTTTTTTTTAAGATTTATTTATTTATTTATACAAGCACTGGGTACAGTCAGAAGCATAGGAGGGTGAGAGAATTCACCAGAGTCAGAGTGGGGAACAGAACAGGCAGACTGACGAAATACACTGCTGAGGGGAGCAGCGGGCGCGGCAGGAGAGGTCTGTGGGCCATGTGGGGCCCTCGCGGGCAGCCGGGGATCAAACTGGCGCTGCAGAGGCTGTGGGCAGCTTCGCAGCCCAGCGCTCAGCCGCTGTGCCACCGGGGAGGCCCCACCGTTCAACTTTTCATGTGAATTTTGAACTTACTGTTACAGAAAAGGTCTTTTTTGTGCAACACACAAAAAAGACCTTGCCATAACTAAGGCAAATAACTTTTGTGGAAATCAATAAGAATTTATGGGAGTACACTAAGAAAGCAGCTTGTGATCTGATTGCTGAGATGCCTAGGATAAAGCCCCTGTCTTTAAGCAGTTCACACTCAGGTGAAAGAAACAAATGCATAGAAATCAGGCCCTTCCCATGTGATTAGGTCTGCATGGGGCTATGGCAGCATCAAGGAAGGAACTGAACTGAATTGGCATTGTGCAATTACATAGAGCAAGCAGGCATCTGTCATGTTCCTGAATATGCATGAGCATTTCTGAAGGAAAGACACAGTGTGCCAAAGACTGAGTGTATTAAGGAGACCAGTATTTACAAAGGATGAACCACAAAACAGTGGATGGGAAGGAATTTGCACCTCCTACCATAGAATTTGGATTTTCCCTTATAAATAAGAATCACTAATGCGATTAAACAGAGAATGATTCAAGTTGATGGATGCAGAAGTGTACATAGGGGAAGCTAATAAAAGGTTGAATGTGAAAAACAGAAAAGTCACGAGATAGGTAGTTTATTAATTTTGAAGTGTTAGGTGGATGGAATCACCCTGATGTGGCTCCCTGGCAAAAGCAGATTGGTCTCTTATGGTGCTGGCTACAATGCCAAGGAGCTACATAGCTGGAATCTTTGCTGGAGGTGTCAGGTTTTCCCCTGTCTGTGGGTGCATAAATAGAAACACCAGCCTTAGGCTGCTTTTTGTTTGTTTTCTTTTTTTTTCCTAGCCATGCATCCAAACCAAAAATAATGTGAGCCCACCAAAAGGAAAATCTTTCTCTCTAGAGGGGAGAACATTTTATAATAGGGCTGGCAGAAGGATCATCCTTTTTTAATTGATTCATCTTTTGTTATTCACCCATCAGGAATGGGGGTGATCTTTTTAAAACAAAGCAGTTCATAGACAGGTGAAAGAAAGAGGTTCTTACCAAGGCTGTGGAGAAATTGGAGCTCTGATTCACTCTGGGTGTGCGCACTACCTATCCCGCTCCCTACCTGTGTGATTTGGGGCAAGTTACTTAATCTGTGCTTCATTTTTCTTATCTGCAAAACAGAGCTAATACTCAAATCCCATAGAATGTTTGAAGATTAAATTAATCAACACACTTAACGGCATAGAAGAGGACTTAATAGAAGCACCAAATAGTTGTTTTTAAGTTCAATGCAATCGAATTACATTGTATAGAGAAAAAGGCAGAAAGAAATATCTATGACTTTGATATTCTCCTTACACATACGATTTTATGGTGCTTCCTGGCATAACTTGATGCATTAACATTTCACAGCTTATGGATCGTGGCTTTTCATTTTTTTAATATGCTCCCAATTCTCAAGAGGTAGGTTGTCAGTTGTTTCCACTCCTCCCTATTTATGTATGAAATGTTAATTCAGAGTTTGTTGATGCCTGGGAACAATGATGAAATGTTACTTTAGTTTCATTAAGGCTCATTTCCTCCGAAATATGACCCGTCCCCTTTTCCATATACACAGCTTATCTCACATACTGATTTTCAGTCATTTGACATATGATTAAATGCCAATGTTTAACACTGTAATTTCAAGACTATTTTCAAAAATTAAAATTGCTCTGGATAAAAGGATATTTACTTTAGCAGGCATGATGTATTTTTTTTATAGCATCATTCTTCTGAGTATTTCTAAGTTATATCTCATTGATCCTATCCTTATCAGCTAGAAAGTAGGCAAAGATTGTTGTTTCCATTTCACAAATGCTTTGGTTACAGTGCACTCTTCAAGTTAAGGGATTTTCTTAATGTTTTGTTTAAAAGATTTATTTATGCAGACAGGAGCTGGGGTACAGGCCAGAGGTGTGGGGGGTGAGAGGATTCACCAGAGACAGAGTGGGGAACAGAACAGGCAGATTGACCAAATAAGATACTAAAATAAGATACTAAAAAATAAGATACTAAAATCTGTGAGTTTGAGATGCCTGTGATATGCCCAATAAAAAGTGAAAGAAGTACCAGAATGTAAAATATACTATAAAGTGGAGAGTCTGGGCTAGAAATGTGGAACGGAGAGTTACAAGCACATAACTGACAGTTGAAACTGTAGAAAACATCCAGAGAGAGTGGGTAGAATGGAAGAGAAGAGATTTGATGTGAACTCAACAGTTAAGGGGCTGCTGAGAAAGAAGCAACTGTAAAGGCTCCTGAGAAGACATGTCACAAATGGTTGGAGGTAAACATGCAAAGATGAAAAAATGAATTAAAATTAATATAAAATGACTGAAACTTGATCTTTTAATTCCTAATACTAGGTGTGGAAAATATATTCAATAATCCGAATAATTATAAAATTTCTAAATTGCAAGAATTTTTAAATTGCTTTGTATAATCATGACTGTATCTAAAAACCTAAGTAAATGTATATGTGAACTAGAGGAGAAACATTACGATGCATAGCTTGAAAGAATGAGCCAAGAGATAATTATTTAATATTCATATGTTTATTATTCCTCACAGGAAATGAAGTTTCTGGATTAGAGGCTAGACCATTGATTCATATAAGTGTTAGCGTTAGTTCCCCATGCCCCAAGCCCTCCAGAGTGACATGAGTAGAGTCAGATTTCCCTTTTATTTATCGGAATTTGTACCTCAGGAGAGAAACTGGGGAAACGTGAATCTTAGAGCTTCCACTGTGCAGCTGTGCCAGCTGCCCATCTTCCCCCTGGAGAAGGAGATGGAAAGACCTTGACTTTCTAGAGCAAGCAGATTTTCTCTGGGGAGGCAAAGATCCCTGAGTTTATTATCTTTAGAATATAAGCAGATGACTCCAGGGAGATGCTTCTGTATCTCTCAGGGGGTCTCTGTTTTTAACTCGCATGGCTTATTTACCATTCAAACATCCTTTAACCCAGATGCCAACAATAATTTTCTCAAAAAGCCTAGATTATCATCCATGTAAACATGCTTATATTTCCCAATTACCAGAAATGTACTAGGGTAGAATCTACCACCTCATGACTTGTCAAATGGAAAGCACTTATTACATGCAGAACATAGTATTAAATATTGTGAAAAATTCCAAGAAAACAATCATATCCTGAAGACTGTTTCCTGTTTCATATTTTGTACATTTTTAAAGAAAGTCCTTAAAGCAGATGAGGGAGGGAAGGAAAGACAGTGTGAGAGAGAGAGAGAAGAGAATTAGAATTAGGTATCAACAGAGGGGGCGATGTATAATAAGTGTGTTTTTCAAAAGAAGTTTCAAAAAGGAGAATATGATGTTGGCCTTTGAAGAAAAAAATACTTCACATAGAGGAGTACCAAATGGAGAAAAGTGGGTAGTATTCGACTCTACAAACCTTCACTCTGATATTTGCTATAATGAATTAAAGACACCTTACAATTTATAATGTTTTTCTCCATCTTCAATCATTAGCTATTTTATGCTGAAGCTATGAGTGGAAATGTTACCCAGACTTAAAAATAGAAAATAATTTTTCTCTAGTTCAATCTTGATTGTCTTAAATTGTCACTCAAGCGAGAGTCTGTGTTGAACAAAATCAAGAGCTTGTGATTTATTTTCTTGTCAGAGAATTAAAAAATACTATCTATTAGTTTCAAGAGAATTAATTAACATTTGTAAAAGTCTTTGGCATAAAATGTAATACAAAAGAATGAAAATATTCTGATGGGTCTCATAAAGAAGTAAAGCTTGCTTCCTTTTCTGACATAGTTATTAAGGAAACTATCCCATTGTCTGGACATACTTTTCATGCAGAAAAAAAAATTCATAAATTATTCAATTCTCATATAGGTTTAATTATAGGTTTTCATAATGCAACATTTTAATGGCTCCTTTTTGAAAAAAGATGTCAATTTACTTATATAGTACAAGGGATAAATTTCATTGTACTCTTCATATAGATGACTATCGAGAGAATTCAAAACTGACATTCTAATTTGTGGTCCTATTTAATTTGTTCAAAATTTAGCATAGCAAATATTTTCCCCAAAGCTCTTAAGTTATCTAATTAAGATACATTGAGATAAATAGCACACTGTCTACACATTAAATATAAAAAATAAGCCACTCATTGACTCTTTGGATGATTTCTCAGGTTTAAACTACATTTAGATGTAACAGATACAAAGCACTAACAGTTGTTCCCTGCTTGGTCATTACCATTTCCAAGACAACGGATCATAATGTCTACTTATTTGCATGTAATTTGTATCCTTACATGTATTCCTCTAGAATAGTCAAAGGAGCCAAGCATGGTAAGTACAGCCATTGGTTAGTCATTGTCCTTTATAATGTAGCTTTCTTTGTCATCATGATATTGCTATCTTTTCCCAACAGAAAATCAGATTTTTCCCTACATATCATTTTCCTTTTCTTTTTTAAGTTCCATGGATAGGTCAAGGACAGCTACATTTCATGTGTTAGCAAGTACTATGAAAGACAAGGACAGATTAGGAAATCTGCTTTGATTAAGGCTCATAAATTATAAATTACTTCAATATTCTTAGTTTTATGTAGATTGATACTGCTTTCACCATGGTGGAGGACAACAGCTTCCTGGCAATGCTCCTGGTGCTGAAGCTACCTGCCATGGTATAGCAGCCTGAAGTTGGCATATTCATACGTATGTGTTTTTTTTTTTTTTTTTTTTACTTTCCTTTGTCTGTTTTCTCCAGTACAGTGCTCTTAATCCACGAGAATCTTGGGATATGTGGCATCCCACTCTGGTGGCTGAAGCTTTATTTGCTATTGCAAACATCTTCAGTTCCTTGCGCCTGATCTCACTGTTCACAGCAAATTCTCACCTGGGGCCTCTGCAAATCTCTCTGGGAAGAATGCTCTTGGACATTTTGAAGTTTCTATTCATATACTGCCTCGTGTTACTAGCATTTGCAAATGGCCTAAATCAACTGTACTTCTATTATGAAGAAACAAAAGGATTAAGCTGCAAAGGCATACGGTGTGAAAAGCAAAATAATGCATTTTCAACGTAAGTCCAACAGACATTTCTAGCAGTAATATTATGAATAATTTAGAGCATTATAATTTGAAAAATTATGACAAATGGTTGCAGAGAAAACTTTGCTAAATGCAAAAAAATCAGAATTAACAGGGTCTTAAATATAAATGGATCCTTATCAAAATTAAACACACACACACACACACACACACACACATCCCCTATGTTAATCTTGAATTTTAGTAAAATGGTCTTTTCTTTTAAATGAGCCCATTAAAAGAAAAATACATGTAAACTGATTTAAAATGTGTAATAAAACAGCAATGTGTGACCTACTGTCATCTTACAAGCACATTAAGAGATAAAAGATATATATAATCAATCATATAGGAAAATCCAAGTGCTTCTCTGCCTTTCCCCCATATGTTTTCCAGGTACTACACGTCCTTCACTTGTCTCTTACATTTTCTGGTTTCCTACACAAAAATCTAATTATGTAAAAATAAACCAAAATAGAAACCCAAGATAACCTAGACCATGATTATGGTACATGAGAAGTTCTCTGTGCTATAGGCCTCCTCCAAGGTCAACCTCACTATCAGGTATGCTGATAACACAGTTTCACAATCATCATGTTTGATGCTCACCAAGTCCTCAGAGAATACTCCGCAGGCATTTGTGTCCTTTTTCTTCCCTTTGTGATAAACAGTTAATTAGCAGATGAATGAAGTTCAGTGATTTTTTCCTGACACAGTAAACACATGTGAATACATGATTAATTTGTAGTTGACCTTAAAAGTCATACCCTATTCCTAAGTGATTACAGAATTTTATTTAATATGAGAGTATAGTAATTTCTCAAATGGGAGGAAATCAATAACTTCACATAAATTAAATCAGTTATGGCTTAAATTCTCTCGTTGGTTCAATTCTGTATCTCTTTTATCTTTGAGCCCAGTGTTTAAAACATCCATTAATTTGCACACAGAGAAATTTAATTTCAGCCTTAGCTGCCTCAAATTCTTTCCGAAAGACTTGATACAATCTGAATCCAAAAGGAAATAATAAATCCTCCCAACTTCCCCTGACATTTCATCCCTTACTTCCCAATCTCTTTATTCTTTTGTTAAGCTACAGCTTACTTGGCTTGTCATTATTCTTAATCTTTCTTCAGAGTCCACAGGGCAGGTATTCAATGAAGCCCCTTGCAGCAATATCTTTGTGACTGACTAGTAATGGGTTGTGTTTCAGTTTTGATGTATCTGTTCGCAATCATTTATGACCATTGTTTTAATAATCTGCCCTCTGGCGCCTAAAACCAGGGTTTTACAATGGTCTGAACTTGCCAAGACATGCCATCTATAATCTGCTGCTGTTTCCCTGTGATTCCAAGCTTTGTCTTCCAGAAAGAAGTTTCCCATAGTCCCTAGAATGTGTTACCTCCCCAGGTCTTCAATTCTGGGAATAGATCTGTTTCCAAAATCCTGTCTCTTCTTAGACATTTGATTCGTCTGTAATTAATAACATTACATATAATCTTATCTTGATATGTGACCCTAAGATTCTCAGGAATCCCCTTTCTCTATTACTGGTTTCATGGCACATAATTACATATTATGAGGTAATTTTAACATCAGTTCAAGAAGAGTAATGTTAGGGAAGTCTCATGCAGTTATCTAATATAAATTGTATGCTAAAAGCAAACATTTAATTGATTGGATTATGTATTGAATTGTATCCATACCAATGGTATTCTCTAGTATCATGAAAAAGCAACAAATAATTGCAAATCTCAAATATAATTGGTCCAAATCATTCAATCCAAATAAATCAGGGATTCTACCTGAAATTTAATTTTCTTGATAATGGCATATAAACCTGTAAGCCACAAATTACTTTTGTTTAACATTATTCAAAAACTAAAAAATAAATGAATAACTCCTAGTATTATTAATGTACCAGAATATACAGTGTACTAAGCACATACAAGTTGCCAGTTCCTAAATGATCTTGTTTTTGTATAATTGCTATAGATCACTGTGAAAGAATATCTAATGATGTACTTGTGTTCCTTCTTTGCATCTTATTTTGGTGCTTTTGTGGATTTTTTATATTTTTTTTTATTCTGAAGCTTCATAAATTTAAGACTTTGCTGTATTCCTACCTTCTATCTCAGATGTCTTATTCTATAAGGGAATTAAAAAACATAAGAATTCATGTAAAGTGCCTAACAGTGTCTGTCATGCAATGTAATAAAAACAATGTTAGCTATTCTACTTCTTCTAATCATTAGCCACAGTGGTAGAATATTGCCTCTCACCTGACTCTCCCATCCACTACTTTTACTCCCTGTACTCCAGGTGCAAAGGCTGAAACTTTGAGCCTTGTGTTTCCCATCACTCCTGTCTCTCTCCTTCCTTTCATCTAAGCAATCCTGAAAATAAGTTTAAAATGATGTCTTCTTTTTCTTATTCACTCTTCACCCAGTTGCAATCTGGCTGCTGCTTCCATCACTTTGTTAAAAGCATCTTCCTAAATGGGGAGGTATGGTGTTTCCCCACCCCCACTTAAAGAGGGGCAGAGTTGAGCAGCCAGGTGAAGCTATATAACAGGTAAGGCAGGTGGGCTTAGGGGAGACAGGTGGGAGAAGAAGGGTACTAGTTTCTTGGCTTTGGACTTGCCCCAGGGACTTGGGAGACTTGGGCGAGACACGTGTAGGAGAAACATGTAGAGACACTTGGAAGAGACATGGGTGAGAGCACATGGAGAGGTTGACAATAGTAGCTTTTACCTTGATTTGTAAATTGATTTTGCTCTTTTTGTCTCAGCTTTCTGGGACCTGCTTCAGAATCCCTTTCCTACGGTTTCCTGCCACCCCCTTCACATGCAGAGCTTTACTCCTGCTATTTTTAAACTTGGTATACTCACCCTTGCTCACTGCCCATGTCTAAATCTACATTCCCTTATCCCTATGCTGGGCTTTCCATCACCATATGTCTTCCATCTTGTTGCTTTAATAATCTTTCAAAACCAAAATCTTGACATTCTTCTGTCTATAGTATCTAAATTGCTTCTCATTCCTTACTGCATACAGCTAAATTTCTTAGTGTGACATACCAGATCATTCAATGATGTGCCTTTGGCTTAATTTTTAAGCCTCATCTTTCTCCATTCCCCAGTAACACTTTTCTCTTAAATGTTTTTAATGGGTTGTAAATTCACAAGTATGTCTTACCTTCTCTTACCCTAGAATGCCCCTATTCTGCCCTCCCAACTGGCAAAATTTTATTGTTTTCCAAAACCTATCTGTGATGTACTTTTTTAGGAATCTTGTCCTGAGTCCCTCTAGTCTAGTCTGAGGGACTCCTGGTGGACTTAGAAAGGGCCCTTTGTTTTCTGTGTCATTGTGCATTTTCTAACAAGTAAATGGACACTTCTTGCTCTTTTCCTACTTCCAGGTCTTTTTACTCTTTACCTTGGGAAGAACTACATATTACTAAAAGAGAATAAATGTTTAGCCACTGAAATTATCTTTCATGTAATTTTAAGATAATAGTCTCTGGGTAAGACACTGTCTTATAAAGAGGAAGTCATGGACTTTATGACACATATTATCTCTTAAAAAAAAAACCCTTTGATATTAATTGTATTCCACATAATTGAAACTGGCCAGTTCAAGTCATACTTTGTTTTATAATTACAGATTACTTACAAACTAAGAATAAAGTGTGTCTGGTACTAATTTATATTTATATAATATAATATAGAAATAGAATATAGAAATATAAATATTTATAAATATAATATATAAATATAATATATAAATATAAAATATATAAATATAATATATAAATTATATATTATAATTTATATTTCCTCATTGTTTTAGTCCCAAGAGATATAGGAGCTTACTACCATTTTATTTGTTTGCTTTTTCCAGTTGTAAATATTTAACTAGGAAACAAGCTAGTTTTCAGAAGTGGCAATTGAAAAAGCAAAAGACAAAGTTTAAAAGCAAAAGACAAAATGTTATCTTGAAGAAGGCTATACTGTAACCTCAACAAATAGAAAATACCAGGTATTAATCTTCAACAAGGGTTTTAGACTGTCAGTCAAGAGTGGCATTATCCTCCATAGGTTTCTGTCCTTGTCTCATTATAGAATTAGGAAAATAGTTGTCACAAAAGGCAATCTGCAATGTGGTACAACTAATGACTCTACAATCTATAGGTGATGTTGCTGTCAATAGATTTTTGAATCATTAATTATGTAAACATTTCTAGAAGCAATAGCTTTGAAATGTTAACACAGAATGACTTCAAAATACATATGGTAAAAAGGATAATTAGCTTAGAAACACCTAACTCTTGATATTAGGGTATTAATTTAAGAGGTAAATATATTTTAGTTAGTGGAGCTATTCTGTGAAGCTCATTTCTGATTCATTCCTCTGGAAAAAGTAAAATAAAATAAATATAAGAAGACTTCCAAAGTTAATCACAAAATGTCATCTTCTTTTGAATTTTCTCCTTTTCAAATTCTAATTGGAAATGTAAATAAATATTTTGCCAAAGGTTTTGCTAATATTCCCTAATAATTATTGTTCATTTTTAGACAGAAGCAAATCAATATTATTCAACCATAATAACCCACTTATTCTATATCACTGTTTTCACTTGAACATTTGAAAACAACAGTTATGGGATTTAATGTGGCATCATTTTGCATAATCTATTATATCACTTATGTAACATTTAGTTCTCTCTGAACTGCTATCAATGTCAGGGGAAAACCAGCTGAATTTTATTTGTATATTCGCAGTGAGAATATACACTGGAAAGGGAAAACAAAACAATTTCACATTTCAAATCCAAATGATACTGTCATTAATTTTAGAAATTGTCCTTAAAGTTACCAAAAATAAAGAACCCCCTGACCTTGGGTCAAAATTGTTATTTTCCCCAGAAACTTTTCAAAGAATAATTCCTAGTGGTCTTTGACTAGAGACAATGAATTAAATTAAACTTAACCTGATTTTGTTCAAATCTGACATCTGGATTGTCAACTGGACACATAATGCACATCCTGCCAAGGAGTCACTGATTGGAGTAGATTGGGTCAGCGCTCTTACCTCTGTATGGTCACTTGTCCCACTGCTGAATGGCTCTAGTGAAATAAATACAAAAGCAAACAATTAAGTTTTATGGTCTTTAACTAAAATTTAATTCTACAATATGTGAAAATATTATTTTTTTATAAAGAATAGATTTGAGTAAAGAAGCCCTGAACACCAATTAAGTCATCCTTAGTTAGATTCTCCTGGTTACACAGATCAGAAACTCTGTTTCAAGTGATGGGAGTTTTGGTATAAGAATTAGAATAGGGTTACAGCCTTTTGATACTCACAGCCCTTTGATTTTAGGAAAGGCAGAATCTAGAACCAGCCCAGCTTCAGGAAGGTCAGGAGTTGACACAGTGTTGAACCATGGGATTTTTACTATGAGAATCAATGTTAATGTGACTCAGTTTCTCCATGTGTGTTCCTTTTGGAGCTTTTTTATTACCAGCTTATTAATTCTCAGTTTCCTGCTTCTTAGTTTGTACTGTCTCAAACCTTTGGTTTCTCATAATCCTAGTGATTCTGGCTCTATATCCTAATTCCTATCATTTCAACCCCTTTAACAACTATTTCTAAATGACTCTTGATATTTCTTTTTTTTTTTTAATTTTATTTATACAAGAACTGGGGCACAGGCCAGATGCACGGGAGGGTGAGAGGATTCACCAGAGACAGAGTGGGGAACAGAACAGGCAGACTGACAAAATACACTGCTGAGAGGAGCAGCGGGCAAGACAGGAGAGGTCTGTTCTCTATGTGGGTTGCTCTGAGGCTGGTAGGGTTGGAACTCATGCTGCAGAGGCTGCAGACAGCTTCACAGTGCTGCGCTCAACATCCTGCGCCACCAGGGAGCCCCAGCCTCTTGATATTTCTAAGATAAAATTTCTTATATAAAAAATCTGATCATGTAGGCTCATCTTTTCATATCAGGCCATACTATGAATTGGTCTCCTTGGGTTCCTTGACCATGACTGACTAATCCATCCAGGCTCTAGGTGAGGCTCCCAGATCACCTCTGATAAAAAGTGTAAATGGAACAATGTTCTAGGCTTGGGAGCTGCCAAGAAAACATGACTGTCTCAGTCTTACAAAATGATTCCAAACTAGCACCTGTCTCTTTCTCTCTAGATGCTGAAATCCTACGTGCTTAGTCACCATGCCAAGTGTGAGATAGTTTTTCATTTTACAATATAATTTAACTACAATCTTAGTCCAACCATTTATCAGAGAGTTGAAGAGTTCTTTTGTTTCTTTACAAACTTAAAGTAAGGTTTCAAATTGGTCCTACCTAAACAAACACTACCTCATTTAGATTTAAACAATTCATTTAAGTTTCAAGACACTCTTTACTGTATCTCATTTCTTAGAATATGTTAAAGAAACTTTACCTTTGATAAAATCGCCAGAGTTCGTTCTTTGAGAAGAGTGAAGGTCCCCTGAAATACAAAAAAAATCAAATATTATATTTTAAGCATTCAGAGATCCTTTGTAATCTTCAAGAATTATCTGTGGTTTTAACTCTAATTGTGGAAATCCATGATAACAGTATTTTTAATCCTCCTATAACCAAAGCAAATCTGGATAAAAGAACTGATGTTTTTCAAAGTCTCAACTTAAGGATGCTAAGCTGACCCTAAATTACTGAAGGGCCAGCAAACATTCTATGAGGAGAAACCACAGTAAATATTTTAGGCTTGTGAGTCACATATACACTAACCTCTGCCATTTAACACAAAGTGAAAAACAATGCATGAATGAATTTGCATTTCAACAAAACCTTATTTCTGGACACTGAAATGTGGATTTATATGATTTCCACATGTCCCAAAATATCACTCTTCTTTTGATTTTCTTCCAATCATTTGAAAAAGCAAAAATCATCTTTAAGTCAGGGGCCATATTAAAAGGGGCTATGGATTAGGTCCGTCACCACTGCTCTAGGAAACTAAATGCAGAGTTCAAAATCATGGAAAAATTAAGTGCACTATTTGTGCTAGTATGATGAAACAGTTTTCTTATTAGGCCTAATTTTAGAATAACCTAAAATGTTACTTTACTATTGATATTGATAAATTTAATCAAACATGAATAATAATCATTAAGTTCTGTTATTATAACTTACTGCATAATGATGCTATTAATATAGCTATTAGTGTCCTTTTATCTTTATTCTAGGTTATTTGAGACTCTTCAGTCCCTGTTTTGGTCAATATTTGGGCTCATCAATTTATACGTGACCAACGTTAAAGCACAGCATGAATTCACTGAGTTTGTTGGTGCCACCATGTTCGGGACATACAATGTCATCTCTCTGGTTGTCCTACTCAACATGTTAATAGCTATGATGAATAATTCTTACCAACTGATTGCTGTAAGTTGAATGACTTTATTTTAATTCAATATTCACCCCTCAAAGATCTTGTTCCTAGCTATTCTTCATCTGAGTATCATTGGAAATGAGTCAGTCTAATTGGATACTGATGAGGCAGACCAGAAGTATAACATAAATTGTTAATTTCAAGTTTCTAAGCAGTATTCTACCATATTTGGCTGTTTATTAATTTAGTTTGTCATATTACTCATGATTATAAAATAAATTAAATCCGTCTTGCTAGGCAGTCATGCAGTAGTACGTGAGGCATCATTCATCAAAAGGCAACTCATTTCCATGCAACCCTTTGGGCTGTGTATTATGGTCTCTATCCATTTAACCTATAGTCTGGATAAAAGCAAAACCATGCCCACTTGGCCAGATACAAAAGATAGCCCAGAGAGGAGACTGAGGGGGAAAACCACAGGAGTTTCAGATTCTTAAAGCCCAGAAAAAGCGATGCATTCATCACCCTGAATTCTGTAACAGAATATATAATGCCATATGTATTTATTTGAAACTCTGGAATCCAAACACCTTAGCTTCACTTATTCATTCTTTCAAAACATTCTTACTGAGTATTTATTCTGCTTACAGGTACAGTTCTAGGAACTAGAAACACAGTAATGGACAAGATAGACAAAGCCCTTTATCCTCTTGAACTTATACATATAAGACATATGTCTAAGGTCAGCAGTAACAGTGACAAAAGAAACCTATGCTTGAATAAATTTTTAAGCTTCTTGTTTTTATACATTAGACAAGTAGCATTTTATAAATATAATTGTAGTCTGCCCATTTTCACTATAAATAACTGCAATTGCATTGCATCTCTGAATCTATAGTTAAACCCCTGGAGTGTTGTTATTTTGAGAAGCAGCCTCCTGAATTTACTTAAATTGTCTTTATGAAGACACCTGTCACAGATGAAAAAAGTGCATAAGAATGGATGATCTTTTTACTGATTCATAGACTAAAGCAGTGCTACTGGATATACCTAGAAATGTGCACTTAGATTTAAATTTAGATTTAGAAATGTGAATTTAAATGTAAATGCTAGAACTTAGCATTTACATTTGAATATTTTACTTAAGCATCATCTTACATATCTGAATTGTGTTATATAGTTCCTATATATTTACTCCAGAGTTTTGTATTCTTCTAGTCAACACAGTTCTAAAATGTGGACTCTATTTTCTAGACTGCTTTTCCAGAAAAAAATTAGAATGCTTCTAACTCTGTATACAACTTGATTCCCATAAAGCATTAAAGGTACTGGTTTTATCAACAGGAGAACATTATTCAATAGTACATTTCATTTTGCTTCTATGTGAGATATGTTTACTTAGGTTACTTCTTACAGAGATAAGAATGATCTTCAACTTTCTACTTTTGTTTAGCCCAAACTCTTACGCGACTTGAGAGGTGAGCAGCCCTGAGAACCTGAAACACCCTGTGCATGATGCCTTCTGAAAACACGAACAAGCCTGTGTTTGATTTTCACCTCTGTCTTCACCCTGGGGGCTTTCTCTTTTTGTATTATTGCCCTAACTCAGAGCTTTAGGGTGAAGTATGGATAAAAAGAGGAAAATGTAATAGTTGAAAGGCAAAAGCTATCGTGCAGTTCACACTAAAGTCTGTTTCTCCCCCACTCATTTGTTCATTGATCAAATATTTGTTGTGCACCTATTATATGCCAGACATACACTTGCTTTAAGAGATATAGAAATATAATATAGCCCCTGCCCTGGAGAAAAATTTGATGTAGTAGGGACAAAAAATCAATAATTTCAATATTGAGACAAAGAATTTAAGAATGTGGTAAGAATACATAAAGAAGGGAGGATGATGTTTTGGGTGGGTGGTGTTATAGGGGGCAGCTGAGGTGGGTGGGAGTCAGGTCAGCCTTCCCAGGAGAGGAAATACATAAGCTAAGATTTAAATATTGACTAAGAATTAGATGTTGGGCAGCAGAAGGTGATTTGGTTATCACCAGCTTAAAACTTTCCCCTTCAGATTTTCAAACCACTAAAGATTTTGTTAATGACCCTCTTGGAATCCTGAACCATGAACAAAAGGAGTCTGCCATGTAATAGCAATGAAAGTACTTGAGGAGGTCAGGATGAGTTTTAATTTGGGGCTCCCTAGGAATGGAAGAATCAGTAGGAGCAGAAGCTACTCACAGGCCTACATCTATGTGACCACTTTTTTATTACCTTGAGCCAATTCTTGAGTTTCATTCTCTATGACTTCTGAAAAATATATTTGCTTTTTTCATTAATGCAGATTCTATAAGCTTACTTAGAAAGAAAGAGCAGGAAGTGGGGAGAAATACAGAAAGAGTGGCAGAGAGAAAATGAGAGTGAAATTAATTTGTATGCTTCTATCTTCCCATCAATCCATTCAATTAAATATTTGCTAAGCAACAATAAGGTCATGCATTTTATAGATGGTGAGTCCTGTTGGAAGCACAATCTGTTCAGTGTCTAGAATAAAACTCATAGTGTTCAAAGTAGAAATGTATATATATAATACATGCATTTATTAGCACACAGCAATTTAGAAATATTAGAATAGAACATATTGTTAGATTATTCTCCTACTCTAAAATCTTTCTTTTTAATAACATTAATGGGCTAAAATGAACTGTTTAAAATTTTTAAAATGCATGTATGCTGAGTTTCTACCACCTCCTACTTCCCAGATTTTCGGCATAAATCGGATTGTAGCTAATTTAAAAGGAAACTGGCTGTCCTATATCTAATTGCCACAAATGTTCCTATGTTTTACCAGGAGGTTAATTAAGTGGAATGATTAATATGTGATGAAAGGGATAGTCTCAGACTTGTGGGCACCATTAGCCACACACCTACCTGGTGCCATTTGACCAAAGTTATATCAAGGTTCAATGTCATGCCAGAGGCCCTATTTTACATGTGTTAGGGGAAATTCTGAGTGTATACCTGTTGCCTGAAGGTGGACAAGAATTATTCATGTGGAAACATATCCAGTAAGACTTTTCCTGAAAACACCAGAAGGGCAAAATAAGAGCATCTGTGAGTGACACTCACCTAGGCAGGGATTTAGGTCTCAGGTAAGACATAATGCCCTGTTTGTGGCCAGAAAGTGATGAAGCTGAGCGAGAGTATGCCTACTGTGCAGGAAATGAAGATTTGTCTCCAAGTCATAACTAATCACCGCGGTCTCTTTAGTATGGGATTATTTTAGATGTCCTTTTCACTGAAGAGGGAAGGATGAAAAGTGACAAGAGAGCTGTGACTCCTACCAGGGTAAGCCATCATCTGGAATGTTTAGATGACTATCTTCCAGAGTTAGTGGTGCTTTTATAAGCAATTTAATTAATGTTCCATGAGCCACTCAAAGTCAGGTTACAGGCTTTCTGTGAGGTTCATCTCACTTTACTAATTAAGAAATCTGTCAGCAGTTGTCATATTTTCCTGTTCAGGATCATGCAGATATAGAATGGAAATTTGCTCGAACAAAGCTCTGGATGAGTTATTTTGAAGAAGGAGGTACCCTGCCCACTCCCTTCAATGTCATCCCAAGCCCCAAGTCTCTCTGGTATCTGATCAAATGGATATGGACACACCTGTGCAAGAAAAAGATGAGAAGAAAACCAGAAAGTTTTGGAACAATAGGGGTAAGAATACAGCATGTTAGTATTACTCTTTTTTTTTTTAAATTTGATTTTAAATTCATTTGCATTCCCTGTGGAATATTTTTGATATTTTTGTTCTTTCTGATTTTATTTCCTAAACATGTATTACATATCTACCATGTCGAAGAAACTGAGTAACAACAACTTTTTCACAAACGCATTCCCCACATTGATGCCTACTGCTATTTTAATTGGACCCACTCTTGTTCAAATAGGACTTGCATAGAACCACCAATCAGGATTAAGAGAACTAGCACATTCTCTCTTGGTACCTTGATTTCTAGAAATTTTCAGATTGTATCAGCAGGTTATTTATGGCACTGCTTACTCATCTATTTCTCTGATATATTCTTAGTGTCATTGTAGACCCCTGTAAATATCTTGATAAAAAAATTGCTCAATTCAATGAATGAATATTATAATTGGGAAATGGTGTGCCATATTCCAGCACAGTGATTTTAGAATGTTTAATTGTTCAACACTTTGCTTCTACTTCCAATCATATTAAATGTCAAGAAGCTGTGTTTTTAAGAAATATTGTGACGGCTCAGGCCACCTTTGTGTTACACTGCAGGATTATACATTCTTTGGAAATTTCTTTCATATTGGAAAGCAAGAGTTCAAGCAGCATTAGTTGAAAATATAAGGAATTAGAGCTTTGTTCCTGCCAAACCACTGACATTGAACAAGTCATTCTTCATTTCTCTCTCACATCATTTCTATTTGCTATTGTTGTTGTTGCTGTTGTTGAGGTAACACTGGCTTAAAACACTGTATGTGGTTTCAAGGTATAGGTTCTCCCATCAATTCCACTCCTAGGAATAGACCCAAAGGACACAAAAACAATAATTCAAAGGGAAACTTGCTCTCCTATGTTTATTGTAGCACTGTGGGCAATGGCTACAATGTGGAAAAATCTAAAAGCCCAAAACACAGATGACTAGATCAAGAAAGTGGTGGTGTATATATAAGCAAATACTACTTAGCAATCAAAAAAGATAAACTCATATCTTTCCCAACAACATGAATGGAGCTGGAAGAGATTATGCTCAGTGAAATAAGCCAGAAGGGAAAGGAAAAATAGTGGATGATATCACTTATAGCAGGAATATAGGGAGTCCAAATATAGGGTCAAAAAAAAATACAAAACTTATAGACAACTGTTGATCTGAAGCTTAAAGCAGGGGTTGGAGAGAAAAAGGGATCAAAATAGGGGTGGGAAGAGCACCAGAGACCATGAGTGATGGTTTGGTAGTGGGATATTTATATATTTATAGGGACGACGCCTGAGGAAAGAAATCAAATACTCTACAAAAATGAGCAATGTAAAAAAAAAATTAAAAATAAAAGGAAAAAAAATAAAGATATAGGTTCTCATCCCTTCTCATGTCACCACATCACACCTACCACAAAGCACCATATTCCACTGAGCCCATCCAAACTTTGATCTCCACCTTCCCTCTCCCCCTTTAGTGTCCCCACTTTTACACTCATATTTCTAGGGTTTGTTTTTGGTTTGTTTTTGTCTGACCCTTTGTGTTGCTTTTCTGTATTCCACATGAGTGAAACCATCTTGTATATTTGGCTTTCTCCTTCTGGCTTATATACTCAACTTAATCCCCTCCAGTATCAACCATACTGTCATGAAAGGCTAATCTTTTTTTATAGCTTGCTATATTTCATTGGGCTGAAATATCACATATTCTTTTTTTTTTTTTTTTTCACCCATGCCTCAACATGACAGGGGCACGTGGACTGGCCAGGACTCCATCCTTACCAGTCTCCTGGCTTTGGTTGTTGCCTAGACTGGAGATGGCTCCATGTTTACTTTCCCTGTTTTATTTGTCAGCTTCCAGTTATAAACTGAATATCACATATTCTTAATCCATGTGTCAATCATTGGGCAATAGGGTTGTTTACATAATTTGGTTATTGTAAATAGTGCTTCAGTGAACATTGGAGTGCACGTATTACTTTGAATTAGTGGTTCTGCATTGTTCGGGAGATATCTAGAAGTGAAATTGTTGGATCATATGGTACATCTATTTTTAAAGTTTTGAGAAACCCTCACACTGTTTTCCATAGGGACTGAAACCTGTCTACATTCCCATCAACAATATAGGAGGTTTTCTTCTTTTCCTCCATCCTCAGTCAACACTTGTTTCTGGACTTTTTTATATGTATTGTCACAGGTGTGAGATGGTGTTTCATTGTGGTTTTGACTTGCAATTCCCTGAGAAGTGATTTTTTCCATATACCTGTTGACCATCTATATGTCTTCTATGGCAAAGTGCTTGTTTAGCTCTTCTGCCCACTTTTTGATTTTGTCGTTGTTGAGCTGTATGAGTTTATTGTAAATTTTGGATATTGGACCCTTGTCAGACATATGGTGTTCAGATATTTTCTCCCATTCAGTAGGGTATCTTTTTGAATCAATAATAGTTTCTTTCACTGTGCAGAAGCTTTTTAGTGTGATGTAGTCACATTTGTTTATTTTTGCTCGTTTCCTTTGCAGTTGGGGTAGAATCCCCAAAGACAACCCTGAAGTCAATGTTGTAGATTATCTATGATTTCATTTTTGTATTTGATGGTTTTGGATTTTTTTTTTAAAGATTTATTTATTTATTTACACAAGCACTGGGTACAGTCAGAAGTGCGGGAGGGTAAGAGAATTCACCAGAGCCAGAGCGGGGAGCAGAGCAGGCAGAAGGACTGAAGTACACTGCTGAGGAGAGCAGCGGGCGGCAGGAGAGGTCTGCGCACCATGTGGGACCCTCACCCGGTGGCCGGGGATCGAACCGGCGCTGCAGAGGTTGCGGGCAGCCTCGCAACCCAGTGCTCAACCACTGCGCCACCAGGGAGGCCCTGGTTTTGGATTTTTTTTAAAGATTTATTTATTTATGCATACAAGAACTGGAGTATAGGCCAGAGGTGCAGGGGGTAAGAGGATTCACCAGAGAGGGAGTGGGGAACAGAACAGGCAGGCAGACTGAAATACACTGTGTGAGGGGAGCAGCAGGCAAGGAAGAAGAGATCTGCTGTGCCACGTAGGTTGCTCCCTGGCTGGCCTGGGATCGAACTCATGCTGCAGAGGCTGTGGATAACTTCATAGTGCTGTGCTTAACCCCTTGCACCACCAGGGAGGCCCTGGTTTTAGATCTCAAAGTTCTCATAACAATGTTTTCAGAATTAAGACCCTAACATTCACTAGTCACTTTGACCTTATAAGATAATTGCTTTGGTGGTATTCTAAAATGCTTTTATATTTGACTCAGGAAGTAATATTTGTATTTAATACAATTTTAACTTTTAAAATTAATTTAATATAGTTTGTGACTGCTACTTATACCCTCAGTGATCCTTCCCATTCATTAAGTTCATCACCCACCAGATATTTTTTTCAGCTGCAAATTGGACGTTTTTCTCTACTGAAAGTGGCACTGATTTTCCTGTCACATTAGTATCAATTCTAACTAAAGAAAAGTTGAGTGGCAAAAGAATACAGCAAATAGGGAGGTGGTTAGGAAAGGCAGTTAAATTCCTTTGTAAAGGTGATTAACTCTGGGCCTCCCAGGTGGTGCAGCGAGTGGAGCAGCGGGTAGAGCACAGCGCTGTGAAGCTGTCCGCAGCCTCTGCAGTGCGGGTTCGATTCCCAGCCAGCCAGGGAGAAACCCACATGGCGCGGCAGACCTCTCCTGCCTCTCCTGCTGCTCCCCTCAGCAGTGTTTTCGGTCCTTCTGCCTGTTCTGCTTCCCGCTCTGTCTCTGGTGAATTCTCTCACCCTCCCGCACCTCTGACTGTGCCCCAGTTCTTGCATAAATAAATAAATCTTTAAAAAGTTATTAACTCCATGAACTTCAGAGGTTAAAGTTTGGGCACATAGCTGATGTTATAAACCAGTCAGGTCCTCCCCCGATGGCACAGGCGGTTGAGCGCAGCGCTGTGAAGCTGTCTGCAGCCTCTGCAGCGCTGGTTCCATCCCGGCCAGCTGGCGAGGGTCCCACATGGCATGGCAGAACTCTTCTGTCATGCCCACTGCTCCCCTCAGCAGTGTATTTCATCAGTCTGCCTGTTCTGTTCCCCACTCTGTCTTTTGTGAATCCTCTCACCCTCCCACGCATCTGGTCTGTACCCTGGTTCTTGTATAAAATAAATAAACAGATCTTTAAAAAAAATAAACCAGTCAGATTATGATGAAACCTAATCCTGCAGTCCTCACACTAATTGATAGACTTTATCAATGACTTTAAAAAGACTGACACTGTTTTACTACAAATGTTTGAATTCACTGTTAAAAAATAAGTTCAATTATTTAAGTTTTCTAAATTCCTGCTATGAGTGAGACCATCTGGTATTTTTCTTTTTCTTTCTGACTTATTTCACTCAGCATGATCCTTTCTAGCTCCATTCATGTTGCTGCAAATTGCATGTGTTTATCTTTTTGATTGCTGAGTAATATTCCATTGTGTATATGTACCACATCTTCTTGATCCAGTCATCTAGTTTTGGGCATTTGGGTTGTTTCCATAGCTTAGCTATTGTAAATAGTGCTGAAACCAGAGACACACTACGGGGGGGTGGGGTGCAGAGAGAGGAAGGACTAGAGTCAAAATAAGGGGGGGGTGCAATTGTATGGAGAATATAACCACAATGAAAATGCATACATTGTGCAAAGATGAAAAATGATGTAAGAATTATATAAAATAAAATATTAAAAAAATAAGTTCAATTAAAAAATGGTTGTAGAATGAATGTACTGATTCAGGCTTCATAGACACTATTGTATGTGCTCCACAGGCCAGTAATTAAACTGGGAATTGAGGGGTGTAAGAGATAAAGGCATGATTTCCATCCTGAGAACATCATTTCTAGTGTGGGAGACACAGAAATGAGAACATACAACTTTAATACATGTTTTATTATATATTTAAAAATACAATGTAGTCATGTTCAAGATGTTATTGTAACAGGGTGGTCCCCAGGAAAGGGGGAGGTTCCCTGCCCCACCCAAGGAAGGGTGGAGCTGAGCAGGAAGAGGGGAAGCTGAAGAAGAGACTGAGGAAGGAAGCAGGATGGAGCCAGGAGACCTGGAGGAGGCGCATGGAGCCTAGAGACATGTGAAGAAACTGTGCTTGTCTTTTGGTCGTGGACTGGGTGACACAGATGTGGGTGAGACCCGTGGGGAGGTGACAATGGCAACTTTTATCTGGATGTTGATTTTGCTCTTTTCCTTCCGGGCTTGTCCGGTTGTTTGTGACCCTTTTCTGTGGGTCCCCACTGGAAGATGCTTTAGACTTGTGGCAGGCTTTGGGGCCTTGTTCTGGGCCGATCCCATATGGATGGAGTTTTACCCACGAGGGGATGGGTAACTTTGGGTGCTTCATTTAGAAACTAGACTCTTTGCCTTACCTGTATTGTTTCCTAGTTTTATTAAAGTTCCTTCCCATTAAAGTCTCCTATGTTTTGTGTTGATGCGGCGGATGGCAGAACCCATTTAGAATAGGCAGGTTTGCGGGGTTTGGGCTGCCCCTCTCCCTGTCCTATAACAGATTTGGCGCCCAACGTGATTTAGGACAGAGCCATCCGTCACCTCCCCACGGGTCTCACCCACATCTGTGTCACCCAGTCCACGACCAAAAGACAAGCGCAGTTTCTTCACATGTCTCTAGGCTCCATGCGCCTCCTCCAGGTCTCCTGGCTCCATCCTGCTTCCTTCCTCAGTCTCTTCTTCAGCTTCCCCTCTTCCTGCTCAGCTCCACCCTTCCTTGGGTGGGGCAGGGAACCTCCCCCTTTCCTGGGGACCACCCTGTTACATTATGAGAACAGAACAAGAAATGTTGCTTTCCTTGAGATGAATAGGAAAAGGTTTCAAAGAGGCCAAACTGTGACTTACTCCCTTCCAAATCAAGATATCTTTGTCATTTTTCCCATTTTTTCTTAAATTCCTAAGAAAATTATCTAACCACTACATGAAAAGACATTACTGATTAATATTATCTTATTTTTTAGTGTCTTATTATGCTACCCCTTATAAGAGTATTTTGATCTATAAAGAGCTTCTGAGCCAAAAATAAAGGCCATATGACAAAAGGAATTCATTTTTAATATTTTAATTTTAGGCAGTAGCAAAATAATTTT
Organism: Talpa occidentalis; assembly: GCF_014898055.3. Lineage (NCBI taxonomy): Eukaryota > Metazoa > Chordata > Mammalia > Eulipotyphla > Talpidae > Talpa > Talpa occidentalis. The sequence goes on along the minus strand of NW_023604861.1, from coordinate 54,452,497 downwards.
GGGTTTTAAGTTACCTTGAAACTTGTAAAATGGCCCTGCTCTAATATTTTAAGATATTATCTGTAATGCTACCAAAAGAATTTGACTTCCAGCTCCCCACCTGCCCTCAGAATCCTCCTACAATGTTGACACATTGTTAGGAATCTGTTACCATTATTTCTTAGTTGCAAAGAGGAGTTTAACATTCAGTTGGACTTTCTTGTTAAAGTAGTAATTTACACCTTTCATAGGGAAAAGGTAAATGTGTAAATCATTCCTTTTCTATATATTTATGGTCTCCAAAAATTTCTTCTTCTGTCTCTATCTCTGTTTTAGTATTTCATTCTAGCTAAGGAACAGAAGGGTAATTCACAATTAACTGTGACCTTGATTCTTCCATATCCAGGTAAATTTTACTGTTTTGATAGTGGGCATTTTGATGCCTTTGGCAATTATAATGAACCAAATAAGTATCGTGAGTCATGTCTCTCTTCTCCATCTTCTTCCTACTCTCATTGCTGCCTTTCACTGCCAAGCTTTGGTCATGTACCCAGTCTTATCAAACTCAAGGCAATAAATCTATTCATTATCTAGATTGCATTTCAGAGCAAGGAGGACATATTTTGACTTCATACACTTATTTTAAGTGGAAATAAGTAATATGTATTATTTGTTAAGAGAAGTATAAGATAAATGAAAAGTAAGAAGGTTTTTAATGTTAATAGAGGAATTAGATGAAAAAAACCAATGTCAAAAAATAATTGATATTGCTGTGAATTCATTGCAACTTGATTAATCCTCCTGATATTTCACTGTGTAGATCTATGAAGAAAAGGATATCTATACATACCCATTAATTAAAATGTGACATAGTTGTGCAAAGACAGTCACTTTGTAAAACCAAGGTTTAGAGTACTGCATTATGCTTCAAAGGGACCTTCAAAATCATTTAGATAAATTTGTTCCTTTAAAAGAAAACTTGTTTACCTTGCCCAATGTTTCAGGGTACCTGGGTGATAGAACTAGGGGGAAAAAAATCTTGGTCTTTTGTTTCCCAATCTCATGTGCTTTCCATTGCCAGTCCTTATTTCCCTGAAAAGTCTGACAAATACGCAATGATACCTTCCATGTTGAGTATTCACCTTTTGAATTTTCTCAACAGCATTTGCAGATCCTATCAGTGTTTTCAGCTGCCTCTTAGATTTCTTCCCAAAGCCCTCGTTTAACAGGTTTGCGTAACTTCTGCTTTCATCTCAATGTTCTTATATTTATGCCACATTTTTGAAGTAGGAAATGGAAACTAAACTGGAGGTAGAGTTTATACGGAGTTGGAGGCATTTTCTCTAACTTTCCTCATTGTGACTCACTCACTCTTATCAGCTAGCAGCTGCCTGAAAGTTATAGGTGTTCATTCATTCTGCCATGGTCAGGGAAAGCCCAAAACCAGGGCTCTTCAAGGTTACCATATTGGCCATTCTCTAGGAGTCCATTATTGGTGATCTTATCTTGCTACTTATGGATTCCAGGTAATATTGAAAACTCATTAACTCATTTTTGCTTTTCACTTTGCACTTCTTTTTATGGATGATTGAGAGACCAAGTAAATTTAACTTTCATTTGGATTGCTCTATAGGGAAGCATAAATGAAATAACTTTATCATAGGGAGTAAGCCCATTAATTAGAAATTGCTTGTCTCTGGGAAAACTCAGAAATTTCATCGATGGGATTGGCTATTGAAAGTATGAAAATAAGAAATGTGCTATGGCTTTTGGTTTTTGATATTACTCTTGTCAAATTTTTTGCTTAATCATATTCACCTGCAAATATATTTCTCAGTATTGAAACACTGGTTGTCAAGACCTGGTGTAACTCGAATCATCAATAGCTTCCACTTTTAATATGTATTTTTGTTTGTAACTAATTAAAGATGGATTAGCAGAAGAAAAACAAATATTAGTTTAATAACACCTGTACCTCCTATACACAAGGGAGACTCCCAGGAAAACTGAGTGTCTCCTAAAATTGCCCAAGCTACCACCTTAAAAACATCTTCACCTGTAGATAAAAGAAAATTTGGATGAGCGAGGAAGGAACCAGTTGTAGGAAGTTATCAGGCAAAGCACAATAAATAAAGGCATGGTTGTTTTGTCCATTTGTCCATGACCACTGACTGATAAGAGTTTCTAGCAATTTTGTCATCTTCCATTTCCTGTTATAGAGAGGGAGAGGCCCTTACAAATGGCATGCCCTTCATAAATGTAAGTATCTGTTACTAAAGGGTAGCTTCTACTTGGTTTTCAGAGCTTTTCTTATGTCTGCTATTTCTTAAAAATAAGCAGCTTAAAATAATCTTTATGCCAAAGAGGCATATTCTGAGGAAGTATATTCTGACCCTCTTCAAGAATGAGATCCTTGAAGGATAGACCTCCCAAAAATGTCCACAGCAAACTTTTTTCCAATACACATCACTTTGACATGTGAAGCTAAGGTCCATCAAGTCCCTATGGACTTTGAAAATAAATTGTCACCATTATCTAGAAGAATGAAGATTGAAAGGGATTATCCAGGTGTAGGATTAACTGTAGAAATAAATGTCTTCTCTATCCAAGAAACCCATTTTTATTTGCAGAGTAAACATAAAGTCACACCCTCCTATCTTATTCCTTAACTCAGAATATAAACTTCAATCTGTTATTTACTCCAGAATTTTCAGCCATGTATATTCTCCATATGTATGTAAATAACTTGGTGTATTTCTTCTATTAATCTGTCTGATGTTAATTTGTGTTCTTCACTAGCCTGAGAAGAACTTCAGAAAGGTGGGGGAATTTGAATACTTGATACTTGAATACTTGATCTGACAGGGCAACATTCAAGCATTTTATATCACTTATTTTCTATGCTTAGAAAGTGTATTTATAGAGAACAACATATAAACCCATCTGTAAATGAGCCAAACTGTAATTTTTAAAAAAGGGATCTCATTCTGAAATAGTCCCTTGCCTTTTTGCTTTTCTTTTTTTAAAGAGAAGAACACAGCAAGCTGCATCCCTTAAGGGATTCACTGAGCAAGGCAAAGAGTAAAAGGCATAATTCATGGGCTTAAAATCAGTGATAGACCCAAGCCAGAGTGGAAACGAGAAAAAACAGCACTGACAATTGACTGCAGGGAGCCAGCCAACACAGTAAGCCTGATGTTCCACTCAGTGGACCCAGGCAGAATTTGAGATTAAGAGAAAATGTCACAGCTGATTCCCTAGACTCCTTTCATAGCTGCAAAACTTTCTCTGCTCTGAAGAAACTTGACACTTCTATCGAAATGCCAAGCTACCTCACATCAACAGAGCTTTCTCCCTAACTGGTCTTTTCCTCTATCATTAGTTCTGTGGTCCAAATATTGCCATTGTCTTGTCCTACCAAATCAGAAGGAATCAGCAACCTGAGAGTTACTGTGGAGTGGCACCCCACTGTGCCCTGCACATCTCCTGAAAAGACCCCTGCCAGGGAACATTTCACACTTATTGCTAGAATTATGATATAATTTACAAAGAAAACCACCAACTTGAAATGCATATCATCCAAACTATTCCTACATGCCAAGTTAAGGAAGGATGGTCCTTGACTGGTCATGTGACCCACTGTTTTTCTATCTTTTTGTTTTGTTGTTGCTAGTTTTTTTAATATGTGCCATTCTCATTGTGTTTTTGATTTACATTTCCCTGATTACAAGGGATGTTGAACATTTTTTTGTATGCCTGTTGGCCATTTGCATTTTCTCTTTGGAGAAGTTTCTTTTTAGCTCTTCTGCCCATTTTTTGACTGGATTATTTATTTTTGTTGAGTCATGTCAGCTCTTTGTAGATTTTTGTGATCAGTCCCTTATCATTAGTATTGTGCACAAAAATTTTCTCCCAATCATTGGGGTGTCTCTTTGTTTTGTTTAGACTCTCTTGCTGTTCAGAAGCTCTTTAATTTGATGTACTCCCAGCTGTTTATCATTTCCTTCACTATCTTTGCTTAGGTGATATGTATTTAAAGATGTTACTGAGGTGTATGTCCTGTAGACATAATGAATAATCTATTTTTTTTTAAAAGCTACAAAATGCAAATTCACAGATTTCTCAGTAACATTGTAAACATGAACTCATTCACAGAGAAATTCTTTGTTCTTAATCTAGATCTACCATCCTATAATTATACCTACTTAATTTTTAATAAAGATGGAGAACACCTGGCCATTACTGATAACTTTATCAAACAAAGCTTAACATATGAATGACTTGAAGAAATTAAATGCCCCTTGGCTATGTAGTTATTTTTTAATGAGATGCCCTTTATTATGTTGCTTCTATAAATAAATTGATCAGTTCTGCTAGTGATCATTTCTACTGGTAATTATAAGATAATGACTTATATCATATAATACAAACCCCTAAGAAGCTCAGATGATTTTTACACAACATAAAGTTTGCAAACCTTCTGAATGTTTTTGATGGCAGTTCTAATAAAATAATAATATAATCATAATATATAATGTTACTATTTGTCAAAATTTGTCATTATAACTTATTACAGAGAGTACATATATTATTTTTTTAAGATTTATTTATTTATGCATACAAGAACTGGGGTACAGGCCAGAGGTATGGGGGTGAGAGGATTCACCAGAGACAGAGTGGGGAACAGAACAGGCAGCTTGACTGATAAGAATATGACCATTTGAAGACACAGAGACACAGAAGCAGAGATTGGAATTATTCACTTGCAAGCTAAGGAACAGCAAATCTTGACAGCCACCACCAAAGCTAGGAAGAGGTGAGCAGTGATTCTAGGTGAGCAGTGAATCTTAGAGGAAACATGCCCCTCATTTTTTTTTAAAGATTTATTTATTTTTATACAAGAGCTGGGGTACAGGCCAGATGCACGGGAGGGTGAGAGGACTCACCAGAGACAGAGCAGGGAGCAGAACTGGCAGACAACAGAAATACACTAAAGAGGGGAGCAGCGGGCGCGAGAGGTGAGGTCTGTGGCACCATGTGGGATTCTCGCTGGCTGGTCAGCCAGGATCGAACCTGCTCTGCCGAGGCTGCGGACCGCCTCACAGCACGGCGCTCAACCCACTGCACCACTAGGGAGGCCCAGCCCCTCATTTTTTTAATGTGGATCTAGTATGGCAAGGGTACTGATTTTCAGATTAAGATGTGTTGGGGGACAGATGCTATAGCAGATGTTTTCAGCTGTCTTTTGTGTCTACTTGATAGAAAAAACAAGAAGTAAATAGTAAACTATAACCTGGAATTCTAGAATTGGGACTGTCATGAAACATTGTGATATTTTAGACTCAAATGTGTGGGCCTGGGTTTCCTTACTTATGAGGTCATGAGACTGAACCACCTCACTGCTTCCATTAATATTATGTCTGAACATAATGTCTATATGTCAATTGTTGTGTAGTGAAATTAAAAACAGTCTGATTTTTTTCCTTTGATCTTTGCTACCTCCTGGGAAGTTAGAAAATTAATTTCAATGTTAGCCTAAAAAAGCAAATTAGAAACGAAAGAGGGTCATTTTGTTCACATTTATCTAAAAGATAGAGAAACTATTTATCAATGGCTTTATTATCCATGGAAGTTTCTCTTTACTAATGCCAAGGAATATGGGATTTGTGATCTATCCACTATTGCATCTATACATAGCACCCTCAGATCTTTAGTTTTAGTCCTTACCTTCCCCCAAAGTTTTAAAATAGAGCATGGCATTTCATTTTTAATATGCTAGATTAGCATCTCCAAAATGAAAATCTTTATAATTTTTTAATAACACCAGCCTAGATATCTCAGCAGCCAGCCTAGAGATCTCTGTCATCGTGTGCACACCCCAGCTGTCAAGCCTCCTGACTTCAGTTCTCCTTCAACATTCTTTATCCCTGTGACTCTTACTCTCCCCCCTTTCCCATTCACACAGCTACCATTTTAGATGTACTCACTCTGCTTTCAGTCACACACTGGTAATAGCATCCCAATTGACAACTTCATCCCCTGATGCTCTCACATAGCACTACCCTCCCCAATGCTGCTTCCAGATGACTATTGCAAAAATTAATTTCATCACATCACTCAACCAACCAAAACTCCAGCTACCTACAGGCCCACTGAATTCACTGTGCCATCTAAGATTCTATCTAAAGGATCCATGTTAACTTTCCAAAATGACTGAATGCATGCATTACTGCTCAGAGGACATTACAACTGTCCTGATGTCACCATAAAGTCTTTCAACCTCTATCATCAGCTTATTTATTTACCATATTCCATTGTTCTAGAATACTGGGCATCTTTGTATCTCAAAGTCTTCTGACTCCCTCTTTGAAGTCTGCTGCTTATTACTCCCTTACCTCAATGATACCTTTTCCGTTTCTGCATTCAGATACCATTCTCCAGTACCCCCTTGTTTTCTTCTGTATTTTGTCTTCATCTATAGTCATATGTATTCTTGGAATTTCACATAGTAAACTGTAAGTCATTTAAGGGCAAAAGTATATTTTATTCACCTCTGATTTATCATATCCTACAGCTATAAAGATGTTGTCACTTAATAAATGTATCTTAAATTCATTTAATAATCTGAAGGGTGTAATGTAAAAATGCTCAGGAAAATTCAGAGAGATCATAGACAAAATCCAGTGTCCTGCAGAGAGGTTTATAAAACTTTTTGGGACCCCCCCCCCAGAAGATGACTATGAGCACTAAAACCTCTTAGACTGGCCAAAAACCTGAGAACTAACACATCAAATGCTGGCAAAGGTGTGAAGCAATAGGAACTCTCCTTCATTGGTGGTGGGAAAACAAAATTATACGGTCACTCTGGGAAACAGTTTGATGGTTTCTTACAAAACTAAACATACTTTTGCCATACAATTCAACAATCACATTCCTTGGTATTTACACGAAGGAAATGAAAACCTATGTCCACTCAAAATCCTGAAAACAATGTTTATAGAATATTTATTCATGATTACCCAAACTTGCAAGCAAACATGATGTCCTTCAATAGGTAAAAGGATAAAAAAAGAAAACAAAAAACTGGTACATTCACACAATGGAATATTACTCTGATCAAAAGAAATGAGAGATATGAAGGAAACTTATATGGACATTACTAAATGAAAGGAACCAATCTGAAAAGGCTACAGACTGTATGATTCCAACTATATGGAATTCTGGAAATGGCAAAATTAGGAAAGTGTAAAAAGATCAGTGATTTCAAGAGGTAAGGGGAGTGGGCAAGGGAAGTAGGGAGGGTTTAATAGGCAGAGAGCAAAGAATTTTTAGGGGAATAAAATACTTTGTATGATAGCATCATGATGGATACATACATAACTCCATGTTCTTACCATCACAACACACTACCTTCCAGAAAGTAGAAATAGAGGGGAATAATCATAATGGTCAATAAGACAGGAAACAATTCTGCGGTATGACCTACAGAAGAAGAGATTAAATAGACATGAAGCTGAGCTGTGTAATTAAGTAGTCATCATTTGGAGAACTGAACTGCATTCATTTTTGTTTCCAATATTCAGAGGACAGTTAACCTCATTCTTATTTTCCTAGGATTTTGCAACTCAGTTGACTGTTATAATCAAATAAGACTAAAACCAGTTTTGTAGTATTACTATGTAGATTTGGAAAAGAATTGGTTGGCAATAATTATTAACTATATTAACCTAAACCTGGGGTATGGATAGTGACTAACTCCTAAAAGTTATCATAGTAAATATTTTCTGTGTTTGCTCTTTCTGCCAGACTATGTTGCAAAAAAAAAAAAAAATCCCTGAAGAAATAAACATGAAATTACTTTTTTAAAGTGTGATCTTTGATCTTTTAAAATTTTTATCCAAGTTTTAAAACTTGTATATAAGTTTCTGTTGAAGGAAAGAAACTCTCTTTTTAAGACTAAAATATCAAAGAGAAATGGTATCATATTGTAAAATAATAAAAAGTACATTGATTAAATTCTATATTAAATTCAGTTTCTATTTAATTAATTATAGAAATGAATTTTCTGTACAATATTTATAGTGAAAATGTTAAAGAAGATGGCATATTGCTTACTTTAGTATTTGTGTAAGTAAATTTAAGAAGCTCTTGAAGGCTGTTTTCCTTCTAGATGTGCTTTATTTTTTAATTTTTTTAAAAGATTTATTTTTATTTATTTATTTATTTGTTTGTTTGTTTGCTTGTTTATACAAGCACTGGGTACAGTCAGAAGCGCGGGAGGGTAAGAGAATTCACCAGAGCCAGAGCGGGGAGCAGAGCCGGCAGAAGGACCTAAGTACACCGCTGAGGGGAGCAGCGGGTGGCAGGAGAGGTCTGCGCGCCATGTGGGACCCTCCTCTGGTGGCCGGGGAGCAGCCGGGGATCTAACCGGCGCAGCAGAGGCTGCGGGCAGCTTCGCAACCCAGAGCTCAACTGCTGTGCCACAGGGGAGGCCCTAGATGTGCTTTATTTTTTTAAAGATTTTTTTTATTTATGCATACAAGAACGGGTGTAGGCCAGAGGATTGGAGGGTGAGAGGATTCACCAGAGACAGAGTGGGAAGCAGAACAGGGGATCCACAGATATACACCTCTGAGGGGAGCAGCGGGCAAGACAGGAGAGGTCTGCTGGGCCATGTGGGTTAGCTCGCTGGTCAGGGATCCTGGCAATAGCTTGATAGCACTGAGAGTTTAACCCCTGTGCCACTAGGGAGGCCCCTCTAGAAATGCTTTATGTCCTGGATTGCAGCCTCCCTATGTCTCACCAAGAGTCACACACCTCCATCTGGTGGCATAGTCATAAATTTCTCATGATAAATATTTTGGGGGATGTTCTCATTTGTATTGTTTCAAATTTCCCTTTTAATTAGTTCCATAATTGAAAAAATTGTTTCTCAAGATCCATGTAAAAGTTATATTCAAAATAATTATTGACCTTTGGGAAGTCAAACATTGTCTCACTGTCCCTAACAATCACTAATAATCACATAAAAAATCCAAATCATAACAAGTGAAAATGCTATCTCCCCCTTTTTCCCTGAAGAGGAAAAAGCCTCTCTTGAATTACTTGACTTTTTCAATTATCATTTTAGGGTGATATCTCTTTTCAAAATTCCATTTTACCTGTCTATGTTAAGTATTTAGTAAGGAACTTCAAAAGCCTTATTTAAACCCAAGCTATGTTATTTCTTTTACTTTCTCAAAATTTACCCATTTCATCCCTTTTTACAGAAGTATTTTTGTTTGTTTTGACCTGGTTTTTTTCCTTAAAAATCAATATTCATTTCAACATGCAAACAAATGGATTTTAGCTTTTTTTTCTAGTATCTTTAGAATTGTTGCAAAATCTGCAAATACACTATGTTAGGGCTATTTATTATTTAACTCAATCTATAATGGACTTTTTCAGGCAAATGCATTTCCCCCCCCCCATTTTATACACCAAAATCATTTCACTGTGCTAACCTTAGGTCTGTTCCCAAGCCATTCTGATCTTTCAGAGGATAAATGGAGCTCATATTTACTTGAAAAATTAATGCATGAATGAATTCTATGTCTGAGCAGAATATTTTATTTCATTCTTTGTTAAATCCAACTATATAGTTAAAACAGACATTCCCTCAAGGTATTTCTGATTGAAATTAGCTTGGGGGAGTTTATTATCTAATAATATATCTGACTATTGGTTGCATATTGTAGCAAAATATTTTTTCTTGCTATGTTGATATTTATGAAGATCATATTGTTATACTGCTAGCTTTTTATTCTAGCAAATTTTTGTTTGCTATTTCTGTGATTCTTTTATTTGATATATCCCATATATTTATTTTACCATCAATTCAAGTGATTTGGGGTGTGTCTCAACTATGGCCAGTTAATTCTCCTTCATCTTATATTAGAAGAACATTATTTCCATCATTGTGAACTTAATCTATATATTAAATGCCAAACAGATTCTATATCTGTACTTCTTTCTTTTGGCTCACTCTGTCTTCTGACTCATGTGAAGAATCCTCTAGCTATTGTCCATGGTCTAGTAAAATTCCCACTTTGGGGAAATGAGGAAAAAATTCTTCATTAAAAGAACCATGAACAATTTTCCAAAATTGTAATATATCAATATAACCAAAGTAAATGTCCCTTTCCTTTCCAGAGGCGAGCTGCTGATAATTTGAGAAGACATCATCAATATCAAGTAAGTTATTATATAATGTCTTGAAATATGCTTTAAAATAGAGTCCCCTCTTCAGAACTGAGTCAGGAAGAAATCACATGAATGCACTGAATATCCATTCTGTTGTTTTAAAATGCCTCAGGAAGTTATGAGGAACCTGGTGAAGCGATATGTTGCTGCAATGATCAGAGATGCCAAAACTGAAGAAGGGCTGACAGAAGAGAACTTTAAGGTAACAATTTTCATTTTTGTCACTCAGAGGCAGTCTGAGTGACTCAGCACATTTAAAGCTGGAAACTCAGCAGTGTGTTTCAAGCTTATGTGTCTTATGATTTATAAATTAAAGGACCACTGAGTTATCCCTACTCAAAAAAGCAGTGAAATTTCTTCTCAAAATGCACTGTTTTCAAACACACTTAGTAAAAAATGTCAAGGGGGCTTAAATTGGAGGCAGAGAAAATCTTGGTGTCTCATGGCATTCTGACTTGCTGATCCCAGCAACACTCTGAGTGAGCTTTAGTTTTCAAAATTTCAGCCTGATTTCTAAACATGAAATAGTAGCCAGTATGCTAACAATAATAAAAACCTATGTGCTCAGCAGTTTGGGTAGCAGAAAACTTAAGGTTTGAGCTTACTGTAACTTACAAACATCTCCTTGAGTTTGTTTTTTTTTTTTTTTTTTTTTTTTTTTTTATCTTTTACCTCCTATCAGAGGAGCTAGGTGAATTATGTCATTACATATGCTCATAGCACACATATAAAATATCTCCGTTATGCTCCATAAGGTTTTAGAGATTTGGGAAGACTGATTAAAGTCAATAAGATATATAAGCAAGAACAACAACAAAAAACCCATATAGAAGATCTTTAATAAAAAAAAAAAAACCAGCAGATTTGACAGGGAAAAAAAAAAAAAGATAAGTAGCCAGTTAGGTAAGAAAATAGATAAATTACAAATCCTAAAGCACAGACTGAATATTGGCTTGGATCCAAAATGTTTTTCACAGTCAGAATACCCACATTTTCAAAGGGATTGATTGATAGTGCCTTTTGAGGTAGGGTGTTTGTAAGAGAACACCATAATGTCCACCATCAGGCTAGGACTAAGAATTCCATTGCCAAAAAAGGTATAAGGATGAATATCTAATTGCTGCCTGATCTGAAGCAATTTGCAGGATTTAGGATCCAGCTAGTGGGGTAAAATCAACTCCAAAATAGTTAAGTATTTGAAAGTAAGCATCAGTTGTCAAAAAACTGGACTCCGCTTGTTTTATGTAACCCTTTGCACAGCATAATGTGCCAATACAAAATTTACTTTTAAGAAAATATATTCCTGAAAGAATGTGAGGTGATAAGACAATAGTAGCATATATTTTGGAGAGGAAGTATTTGAAACCATAGTCCAAAAAAAAAAAAAACAAAAACATTTATACACAGTGGTGGAAATAATTTCTTTCTGTTCTTTTTACATCATTATGAAGTCTCCTTGTTACTACAGAAATCCAATAGGGAACTTAGTACACACACAAAAACAACACAGCCATGGGGAGAGAACTGGCAATTCTATGTAGAACCATGCCAGAATGGAATCCTAGCTCTTCAAAATGAGGAAAAACATTCAGACCCTAGATTAATCTAGCGAGTGACATTTTCTAATGTTTCTTTTTTTAATTTTATTTTTATATTCCCCATACAATTACAACCCCCTTATTTTGACCCCAAGCCCTCCTTTCCCTGCCCCCCACCCCCCACAGAGTGTCTCTGGTTCATAGTTGTTTGTTGATTTTGGTATTTTCTTTCTTATAGTTATTCTTTTTCCTGGTCCCTTATTCAAATTTTCTAGATTCCTGCTATGAGTGAGACCATCTGGTGTATTTCTTTTTCTTTCTGGCTTATTTCGATGAGCATGATCCTTCCAGCTCCATCCATGTTGCTGCAAATTGCATGTGTTTATGTTTTTTGAATGCTGAGTAATATTCCATGGTGTATATGTACCACATCTTCTTGATCCAGTCATCTATTTTTGGGCATTTGGGTTGTTTCCAAAGTTTAGATATTGTAAATAGTGCTACTATAAACATAGGGGTGCAGGTGCTCTTTGGAATTGATGTTTCTGTGTCATTTGGGTAAATACCTAGGAGTGGAATTGCTGGATCATATGGAAGCTCTATGTTTAGTAGGTCCAGAAATCTCCACACAGCACTCCATAGTGGTTGGACCAGTTTGCACTCCCACCAACAGTGCAGGAGAGTTCCTTTTTCTCTACAACCTCGCCAACATTTGTTGTTGCTAGTTTTTTTAATATGTTCCATTCTCACTGGTGTAAGATGTTATCTCATTGTAGTTTTGATTTGCATTTCCCTGATTACAAGTGATGTTGAACATTTTTTCATATGCCTGTAGATTTTTGTGATCAGTCCTTTATCATTAATGTTGTGTGTAAAAATGTTCTCCCAGTCGGTGGGGTTTCTCTTTGTTTTTGTTATTGTCTCTTTTGCTGTGCAGAAGCTCTTTAACTTGATGTAGTCCCAGCTGTTTATCTTTGCCTTCACTGTCACTGCTTTGGGTGATGTGTCTGTAAAGATGTCTTTGATGTGCATATCATGGAGTGTTTTGCCTATATTTCCTTCTATGTATTTTATGGTTTCAAGTCTTATGTCTAGTTCTTTAATCCATTTTGAGTTGGTTTTTGTGCATGGTGTGAGGTAGTAGTCAAGCTTCATTCTTTTGCATGTAGTGACCCAGTTTCCCCAGCACCATTTATTGAACAAACTTTCTTTGCTCCAATGCATATTCTTTGCTCCTTTGTCAAATATTAGTTGACCATAAATCTGTGGGTTTATTTCTGGATTTTCTATTCGATTCCATTGGTCTGTCTGTTCTTGTTCCAATACCATGCAGTTTTGATGATTATGGCTTTGTAGTGTAGTTTGAAGTTTGGGAGTGTGATGGCTCCATTCCCTTCTTTTTTTTTCAGGAGAGCTTTGGCTATTCAGGGTTTTTGGTGATTTCATATGAATTTCATCAATAATTGTTCTCAGAAACGAATTAGTGCCTATCCTTCACAAACTCTTCCAAAAAATTGAGAAGGCAGGGATAATACCAAATACATTCTAATGTTTCTTTAAGTCACAAACTAACTTTGGCATTTTATGTCTCACTTAGGAACTAAAGCAAGACATCTCCAGCTTCCGTTTTGAAGTTCTGGGCTTACTAAGAGGAAGTAAACTGTCTACAATACAGTCAGCGCATGGCACGAAGGAGTCTTCTCATTCAGCCGACTCGGATGAAAAGAGTGACAATGAAGGTAGTAGCAAGGACAAGAAAAAGAACTTTAGCCTTTTTGATTTAACTACTCTGATTCACCCGCGATCAGCAGCGATTGCCTCCGAAAGACACAACATAAGCAATGGCTCTGCCTTGGTGGTGCAAGAACCCCCGAGGGAGAAGCAGAGAAAAGTGAATTTTGTGACTGATATAAAAAACTTTGGGTTATTTCATAGACGATCAAAACAAAACGCCGCCGAGCAAAACGCAAACCAAATCTTCTCTGTTTCAGAAGAGGTTGCTCGTCAGCGGGCTGAAGGACCACTGGAGAGAAATATTCAACTGGAATCTCGAGGATTAGCTTCAAGGGGTGACTTGAGCATCCCGGGGCTCAGTGAACAGTGTGTGTTAGTAGACCACCGAGAAAGGAATACGGACACCTTGGCATTGCAGGTAAGCAAGAGAGTGTGTTCGTTCACATCAGAGAAGGTGGTGGTGGAGGACACTGTTCCTATAATACCAAAGGAGAAACACACAAAGGAAGAGGACTCTAGTATAGACTATGATTTAAGCCTCACAGACACAGTCACCCACGAAGATTATGTGACCACGAGATTGTGATACTTGAAGAAGGAAGCGTTTATCATACATATACATATTTTCCATAGTGCTCTGGGTTGAGGTGGGAGGGATGGGCTTAAAAAGTAAATTAGCAAATGCTACTTACACTTTATAGCATTTATCAACTGTGGCATATTAATCTGTAACGTTAAAATAAGGCAAAGGCTATCAAAAACTTTTGTAGCCTGCTTTTGCTGTACAATTCATTTTACAATTTTTTTTGTTAATAAATAAATGCGCCTTGTATTCTTGTACTGTTGCAATAACCCACAGGAAATTTGTAGCTCTCTTTTTCAATTAAAACAACTGCAATTTATTTCATGTGGTAGTTGACTCCTATAATAGATATTTTTATATGCACAAAAGATGTAGCTGAAATATTAGTGTTTCATAAATTTTTAGGATCTCTAGAGATGGTTGTTCATCAAGGACTTTTCACCCAGCTCTACAGTTTAGCTTTATTACACTGATATTAATAAAATATTGCTTAAGAATATATAAATAATTATAGCACACAATCAAAGCAAGCAAGCCTTTCATGGAGTCATATCCATGGAGTCAAACTCTCTTACAATGAATGTCAGGTATGTTTGGTAGAGTTTTAGGTTTCCCAGTTTTTCAGTAAGTAAAAGAAAGGTTTGCTTAATTTTGATGATTGATGAATTTAAACAATATTCTGTCAGGAAAAAAAAGCTGTATTTCAAAATGTTTTTTTAATAAGCTTTCTCTGGTAGAACTGCTAATCAGGGTAAATATGAAGCTTTATGAATCATTGCATTTTAAGATATGTGAAAAGTTCTCAGTGCTAGAAAATAACAAATTATTATAGTTTAAGCACCTAAACAAAGGAAATAATTACATATTTATAACATCAAGATGATAATAAATTCATTCTAACAACCTAAATCCAAGCAAAGTTCAATTCTATTCTCAATTAATGCAATATTGTTGTCATTTGAAAAGAAGTTCAAAAACTGTGTAGTTTTCTTTCCCACACTGATTGGAATATATTTCCCTAAAATTATAGTCACTCAAAAATCATTAATTTTAACAATAGATAAAAAGTTTTTCCAGAAGGACAGAATTCTTAATTGCTTGCTTTTCTATTGTTTTCAAGGTAATTTAGCTTATTACTCTTATTCACTGGACTACTAAAGGAAACATCTTAAATTTTAAATTATGTAACTTGTGTTTATTTAAGCCTCCATGGAAATAGAAGTTTCCTCACCATATTTATTTCAAGTCAACAAACTAAAAGATCTCCGAGTTTGTTTTACTTCAAAAATTAACTCCATGGACTAGAAAAGGGGAAATTATATATGATTTAGCATTGACCAGAGTGTAAAGTTTTAGAAAACTCAGTCTCTGGTTACCATCCATCAAAACTAAGAAATAACAGCAATAACAATGCAGGCATTGTTCCGTGTGACATATACATATGTACTGCTCGTAACAACCCTCTCCAGTAGCTACTATTCTTATCCTCACTTTGTAAATAAGGAAAACCAGACAAGCACTAACTTGCCTAATGTTCACAGCTAAATGATGGCATTGTTATGTGTCCTTTGGGGCCAGGCTTTTAACCACGGTACTGTAGGGCCTCTCAGAACACAAGAGGTGCAGCGAAAGGATGTGTACATATGACATTATTATTAACTGCTTCTGAAAAGCTAAAGTTATTCTTTAGCCTCAATTGCATCTACAAGTTAGTAGATTTAAAAATACATATTGGGGCTGGATCTCAGAATCAACTTAGGTTTTGGTTTGCAGAAGATTCAAACGCACTGAGTAGCTCTCACTCTTAAATTTGATTTTGTCCTGGGAATTTTGGAAAAGGATAGATAACTTTGGAAAAACATATGACACCTAATGAATGTACTTCTATCTTCAAACATAACTTTATCTAAAGGGTGTTAGGACACACAAAAGCCTGGAGAACAGTAAAATATCCAAATTATTCAAACATACACACAGAAGGGAATTCTAGTCTTATTTTCAATACTTGGAACATTTTTCAAATGATTTTTTTTTTTTGCTTCTCTGAATGTATATTATCATTATATATACTTTATCCCAGAATTTAATTTTAAATTTCTTCTATCCCTTCAAATAATAGGAAAAAAATGAGAGCAATAATAATTCTCCCCCCAGTGGCTTATTTATATCAGGGATTAAGTAGCTGATATCATATGTGAACATGATGATAAAAGAGGGATTTATCTGAAGTCAGTAATACCCTTCTTTCCAGTGACCTAGATATGATGGGAAGGCAGTGACACCTTGCTTTCTAGTGACACAGATATAATGGTTTCTAACAATCCTCAGATGTCACTGACAGATACATTTATGAGTCTGAACAAAGCATTGGCCATTGGGTAGTATACCACCTGTCCAAGAATTGAATATTATGCTAAATATGTGATGATATTAGGTAGTATTAATGAAGATAACAGTAGGGAAGGAATGAGAAAACATAAAACAACAGAGGAATGATGTTTGTGAAGTCTTTCAGTGAGTAGTTTGGGGTTTCTTTCCATTTTCCATTCATATTTAAATCAATAGAAATTCCTAAACATCATAGAGTTTTGACAGATCCTTCATTTGTATAAATAATGTTTCTTGATTCATGTCCTCTTGACCTTATGCTCACTCACCTTTATTTATTTACTGCCAGGATTGGGTGGAAGAATGTCTAGAAAATTCAATTTAACTTTAATAGAATTGAGATTAAATTCACAGGTCTTCATTCATCATAGATATATTTTGAAAAATCCATTTACAAGAAATAATGCTATAAAGATGTACCTCACCATTTGTGATAGATGTATTCCTGAAAGTATCTCTGTAAATAAATCTATATTAACTTCAGTAGGGAAGTATGAAAAAAAATGTAGTGAATTATTTTGTAAAATGACAAATTATTTTTCAAATGGATAATCATCCTCTAAATGTATCTGTTCATAAGATGGGTATTTGCATATCAAATTTTCTTAAATTAGATATTTTATTTACTGGCTGGCAATTAAAATACTGCAAAACCATGCTCATTTTCTTGCCTGTTTTGCAGCTTGACATACTTTGGTATCAAACACACAGTACAAACATTGAAATTTGCTCGGTAGCTGTTGGGGTGTAAAGAAAGAAATCAATCAATGAAGCATCAAGGGTAATAAACTTACATTATTGTCAAAGAACAATTTTGCAGCCAATATGGAAGGAATTTAGCTAACAATGGTATAACAATCTACTTTCATGATATTCAATAATCCTAACTAATTCTGGAATTTAGTTGAGACTGTCCAGACCCATGATCTTTTGCTGAAGAGCAGACATCAAGTACTCAGATCTGTCCATTCTTAATGGTCTGCTGCAGAACCTTTTATACTTTAAACAGCGGCCAGTTCAAACATTTTAGAAAGTATACATAAAACTCAATTTGGCAAAAAAAAAAATCTGTCTCCCTAAATGTTTACAATGACTCAAAATTTTAAAAAGCCAAATTTATGAATATATCTCACCATTTTGAAAATTTCCTCAGTTTAGCTTTCCTATATCTTTTATTTTCTTATGATCTCTAAAATCCAGACTTACCATTAACCATGGAATCTCTTACTGTCCCCTTAAATTCAACTTCAAAAAAATATATATAAATCATTTCAAAATGTATTACAATATATTTTGTTTACATAGTTTTTCCATGACTATAAAAAATTTATAACTGTACTAAAGTATTTCTCCACAAACAACTGGAAAAAGTGGTTGAGGGCATTCATGGAAAGTTCCAACTTTACCCAGCTACTCAGTGGTTGAGATGGAGCTTAAAGAGAAATTCTGCAGGGCCTCCCTGGTGGCGCAGCGGTTGAGCGCTGGGTTGTGAAGCTGCCCGCAGCCTCCACGGCGCCGGTTCGATCCCTGGTTCGATCCCCGGCTGCTCCCGGCCACCGGAGGAGGGTCCCGCATGGCGCGCAGACCTCTCCTGCCGCCCCCTGCTCCCCTCAGCAGTGTACTTTGGTCCTTCTGCCTGCTCTGCTCCCCACTCTGGCTCTGGTGAATTCTCTCACCCTTCAGTGTTTGTATGAATAAATAAATCTTTAAAAAAAAAAAAGAGAGAGAAACTCTTCATCTAGATATTCAAATAAGAAATCAGATCACAAGTATCTTATAAATTAATTTTAATTTTTGTAAAATTTTGTCTTTATTGCTCTTACCTTCAGTAGGAGATATTTATTCAAACTTTTCCACAGCTCAAATTCAGAATAAACATTATATTACCTTTCTTTCCAACAAAATTGTGTTCAGATTAAAAAAAAAAAAGACTGGTTTCTTACTGTTTTCTAAAAATGCACTGCTCATCATTTTCACTTAAAGTCTAGATCTTGTGATAATCTATATTCACATTGTTAATAATAAAATATATTAAATAGTATTAAGCTTCTCAACAGAAAAATGACAGGGCAAAGTTGAAAAATATGAAGCTGAACCAAGATTGCAACCATTGTTGGACAAGAATTCAATGTCATTATGCTGCCACAGAGAAACTGTCATTGCCAGTGAAATTTATATAGCAAACCCACCAGTTTCCTCTAGAGCTGTTCTGTCTAATATGGTACTACCTATCAATACATTTGACTACTAAGTGTGTGAAATGTGGCTGGGCTGAAATAGGATGTGCTATAACACACACACCAAATCTCAAAAACTTAGTATGAAAACAAGGTAAAATAGCTCACTGGTATTTGCATTGATTATCTGCTGAAACATTTTGGATGTACTGAGTTAAAAATTCTAATTGGTTTTATGTTTTTTATTACTTTTTTAATGTAACTACAATAAAATAGAAAAATATATCTGTGGCTTGCATTTGCAGCTGCAATACATGTCTATTGGACAGTGCTTCTCAGGAACATCTGTTTCACCCCATTCATGTATTCCCATAATCTGAATTTCATAGAAAAGCTTATGTATTCAAGTACACAAAAGATATTGATGTGACTCAGTTAGAATTTGCTGTCTCTCCTGAGTCCCAATAACCTAACGGAATCACTGCTAATAATTTGCTGTTTTTCATGTTTTCTCCTTGCCTTTACAAATATATTAATATATAAACATGTGTGCATATGTACAGTCCATGGTCTTTATTGTTTTATCAAGATTGGATCATCCTATACCTATGAATCAGTAACTGGTTTGTTTCTCATCTAACAGAGCATCATGGAAACTTGTATAGTGCCATATAATATAACGAAGACATCTGAATCCATTAAAAGGAATTTTTTTACTAGTTGTTTCACCTATTGAAATATGTTCTCACATGCTATTTTTAAAACTACTATAAAAGAACAACTTATTGCATCAAACCTGAGATTTTGAGGTATATCTGAGGGACAAAATGAGGTGTTTTGAAAGCCAAATTTGCTCATTTCTCTCGGCTTATAATTTTACAGGGCTATTTTCCAGTGATAAAATATAGAATGCATTGCATGACCTTCAGAAATTTACCCCACTTACAGTATCAATATCATTTTTCAGCATCATTCTCTCAAACAAACTAAACTTTAGTCATCATGCTTTTAGCTATTGAAGACAATATTTTCCTTTCCTCAACATTTGCAAAATAGTGTTCCTCCAGCCCTGTATCATAATAGTACCAAAATTTTATGACTTTAGAGAATTTTTTAATCCAGGATCTTAATTAATTCCTATTCATCTGTTTTAGTGTTCCTGTAGGTTTAATTGTTTTACCAAATGCCTTTTTTGTTTTCTTAAAGATTATCTTTTACTGAGCCTGCAGATAATGAGCTAGGTTTCCTCACTCTGGGAATGAGGGGTTATTTGCATTGACTTCCATTCAGGGTATCCATGTACTTAGAGAATTTACATCCAGGAAATACTTCAGTGTGTTGCGTCAGCATTCAGCATACAAAATATCATGGAGCCTGTGGGGAAGAAGGAAATGCTGTGGAGTGACCATGAGTTGGGCACTTCACTTATTCAAGCCTCATTTGCTAATATCTGAAATTTCTGGATGAAAATGTTCCATCTATTCCTAAAATACTGAACTATGCTGAATCACATTTTCAAAGGTATAAGTACCAAGGAAATATGAAGGCATAAATGTAGAAAAATATAAGTATCATAAAGTATTCAGTAATGGTTATTTCTTCCATTTTCTTCTTTTCAATTAAATTTTATTTTTTTAAAGATTTATTATATTTATGCATACAAGAACTGGGGTGTAGGCCAGAGGTGCAGGGGAGTTGGGAATGAGAGGATTCACCAGAGACAAAGTGGGGAGCACTTTGTCTCCCCAGGGATTTACTGAAATACCCTGCTTAGGGGAGCAGCAGGCAAGACAGCAGAGGTCTGCTGTGCCATGTGGCTTAGCTCCCCGAACTGGGATCGAACTCATGCTGCAGTGGCTCGCAGCAGCTTAATAGCGCTGAGACTTTAACCCCCGAACCACCAAGGTGGCCCTCAATTAAATTTAAAAAAATGTTTTGTGATCATTGTAGATTTATATGCATTTGCATGAAATAGCAGCGATTTAATGTAGCATTTATCCATTTCCTCCCAATGAAAACATCTTTCAAAACTATAGTATGGGCCTCCCTTGGTGGCGCAGCTGTTGAGTGCTGGGCTGCAAAGCTGCCCGCAGCCTCTGCAGCGCTAGTTCGATCCCTGGAGGCCAGCGAGGGCCCCACATGGCGAGCTGACTTCTCCTGCCATGCCCGCTGCTCTCCTCAGCAGTGTATTTCGTCAGTCTGTCTGTTCTGTTCCCCGCTCTGGCTCTGGTTAATTCTCTCACCCTCCCATGTTTCTGAATGTACTCAGTGCTTGTATAAATAAATAAATAAATCATAAAAAAAAAAAACTATAGTATAACATTGCAGATTGTTGACATCTATATAATTCATTGATCTTACTCATATTTCTGCAACTTTACTTATACCTGTGTAAGTGGGCTTTTTTGTGTATTTGGTTCTAGGGAATGTTATCACATGTATAGGTTTATGTATCTACAACCACAGTTAATATACAGAACATTTACATCACCACAAGGATCCTGGCATTGCCCTTGTATAATCACATCTCTCTCTTTAACACCTCCCCAATCTTAGCAACCATTAATTTGCTCTCCATTTTTATAACTGTGTCATTTCAAGACTTACATAAGTGAATCATGCAGTGTGTAACCTTTGAGAATTAGTGTTTTACACTCAACATAATTATAGATGTCTGAAGATTCATCCAAGTTGTTACATCTATCAATAATTTGTTCCTTTTTTATTGTTTTATTCTATAGTATGCATGTAACACAATTTAACATTTCAACCATAGAAGGCTATCTGGGCTACTTCCAGTTTATGACTATTCGAAATAAAGCTGCAATCAACATTGTGTGCAAGTTTTGTGTGAACATAAATTTTATTTATCTGGGGGTAAATGTCTGGGACTATAATTGCCAGGTGGTCAGGTATTTGCATGATTAGTTTTATAAGAAACAGCAACCTGAACCCCAGTGTGGCTGTAACTGTTTTACACACCGGTCTGCAATGTATAAGTGATTCAGTTTCTCTGCATTTTTCCTATCAATTTATATTTTATTCATTATCATAAGTAATGATATTTCATCATGGTTTTAATTTACATTTCCCTAATGGTTAATGATGTTAAACAGTTTTTCTTGTGTTTATTTGATCTGTATGTCAAGTTGGTGATATTTCTGTTTATGTCTTTTGTACATTTTCAAGTTAGATTGTTATTTTTTTCTGAGTTTTGAGAATTCTTTATATTCAGAATTTCTGATTATTTATCAGATATGGTTTGCATATGTTCTTTCCGAGTCTTTGTAATTTGCATTTTTGTCCACTTAATAGGGCCTTTCATAGAGCAAATTTTTTACTTTTTGATTAAGTCAAATTTGGGGGCTTATATAGTACTTCATGGAAATTCTAAGAAATCTTTGCCCAGGACTAAATCATGAAGATTTTCTCCTATCTATTTTTCTGAATTTTTTATGCTTATATCTTATGTTTAACCATATACTTTCTCTTATTTTTCTTTCGGTACTTTAGTATGTACATAAATTTGCAGAAGTAAAGTATCTCGAAGACTAGGATCCCATATATGCACAGGAGATGATGGGGATTGTTGACAGGCAAACATGCATGTATTATTGAAGTTGAGATGACAAGAAAAGGTAAATCATTTTACTGATAAAAACTGACTTAATTTCCCAGAAGTTATAGCCAGACTTTTCTGAAGATTGAAAAAAAATGTCCAAGTCGTATTTCAATTCCATTACTCTTCTTCTAACTTCCTGAATCAGATGGAAAAGCAATAAAGATAGAAAAATTTCTCTGTTGGGACTGAAAAACAGAAATATAAAAAAAGTTCAAATGTACCCCTCTTTGCAAAATCCATTTGCTATCTGAAAAAGACTTGAATTGCTGGAACATGATCTGATGCATTTCTGAAGAATAAATCATTACTAAATTTGTATATAGTATGTAGGTACCATTAACATGCTCAGCAAAATAAGCCAGAAAAAAAAAAAAGAAAAATACCGGATGGTCTCTCTCATAGCAGGAATTTACAAAACCTAAAAAAGGGACCAGGAAAAAGACTAATTATAATAAAGTAAAAATCAAAATTAACAAGCAACTATAAACTAGAGACACACTACGGGGGCAAGGGAGAAGGGTAGGGATCAGGGTCAAAACAAGGGGGGTGGGAATTTTATGGGGACTATAATCAAGATGAAAATGCATACATTGTGCAAAAATGAAAAATGATGCAAAATATATAAAATTAAAAAAAGATCAATCATTTGTTTAAAATGCTACTACTCTTTGATTCAGGTACCACACACACCAAAAAAAGAATAATTTGGGTATGAAAGTAAAACTTAATAAAACTAGAATGAAATTATAATCTTGTGATACTACATAATGAACTAGGAAACAAAGTAATTTAGTGCACACACAAATAATGACTGAATGGCATAAAATTCACAGGGTAATTGAAATGTCTGAGGCTTGCATTGGAAAGGAAAATTATCTCAATACCTCATTTCTGTTGGGTAAATATAATTGAAGTTACTGGGTCATATAGAATCTCAGGAGTCAAGGATCTCAGGAAATGCAAGACATTTTTTGCACAGTGGCTGCTCCATTTTACATTCCTAGCAGCACAGTGTGAGAATTCAGATACCTTCACATCATCACCAACACTGAGTTTTGATTCTAGCCATCCTAGTGGGTGTGAAGTGGTATCTCCTAGGGTTTTGGTAAGTATTTCTCCGATAGTGAAAAAGAACATTTTTAGTAATATAGAGATAGCATATCTAGCATATCTAGTGACATAGAGTATTTTTTCATATACTTACTGGTCATTCATCTAATTTGCTTGGAGAAATATCTGTTCATATCCTTTTCCATTCTTAACTGAGCTGTCTCTTATTGTTGATTTTTAAAAGTCTTTATATATTGTAGATACAAATACCTTATCAGATATATAACTTACAGGTATATTCTCTGTCTTTTCACTTTTTTAATGGTTACCTGTAGTGCATAAAGGTTTTTTTTTAATTTTGATGAAGTCCAATATTTCTTTTGTTCTTAAGTTTTGGTGTCATATCTCAGAATCCTTTGCCAAAGTCATGAATATTTACCCTAAATTTTTTGTGTTTTTTTAGTTTTAACTTTCACATTTAGGTTTTTGACCCGTGATAGTTAACTATTAAATATTCAGTGAGGTAAGTGTTCAACTTCATTTTGGCACCCTTGTTAAAGAACACTTAGCCACTGATGTATGAATGGACTTATTTCTGAACTCTCAATTCCATCGTGTTGAGGGTGTGTGTGGTATGTGTAAATATATCCTTGTACTAGTACTACTCTGTCTTAAATACTGTCGCTTTACAATAATTTAAAAACCAAGAGGTGTGAATCTTCTTACCTGTTCTTCTTCAGCATTTTTTTTTTTTTGGCTTTTCTGATTCCCTTAAAATTTAATATGAATTTTAAAATCAGCTTTTCTATTTCTACAAGGAATTGAGCTGTTATTCTGACAGAAATTTCAATGAATCAGTAGGTCAGTTTGGGGTTATTGACACTTTAAGTATGTTGAATTTTCTAACCCATGGAGATGGATTATTCTCCCATTTATTCAGATCTTTTAAATTTTATTTCAACATTTTATGATTTTCAGAATATATTGTAGTGTTTTTGTTAATTTTTAGCATTTTATTCTTCTTGATACTGTTATTAATGCAATTATAATTATCCTTTAGGACTCTCAAAAGTCAAAGTATTGATATAATAATAGCATTGAAGAATTTCTCTATTTGTATATCAAAAAAATGAGTGAACTTTTTGTCCCCTGTTATTTTAGAAATTTTGCTTACTAAAAATGCAATCTCTAGGATACAATTTCTTTTTTTTTTTGAAATAAAGATATTCAGCTGCTTGAATTGTTTTGAAAATGGTATACATAAATGCCAAGAATAAATTAGTTATTTAAGCATAGGAATTCTCTATTCTTTTTCAGATTTATAATTACTGGCTTCATTGTAACTAAGTGTAATATCTTTACAACTTTTGTCAATGTGGTTACATGTGTTAATAAATCCACTTGTTATTTCCATCTATCTAATATTATCCTCCATTTTACCATAGCATAATGTGAACACAATCTTCCACCATTGCCCATTTAGAAGGAACTTTCAAACTGTAGGAGCTTTTATTTATGTATATATTGTAACTTATTGATGCTATTAAACATTATAGCAGATCACATTTATAAATATCAAATTATGATTTTACTAATCAGTTAGCAATAAGGTAGAGGGGTGATTAAAATACTTTTTTATTGGGCCTCCCCAGTGGCGCAGCGGTTAAGCGCTGGGTTGCGAAGCTGCCGCAGCCTCTGCAGCGCCAGTTCGATCCCCGGCTGCTGGCGAGGGTCCCACATGGCACACACACCTCCCCTGCCGTGCCCGCTGCTCCCCTCAGCAGTGTATTTCGTCAGTCTGCCTGTTCTGTTCCCCACTCTGGCTCTGATGAATTCTGTCACCCTCCTGTGCTTCTGACTGTACCCAGTGCTTTGTATAAATAAATAAATCTTTTAAAAAATAAATTAAAAAAAATCTTTTTTATTTGCAATTTTACCATATTTAGTAATGTAGAGTTTTAGGTTAATATGGAAAGTATACCCACAAATTTTACCAGCTTCTAGTATCAGGATACTCTATCTTTTATATAGGACAGGAGGAAGAATAAATCCAGCTGTTTTGGAGGATTAGTGCTCAAGTTCCTCGCTTAGGCAGAGATATATAACCAGACTGGCTGCATTATTTAAAACATTGAGATACAAAGAAAAAATTGGGTGAGCCTGTACTAGAAAACTAGGTCCATGATATCTGATGATTAAGATTGCACTACAGATAAATGAAATAAAGTGAGAAAGAAGATAATAAGCAATAATCACATTTACATTCACAATTCTGCTTCTGACAATGTCTCTCCCATTGACCTTCCTTTGCCCTTTCCATCCCTATCAAGGGCAAGTTAGAATAACAATGTGTTCAGAAGATAAGATAGGCCAATAATGGACACAAATATTCTGGCTCTGTGTGTGTGTATATTTATATAGCATTAAATTGAGAATTTGGTTGTAGTAATATTTAATGAGTGAAAATATCCAAAGCTCTCCCCAAATTGAATCTGTTGGCCATAGTCCTCTATTTGGGTATTGAACTTGGAGGAAAGAATTCAGTCTCAAACTTTATTCTAATGTTTTTATTGGCTCACTTGTAAAATGAGGTAACAGTGACTTACTTCTCTGGATCTGTTATAATTCAAAAACTTGGAAAAAACAATGAAAAATATTTAAGTAGATGAAGCTATGTGTGCATGATTTCCTTTTCATTACATGAGAATAACCCTGATGAATCCCAGAGAATTAAGTGCTATGCAAATTCCCTCTCATATAACTTAAGTTGAAGAAAAACTATGCAAGTTACATGAAGGAAGCAGAATGAGCTGCAGGCCAACATGACTTCATTGCAAAGTGACCTAATGTACTAATGTGGCAGAACAAAGAAAGTGTGTGAATGGGGGCAACAGCCACAACCTGGAGAAATGATATAAAGGAAGGGAAAAGGAGAAACAGAGCAGCCAATTTTGGCATCCCTGAGCCACACACTATGTTGGAAAAGAAGGAATCTTAATACATGGACTTGGATCATTCCGGTCCCAATGATAAAGCTGACCCAGTTGTGGAAATAAATGAATGAAGGCTGTTAGATGCCTCTGATACCGCTCCTAAATTTTTACTTTTTGATCCTCTGAGGTCTTCCCTTAGCGCTTTTTTTCACGGAACAAATGCACTATTAATGCTAAATAATGTATTGTAGTTTATGTGATAGCTCTAACTATTGAAATAAAATGTAGGCATCTTGATTACATAAAGCTCCAAGCTTATGTAAGGTGAGTCCGTGAGAGATCTTGCCTCAGATACTGACAAAGCTAAATTTCGGAACCATCAGGGAAAATACAAGACTCTAAATTGTGGCCAATTATTCAAATTGGAGCCAGTATTTGAGATCTCTTGGGAGACAACCAGTTGGTGTTTCCCCAAGGGACACATAACTGCATCAACAGGCATATTTAGTATTCTAATATCCACATTTATCATTGCATTATTATTTCCAAATCTCATCTTATGTTGAAGACCTAAGAGACTAAATATCAAAAAATAAAGAGCCAAGAGACTATTTACTTGGACTTAGATTTACTTAACTTAGATGTTATTCCTAAATTTACAGAAACAAAACAAAATGTATATGCTAACTGCATACTCCAGTGTTTAATTTTTTTTAAAAGACAAAATCAAACTGGTGAAGACGAAGATAGGAGACTCAATAAACATGCTCATGATTCTGTCTGTGCAAGAGATAGTCCAAGGGGGAGCAGAATGAAGGGACATGACCAACAGCCTAAGTAGCCATTGTTACAAAGATAGTGGAAAATCAGAAGATGTAAGAAAGGAACACATTTTAGGAGAAAGTGGCTATTGTAGACAATAGCCAATAGGTCAAATAACAGAATTACTCTGGGAACAAGAATTAGGAACAGAAAAGTTAGCACAAGTCAACATGAAATTTAGAGTGGAGGGAGCAATAGTCTGAAAAGTGACTTGAAAAAGATTCAGACTTTCTCTCAAGACATGAGATGTACAAAATAAATCATACCACAAGGGAAGGGCTACATGGTAAGGTGGTTTCCTCAGGGGAGAACAAAGGACTCCAGAATGGAAAATTCATGGAAATTATTTTCAAAGTTAATTTAAAACTCAATGCTTTATCATAAAATAAGTAAAGAAATAGTTGTAGAAGATTCCTAAAATAGAATGGAATGGGGAGGAAATCATGGGAGAAAATAGATGACTGGGGAGAATGACATTAAGGGTAGTTAATTATAAAACAGGATGGTTCTGCTGTGTGGCAAGATTTCCTAAAATAATTGATATTCCAAGTTCCTAGTGGATTTAGGGAGAAAATATTTCTTTTTTGGGAAATATCACCCTTGATTGTGTTTCTGAAACTTACTCAGGTAAGAAGGCATATAATGGGGTTAGAGATTAAAAGTCTGATCAGGAATCCTAAATAGCAGTGGACTTGTTCCTTTGTTGAATGAAAGCAGTAACTGAAATCAACATTCTTATAAACCTTGTGCCTTGAAAATTTTAGCAACTCTGGTTGTTGAATGCCAAGGAAAGAAAAAAAGACAGACTTAAGTGGTGACAGCTTATTCTAAAGGAACTAATGGACTCAGTAGAATTTTTTTAGGAAGTTGGATAAATTTATAGCTTTCAAAGTTTTGAAAAATCATTAGACTATCTAAATTTTTCCGAGCCAGAACTTGTTTATCCAGTGCTTCTCTGTATTTTCTGCCTCCTCCTCTCTAAAATACTATTTGATATAGGCAGGAGCTTTATCTATCTTGTTCATTCACTCATATATTTCTAGTGCCTAGAATGGTGCTTGGGTTATTAGGTTATACCTAATGCTTGCTTTTGAATAAAGTTTTGAAAAGTTCTGTCATGTTACCAGGTTCAGTTGCCACCCTGATTTCCTCTATTATAATGTTGAAGAAGAAGGAATAATAAAATGTCCACAAAATTGATGATTTTCTAAAATCACAATTTACAGTACAGTTTAACAAAGTAATCTAATTTTGGACACTCATTTTACCTGGAGATTTTCAGCTATTTAACTCATAAAGGTTGTTAATAAGTTTTGTAGGTGAAGGGAAGGATATTAAGAAAAATTTAATACTTTACCCTGTATCAAATGATTGTTTGTGGAATAAGATGTATTTTAACATATGAATCTCAACTGATAAAGAAAAGGAGGAAGAGGAGGAGAGAACAAGGAGGAGAAGGGGGAAGAGGAACAAGACAGAAGGAAAATTGGACAGTAGAACAACTGACACTTCTTGGCATTAATACTTTACCTCCTTATAATTTTCAGAATTAGGAAGTGATAATCTATTCCTATTTCAGTCCAAATTGATATCCATAGACTTCTTGTGATTTTGCCAAGTGATTCATAGCTAAAAGTGAGTGGAGCTGGGATTTATATTTAGATATTTTCAATTCCAAACTCCATATTCTTCTGATTATGGGGAAAAGGCATAATACATCCTGCCCCGAGTTGATTTTCAGAAAACTATTTGGGTTGGTTCCGGAAGTCTCAGTAAACTGAGGGGCATGGTGTTCCTTCTTTTTCATAAGACACCACATTTCAGCTATCTAAAGTTATACTGTTTGCATTTGCATGTTAATACACTAAAAATTACAATGAAATTTTGATCAATAAGCTATTGTACCGTATGCATATAATTACCCTCTTGGGAAATTATTCCCTCTCACATTAGAGAACCTGTCAGAGAAGGATTGTATAAATACACAAGAAAGACTTTTTCCCTTTTGCTTTCCGCCTCTACAGAACCATGGGAGTCTAAAGAAATCCACCCTGAAATTAACTTTAGGAGTGAATCAAAATGAGTGGGGCAGAAAAGAGTATGGTATAACATTAAGTGCATTATTCATGAAACATGTATTTGCATTACTGCACTTCCAGTTAATAAAGGCAAAGCAATTTCAATGGAGTGTCTACTCTAAACTTTTCACATCTCTTCATGTCTTTCTTGAGATTCCATGCTGTTTCATTGATTCATGTCATTACCAACAATAATCACTGTAGATGCTAATAAAGGTTTCTATCATCTCATTATAGAGTAAGTGATGCATACAATAGCAGCAGATAAAAAAATAAAAAGCTACGGAAACCAAAATTAGCTTTGTAGGCAGGAAATAAAAGAGAGAAACAATTCATCAACAAAGACTCATCAGGACCTTTTGCTGTGACACGATGTTTTACAAAAGTTGAGTGAATTTGATATGAGAACAAACTTTAAAAATGCTGCCTTTGTTTTTAGTTTTTCAAATACCATATTCTTAAGACTCATCTAGGAAATTCTGGATGCCCAGCCTTTGGCTGGCCCTAAAGAAAAATGAATATTATATGTCTATGCAGGGTAATTTCCTCTGTTGCAGAGAATTGAGTTTTAGCTGTTTGGAAAAGAAAAAAATAGGGACACATAGGCTCTTTGTCTATTCTTCTCTGCTCTTAACCTCGAATGTCTGACCTATTTGGGTCACTCGTTTCAGGAATAATGATTTTTTTTTTCTCACAGCAGAATGCTCTCTTGACATGACCAAAAAAGAGAAACAATGGCAATTGTGGAAGTTTTAACTCTTCTAACACAAGTTACT
Organism: Talpa occidentalis; assembly: GCF_014898055.3. NCBI lineage: Eukaryota > Metazoa > Chordata > Mammalia > Eulipotyphla > Talpidae > Talpa > Talpa occidentalis. The sequence continues at coordinate 54,422,575 of NW_023604861.1, read as the reverse complement.
ACAATAACAATTTATTTCTAATCTTTTACTTTCTGTCAAGAAGTGAGTGACATCTGGACACTGTGATGTATGGGTCCATCATCCTTTGCTTGTGAGTATGGGGAGGGAGAAATGTGAGTTCCAATCAGGAAGCCAGTGGTACAAGGATGACTCAAACTGATTTTGACCTCCTGACATATATTTGAGTGTTTGTGCACTGGTGTATGTCTATGTCATAGACAGTAAACATGAGTCAGGAGAAATTTTATTTCTTTATGCTTTTTTTTTGGGGGGGTGGGGGGTAAAAGGACTGGGCTGTAGGCCAGAGATGCCAGGGCAGGAGGAGTAAGAGGATTCACCAGAGACAAAGGGGGAGCAGAACATTCAGATCTACTAAAATATACTGCTAAGTGGAGCAGTGGGTGCGACAGGAGAGGTCTGCTGCTCCATAAGTGGGATAGCTCCCTGGCAGGGATCAAACTCAGGCCTTACTGTAATAGTGCTGAGACGTACCCCCTAGGCCACCAGGAAGGCCCAGGAGAAATTTTAAAACACAGATCTCACCAGTGGGGAACAATTTAGCAGAGACTTAGGCATTGGTATTAGTATACTTTAATGGATTTCTAAGAGTTTTCCATTCTGTTTACTAGTACTATGAACTGCCTTATAAGAGATATTAAACATAACAAAAGCTGAAAATTTTGATTCAGCCACCGCAGATATTTTAAAAATACTCATTATAAATCCTTCCAAACAAATCCTCTCCTTTTTTTCTCTTATATACTACTGTCTTTGAACTTCTCAATACTGCTTTTTTCTATGCATGCTAATAGGAATCCAGTGTTTTGCTATGGGAATGTTGCTTATGAAAGAACTCTTAGAAATGTATAAAAGAAGAGACAATCCTTCTTCCTCTTCAAGATTCAGGGGAAACATCGTTCTGAGTCATAAAACTAGTTCAAGAAATCTCACCTAAGGTGACAAATCAATATTGATCTTTTTTTTTTTAACCTCTCCAGTATGGAGAATTTGAGGAAACTATTGCTATTACATTTGTTTTCTGTTTTTCTAAAACTTTCCTTGAATGTGCAGTCTATATAGCATTTTTTTGAACATAATAAATTGTTACTTTGATCCAGGGAGAAGTAAAAAATGCAGTTGTCATTGTAGTCTATTGTACTTACTACTGTAGAGTAGTAATATTTTAATTGATATACTCTAATGCAAAAATTTTGTAAAATCATTCATCAAAACAACTTATTCACACTTTTGAGTTGTACTAACATCTATAAAGATATATCACTTCTTGAAGTTCCTTATTTAGAAGAGTATTTGAGGGTTATCTCATTTAAAATAATAGAATACTAGCGCAATAAAAAAACAAAAAAGATTAATAGCATACTGCAACTATATAATTTTGTCAGACTCCTTAAAATCATCTAATCTATTACTCTAACTTCATCTCTCATTTTGTGAAATCATTTATAAAATCTCACAGCAAGTTAGGCAACACTGGAATTTAAGTTTCTGGATTTATATATTTTTAAAGATTTATTTATTTATGCGTACAAGAACTGGGGTATAGGCCAGAGGTGCAGGGGATGAGAGGATTCACCAGAGACAGAGCGGGGAGCCAAACAGGCAGATCTACTGAAATACTTGTTGAGGATAGCAGCAGGTGAGACAGGAGAGGTCTGCTGCACCATGTGGGTTAGGTCCCTGGCTGGCCAGGGATAGAACTCCTGCAGTGACTGGTGATAGCTTGATAGCACTGTGTCTTTAACTACTGCACCACCAGGGAGGTCCATGTTTCTAAATTTCTAAGCTAGCTTCTTAGCCCAATCCACATGACCAGATGTAAGGGGATAGGAACAACACGGAGCAGGTTTTCTATGATCCCAGCAGATGGGGTAAGGGAGGAGCCAGAGTCCTGAAGCCCTCGGTGGCTTTTCAGGCTTTCATTGGGATTTACCAGGTACACAGCAGGCAGGGGTGCTGGGGGGCCGAGAGGCTGGCAGGCCTCCCAGCCCCCAGCAAGTCTTCACTCTGGGCTCTCCAATTATCTCTGCTGCTCTGCTCTCTTGCTTCTCTGCTTCCTCTGGCGTCGCCGTTGATGCCACCCTTAAAAGCTCAATCTTAGCCCAGGTGAATCCCATCGACAGACGCCCACACCCTATTCCAGGTGCCCGCCATCAGGCATGCATTCAGGACCACAGGGTTCTGTCATCTGTCCTAATGGCGGGAGGTCAGAAAAGCCTGATCCTTTTACCTTACCCTACAATCCACCCCCTCAGGGTTTTCTGCCAGACAGTCTATACAAGTTATATACAAGTTTCTCTTGGCGAATATGAACACTGCAGCCATGGCCCACAAAAGCAAATGAAATACATCACAATATAACAAAATACAACAGAACACAAATTAGTCCAGGCAGGGCACCAACCTAGTGGCAAAAGACAATTATTGGCACCAGCAGATGATCCACCACTTCTGCTGCCAAAGGCTCTGCTCATGCAAGGGAGGGGAACCACTCACAACATCTACCATCATACACTAGGAGTCATCAGGCTTCCTGGCCTTCTCTGGCTGTGGTCTCAGCCACAAGCCCCACATGGCATCCACCCCCAGGATGCACTCACTCTGAGATTGGCGATTCTATACTGTTGGGGGTAATCGCCAACCCTCAGGGTTTCTGTCTGCGGTCACTCCAACACTTGGCTTTCATAGCCACCAATGCGACACACAGACCCCTTTACTCAGGCCAACCCATTGCACAAGCACATGGGTCAGGGATCCAAACTTCACATGCAGCCTCTCTTGGCGCCCCTCTTCAGCTGTGGGCTCCACCACAAGCCACCCATCCCCCAAGAACGGGTTCCTCAGCACCTCATCCTCACTCAACCGTGGGCAGGGCATCACCCACAGGTGATTTTAAGAGACTCACTGGCCTTTAACAACACATATTCAAGCTACTTAACAGCAGGATTTTTATGACCCAAGTAGATGGGGTGAAGGAAGAGAGAGTCCAGGAGCCCTCGGTGGCTTTTGCAGGCTTTTATTGGGATTTACCAGGCACATGGCAGGCAGGGAGGCCGGGGGGCCAGGAGGCTGGTAGGCCTCTGTAAGGGCAGGAAGGACACTGAGCAGGTTTTCTGATCCAGCAGACTGGGTAAAGGAGGAGTCAGAGTCCTCAGTGGTTTTTGCAGGTCTTTTATTGGGATTTACCCGGTACAAGGCAGGAGTGCTGGGGGGCCAGGAGGCTGGCAGGCCTCACTCTATCTGGGCTCTCCGGTGATCTCTCTCAGCTTCTCTTTCGGCTTTTTTGACTAATCAAAAGCAGTGTAAAAAGTCAGGAGACATTAGTATTGTTCCCAAATCTATCACTTAGGCTTTACTAGCATTTACCTTCACCAAGAGTTACTAACATTAGCAATAAAATGGAGCTAATCATAGCACTTGCTTACTGAATTATTAGCATCAAATGAAATCAGGTGTTTGAAAGTTTTCTGAAGTCCAAAAACGTAAACAAGTATAGGTTGAGGGCTACCTGGGCTGAACTCAGCTTACAGATGGCACAGAAGCAACAGAAAAGTTGAAGTGCTAAGCTCTAACACACATGTGCGAGTGCACACACACACACATTCACTTAGAGATCCTTGGAGAAGAAAACATGTTTGCTTTCAAGTGGGTGTTTGAGAACAGATTGTAGCTAGGACAGTACAGAAAGAGCAAAGACTAAAGAAAAAGTTTCTCGATGCTATCCCTAAGGGAATGGATAGCTACAATCCAATAAACATAAGATTGAATGTTGAATGTTAATGCAGCTATCAGAAATAACAAATCTACATGTAACTACATATAACTTGAAAAACATAGCTTTGGGTTTAAAACACTTATCTATAGCATAATACTGTCTAAACTCATACATACACAAAAAATGTTATAAATATATGCATGTGGTTTGAAAAAATGTATAATCAACTGAATTTCTCTGGGAAGAAGAGCAATGCCATCTAGGGTGAGTTTTGAAAAGAGAAAATGATAAAGCGGAGCAAAGGAGGAGACTTAAATGTCCTATGCTGATAATGTTTCATGAAAAAGGGTATACAGTAAATGGATCAGATCGCCCCTCCCCGCCCCCCCGCCATTAGCATCTGTGATCAACACCTGTGTTGTTATACACATGCCTGATGGCGGCACCTATAGTGTGATATGGGCATGCATAAGTGGACACACCTGAGCCAAGAGAATGAGTATATAAGGGCAGTGTCACAGTGCGGGGGACGTGCACAGCAGCAGAGGCAATGCAGAATGCAGTAGAAACCAGGGAAGAGACCACAAGAGAATGCCAGAGAGCTAAGAAAGAATAAAGATTCAACAGGGGCCAGGAGGCCTGTTAGCCTGCTGGGCCCCAGGCCCCACTGCCTACCCTTCACCTGACTCACTACAAATGGTGCAGAAAGATCATTAAAAGCCTGAAAAAGCCACTGAGGACTCCAGGACTACTCTTTTACCTGTCTGTCTGGACTTACAGAAAACCTGCTCTGTGCCTTTCTGGCACTACAAAGGGAATATTCTCTTCAATCCACCAGCCCGATGAAGAAAAAGAAAGGAGGAGCAAGAAAATGGAGAGCAAAGGAGAAGGAGGAAGTGATGCTCAAAGCGAGGCTATGCCTCAACTGTCTTCACTGCTGGTGCAGGCAAGCACCTCTGATGGTCCCAGAGCAACCACCCTCGTAACACATTTTTTTTAATAACTATTTATTTATGCATACAAGAGGCAGGGTACAGGCCAGAGGTGTGGGGGGTGAGAGGATTCACCAGAGACAGAGTAGGGAACAGGCAGATTGACTGAAATACAGTGCTGAGGGGAGCAGCGGGTGAGACGGGAGAGGTCTGCTGCACCATGTGGGTAGCTCTCTGGCTGGGGCTTGAACTCGTGCTGCAGAGGTTGTGGTTAGCTTCATAGGTTGCATCTTAACCCCTTGCACCACCAGGGAGGCCCATAACACATAATCTTTAACAAGCACAAACTAACAAGTACAAAATTGTCATTTTACTTGTTAAATTTGCATTTATATACACACATGTATACACACACTTGTGCACACATATACATGCACATGTATTGGTAATATCCACTTATGTCTTTATTGTCTGGTTAGATAATAAAAATATAATGAAGAAACTATAGTCTGACTCCATTGTTGGCATTTTACTGCTAGCAGCTCTCAAGGCTCACCACTCCTGTTCCCCTTCTTGACTCACATATAGACAAACCAATTTAAAAAAGAGTTCACATGCATGCCCTTGGTCTAGGAGGAAAATTCAAACCAAGCAAACCTGGCCTTTATACCAGATCACTCACCATGGCCTCACACCCTAAATCTGATAAAAGTCAGAGCCAGTTTCCTGTTCTCAAATTACTTCTAAACTTCTCCGTTAACTCTCCAGAGAAAGTCTGACTATGTAAGAATTGCATTTATACACTTAGTACAACTGTGAGTGGCATCATCAGTAGTAACAACGAGAGAAAATTTGAGTGGAGTCAATCCTACCTGACTTCAGGACAACCACAAATCAAAAGGAAAAGTCAAATATAAGGAGGCAATACTTCGCAGTCATTCACATGGTCATTTTTTTCTACATATTTTATTTTATATAATTCTTACATCATTTTTAATTTTTGCACAATGTATGCATTTTCATTTTGTTATATTCCCCACATAATTCCCACCCCCCTTATTTTGACCCTAATCCCTCCTCTCCCCCCACCCAACCGCCCCCTTTAGTGGGTCCCTGGTTTATAGTTGCTTGTTGAATTTGTTTTTTTCTTTATTATAATTAGTCTTTTCCCTCGTCCCTTTTTTAGGTTTTCTAAATTCCTGCTATGAGTGAGACCATCCGATATTTTAATTTTTCTTTCAGGCTTATTTCGCTGAGCAACATGGATGGAGCTGGAAGGGATCATGCTCAGCAAAATAAGCCACATGGCCATTCTAATGATGCTCTGGGCCTGGGAGCCAACATATAGTTAAAGAAAAGTTGCAAAAAAGAGATGCATCCGTTACCTTTGTCCTTCTACCTGAAATTACCATTAAAACTGGAGCAAAAGAAAAACAATTTTATAACCTTACTCTATTTCATTTTGAATAAAAATAGTACTTAAGCAAAATAAGTCTTTTCTAAGCCATAGGGAATATATTACTATGGTAACTTGATTCCCAACAAAAATAGCACACTGATCTTGACATATTCATAGGATTAGTTTTTCTTCATATGCCACACTGATATGTAGATAAGACCTGCAAAGTCTGTAAGCAGAACACCTGAGCAACAATTTACTGCAAACTCACAATGAGGTTACACAAAACTTCACCCTCAATGTCACATGCAAAATAATTGGAAACTCCTTTTAGACTGTGCATTTTATATGTTAATAGGAGACACAAAGCACAGTTGCTTTTTCAGTTCATACCAGCAGCGAAGAAGCCGTAGTCCATATTTTAAAGTCAGTGGCAACTGTCTACATTTCTTGGGAGTCAAAAACAAAAAATTAAAAATCAAACACCAAAACCAAAATATCTTTCATCTTTCTAGACCAACTATTTAAAAGGAATTTTAAAACTAAATTTACATTTGTTTCCAAATGTGGAAAGTTATTTTATGTCTTTCTGATACATTTGAGCAACATTCCTATATGTTTGTTTGTATGTATACACATTTTTCCATTTTGATTTGGATTATGCTCCATTTTGAAGACATTTCAGTTTAGTATCTCAGCATCACTGTGAGCTCAGCGGGAAACCTGCACAGTAAAAAATATTCAGCAAGTACCTTATCTTTTGTCCAGTTAGCTCACCTTTCCCCACTACAGGTGGGCTCTCCCCAGAGTTGTCTGAATTGTTGAGTAAGTACTGATACATCTTTCCCCCACCCCAGGTGTCTTAACTCTATAACTTAAAACCCTATAACTGCTCTACAGTTTGAATAGGACTTTTACAGTCAACTCTATTTAAAAAAAAATAACTCTAGGTATCTTCATTGTTATTTTTGTTGCTATTGCACAAGTGTTTTTTTCAGGTCAATCATCCTGCCCATCAAAGCTGAACAATAGGATTGCTTAGGGTTTCACTTGACATGAACATAGAGTTGACAACTTTGAGAGTGATGGTCATGTCTGTCAATTTCAAGGAATGAAATTTCTTCCACTTTAAAACTCCTTCCTACTTTAAAAAGAGCCTTTAAAATATCTTTGAGAACACCTGCACCCCTATGTTTATAGCAGCACTATTTACAATAGCTAAGCTTTGGAAACAGCCCAAATGCCCAAAAATAGATGACTGGATCAAGAAGATGTGGTACATATATACCATGGAATATTACTCGGCATTCAAAAAAGATAAACACATGCAATTTGCAGCAACATGGATGGCGCTGGAAGGGATCATGCTCAGTGAAATAAGCCAGAAAGAAAAAGAAAAATACCGGATGGTCTCACTCATAGCAGGAATCTAGAAAACTTAAATAAGGGACCAGGAAAATGAATAAGAAAGAAAATACCAAAATCAACAAAAAACTATGAACCAGAGATACTTTTTTGGGGGTGGGGGCCAGGAGGGGAGGGATTGGGGTCAGAATGGGGCATTTGCAATTGTATGGGGGAATATAAAAATAAAATTTATAAAAAAAATAAAATATCTTTGAGTGGTCAAAAAGACAGATATTAGCTGATTTTTCAGACTGAGATTGGTGCATAGGGATATTGAGATTTTCCTAATTATCTCACAGCTGATGATGATAATCAAAGGCTCAGCTCATTAGACTTCCCAGTAGCAGTCTTTTTAAAATATATAACACTGTCTCTCTCTTTGCCCCCAGCCCTTAAGTTTTAATTTATTTACTCAGTCTTTTTACCTTTAATATTCTAATCTCACTTTGAACTTCATCAGTAATATATAAGTTCCTATGAAAAAATGATCCAATACCTTTGTATAGAGAGGAATGAAAGAAAAGATTGAAGAGAAAAAGTTTGCTAAGGGATATAGTTTTGAAACAGTGCTGGGAGGAGAGGTGAGCGTGATGCTATAGAGGGGCTACAGCCTCAAAAGGACAGTGCCCAACAGAGGTCTGTAGGTTTTCACCTGCACACACAATTGCAAGACTACTCAGGTGCAGAGAATAACAGTGGAATCTGTTGAACAAACAGGGAAAACAAAGAGTTTCTAAGGCCAGAAGTGGCCAGCTTTCTTGCCTCAGGTAATGTCCACAGTGTTCAGAAGTCCCAAACAAAAGGTTGCTCATTCAAGATGGCACCATCCCACCCACAAGGATATGGAGCTTGTGGAAGCTAACAGGCAACAGTCTCCAGCAACTCATCTCAGCTGAAGGCACTCACAGGTGGGGCCACTGATATAATGCCACAGCAGCACAGCAACAACTGAAGGTCAGGAAGGGGAGCACCAGACACTGGATCACAGAGCAATGGAGGTAACGGTATTGGGAGCAGTTCACAGCTCTCAGGGGTGACCCGAACACAGAGTACTGGTCACCCACTGTAGGAGCAGGAAGGACATGGAGCAGGTTCTTTATGACCCAAGCAGACGGGGTAAAGGAGGACTGAGTCCTGGAGCCCTCAGTGGCTTTTCAGGCTTTTTATTTAGATTTACCTGGCACACGGCAGGCAGGGGTGCTGGGGGGCCGGGAGGCTGGCAGTCCTCCCAGCCCCCAGCAAGTCTTTACTCTTTCTCGGCTCTCTGGTGATCTCTGCTGCTCTCGTGGTCCTGCTTCTCTTCTGCTGGCATCCCCGTGACGCCACCCTTAAAAACCCAGTCTTAGGGGCCTCCTCTGGTGGTGCAGGCAGTTGAGTACCGTGCTATGAAGTTGTTCGCAGTCTCTACAGCGCAAGTTTGATCCCGGTGCCGGCAAGGGTCCCACATGGCGCGGCAGACCTCTCCTGTCATGCCCGCTGCTCTCCTAGGCAGTATATTTTGTCAGTCGGCCTGTTCTGTTCCCAGCTCTGTCTCTGGTGAATCCTTTCACCCTCCCGCGCATCTGACCTGTACCCTGGTTCTTGTGTAAAAATAAATAAATCTTTAAAAAAAAAAAAGCCCAGTCTTAGCCCAGGTGAATCCCATCTATATATGCCCACACCCTATTCCAGGTTCCCGCCATCAGGCATGCATTTGGGACCGCAGGGTACTGGCATCTGTCCTAATGGTGGGAGGGCAGAAAAGCCTGATATTTTTTACCTTACCCTACACCCACCAACAGTGCCAGGCAGCACTGGCCAATAGTGCCCATCACCACAGATCACTAGGAGGCTGCGGTGTCAGAAAAACCAGCATTAACAGCCAACAGTTGTTGGCTCATACCCACAACAAACAGTCTTTGAGACGCCAGGCCCAGGCGTTTGGTGCTCCTTTCAGGCAATGTCAGAGGCCGACTGGAGGCAGGTGCCCCTCTTCTTCCTTGGGAGTTCTTCAGAGATTAGGTACAGAGTCCTTTTCAAGCACAATGTCTGAGAGCCCAAGTGTCCAGAGAGTCCCAAGCTGGGGCCTACCCTGCCTTATATCCTCTTTCAGAGTCCTCCACCAACAAGTCTGATTGGACCATTTTCAGTCCTACATGGCTGATTGGTGCTATAGGTTATAACTTATAGCCTATAGCACCAATCAGCTCAGAACTTGCACTTGATTGGTCCATTCTATGTTCCATACACCAAATCCATGAGCTGGAGGGAGCCACAACATTGGAGCTGGCTTTGTGGGGCCCCATGCTCCTTCCTGCAGCCTCAAACCAGGGGCAGCGTGCCCTGGGGTGGTGTAATAGAGGATCCATCTGCCATCACTACCGACCTTTGCCTGCAGCCTGAGCCCTAGTTGAGCCACTGGTGGAGAGTGGTAAAATGCCCATGTTCCACTATCACTTCCACTGCTTGAAAGCAGCTTCTGGGGCCAGACAGAAAAGAATCAGTCTTGCTCAGCAGCTTGCGCTGCAGGGCCTGGTTTCAGTATCAATTTCATGTTTACTCTGAGTTTTTCCTATTTTTTCTTATCAGAATCTGATCTCAAACAGGGAAACTCATTTTTGCCTTAAAAAATAAACATCTGATAACAAATTCAAGTCACACTCTAACTTCTCATCAAAGGTATACTATCTTCACAATATTTTCTTAAGCTTTTGTAATTAGAATTTCAGATTGCTTCAAAAAGAGGGGGATGTTAGCAGGATGAAATATTTGGAAAGAAGGAAATAGTGTCTCTGCTGGTCTCTGAAAACATATCCAGCAGGAATTTTCTTAATCTCCCTTTCCCTCTTTTCTGTTTTAGATTTGATGGCTTTAGTCTCTACCAGTCTAGAGGATAACCTCAAACACCATTTCACCTTCACACCTTTCAGCTGTGTGAAGTCACATAACAAGTTTAATCAAAACAATCTTAAAAATCAGCAATTACACCTAAATGCTTTATTTTGAACTAATTTCAAAAAATACAAATTTAAGATTCAGTTTCTAAATTTTTTTATTTCTGCTTGAGATTATTTTTTAAAAGCTAAAATAATTAGAAACTGAAAGCATTTGATTGAATAACTGAAAAGCAACAACTCAATCCAAGTAATTCACTTTGTGACAGAATTACCTGCAACTGTGGCTCTCAATCCTGGATGCTCATTGTTGCTTTGGGGAAGTACTGATTTATTATTTTTTCCCTATAAATTGTTTTTCTGGCTACCTGTATTTTCAAAAGTTCTTCAGATAATTCTAATGTGTAATTAGACCCAACAAGCACACATCTAGACATTTCAATAATAATATTTTTATAGCCTAAATTATCTGGAGGATAGTCAAAATATTTTTCCCAATGTTTTAAGTCTAAAACTCTCACATTTGTAAAAGTTTAAATAAAAAAGCTTTATGCAGAAGTTAAAAACCAAACTTTAGAATTTTTGTGACTAAACTTTAATAAAAATAATTTTATCTACTCCATCCTGCATTTATTCTATCAAAAAAAAATTCAAAGGAATTAGGTGAGTTATGTCTGAACAAATGACAGCACTTTTAAAAAAATTGCAAGGAAAACAAATAATTTATTTTGGTTTTAACAACATTAATATTAATGGAAAGCTATTACAATTTAACTAATACTTTAGAAGACTAGAAATCAAGAGCATCAAATGATGCTAAAAGAAAAATTTTAAAAAGTATTTTTAATTCTGAACTTATCAGATTTTTAAGTTAGGTGATCATGTATCACAGGTGAGATGATGTCTTATTTGGTTGTAATTTGCATTTCCCTGATGATGAGCGATATTGAGCATCTTTACAAGAGAATTATCAGAGATAGAGATTTACAATTCACAATCATCAAAGAGACAATTCACAAAGAAGACATAAAAATCCTTAACTTACAAGTAACTGATACCCGAGCTTTAAAAGACATGAAACAAAAATGGAAAGAAATGAACTAGAGCGTAACCACATTTTTCAATGAAGAAGATGTTTAGCTGCTCCCCTGCCCCTAGCAGGGTAACCTCTTTGACCTGATAGGAAATACCTTAAGTGGTGCTCTCTTCCTTGCCTTTTGGGTATTTCAGATAAAGCAGTGTCTAGGGGAACAACCCAAGACTTTGACCCCGTCTTCTAAACATAATAAAATCCATACCATTACCCACGATATTTGTTCATCTTCTCATCACATTGGTGAAACCCTGTTCTACTGGGAATGCCCCACGATGGTATGTGTCAGCTCCCTTGACATTCAAGTAAGTTAAGGATTTTTATAATCATACCTGCCTCTGGAGAGACTGATAAGAAAAGTTTTCAACATTCCTCTCTCAAGAATTGATTTAAAAATAAATACTCAAATAATTGATAAGAACACTGAAGAATAAAACAATACTCTCCACCAATTTGATTTCATTGACATAAGCCATTTTATCCAACAAAAGTGGAACATATGTTATTTGCTCATGAGTATGAAAAATTTACCAAGATAGCCCACATGATGAATATAAAATATCATATTAATATCAAAGGGTTAAAATTATACATAGTATGTCCGATGACCATAACAAAATTAAGTAGAAACTAACAGCAATAAGATATACAGAAACTATCCAAGATTGCATAATACAAGCTTAATATAAAAATCAACTTGTATATTTGCTATCAATGATAATTAAAAAACTAAGTTGAAAAAAATCAGCCATTTGTGATAGCTTCCATCATCAACAAATACTTTGTGAAAAAGAATCTCTCAAAATGCATACCAATCTATAGTTGTAAAAATTAGTTGCAGCCACTAGAGGTCAGATATCTAAATCTGCAATATGATCCTCCAATTTTAAAGTCTTCCAGTTTAGAATTCTATATTCTGATTTGCTCTGCCTGGGTAGATAAATGTTTTATGCTCCAGTTAATCTAACCTCTAAAATTCCTAGAAGAAAGGTGATTCAGAAACAGAAAGATGAAGTGCTATCAGTATGGTGATTTTCTAATCATTTGCTAAAAATAAAATAAAATTAGTAACTATTAGATTATAATAATTTTATATACATTATTTCATTTAACCACATTTTAGAGGGCTCTGGTTTATTTTTGGTCTATTAGGAATTGCAGGGCTATTATGCCATTCATCCATGGCCACAAATATCTTGATTTTTTAAGTGGAATCTATGTGTTCTTATATTTGGACTGACTTATCACAACGTCTGTCTTTGCATATTTGACAGAGGATGAGCATGTGGGCTCTGAAGCCAACTCTCAAAATACCATGCATATTCTGCTTGTAGATTACTGAGCTATCACATATAAATTCCGATTACTCTGAGGTTGCCATGCTAGAGAGGACACATGGGCCTAGTCTTGCTGATAGTTTCAACTTTGCTATTCTTCCAGTCATTCTTGCCAATGTGCCAGACATGTAAGAGAAGACACCACCTTAGAAAGCTTGTCCAGTCTGAGGTGTTCCAGGGCAGTAGGCAGTCAATGGAATGACACCAGTCACTCTGATCTCCTCAGATGCCATCACAGACAAGAAGTGACAGGAAGGTATATAGGCAAATCCCACTGTACAACACTGGAATCCTTGACATTCATAGAAACCACAAGTGGTTGTTATTTTGTGCCACTAGTTTGGAGTTATGTATTAGGCCAGATAACTAGACCACCCAGAGAAATCAGCTGAGCTCCCTCCCTTCAGATGGGCCTGTGTCAAAACAGAAATATCCACAATGTAGGAAAACCTGGATAAATGATTTGTTTATTCTTCTTATTGGGTCTCTAACCATTACCTTTGTAAGAATAGGGTAGAAAGGGAAAAACAGAGAAAAAGCTGCCCTGTGGTAAAAATTATGTGCTGATAGCTATTCAAATAAAACTTTAAAATTGACAATCTGTTTCAAAATTGAAGTTTCCAAAATATTCTCTCAGGATGAAATAATTCATTTACTACTTCTATGGTTTTAGAATAAGTTCCTTATTATAAACCCAGCAATATCAAGCCTCACCCAAAATAATGATTTTCCTGCTACATTTTATTTTGTGTGTGAATTTCAAACATTGCTTATTACTTGAGTATATATTATAATGAATATGTTATTGTTATTATTTAAACCAATGTCTGTATACTTAATTGTTTACTTAAACTGAAAATGATTTGCTAAAGGCAAAAATGTCAACTATATGGAATTGTTTCTATGAAATCTAAAAGCTGAGTTAGAGCATCAAAGATTCTCTTCCCATTTAAAGGTCACAGCTTCCATAACTACCATAACCTTTCTTTTTCTGAATAAGAAGCATAGAATTAGTTTCTATGTCCACTGAATAATTTTCCTCCCCAGAACTTTTTCTAGCAAGGTCACCTTTCTTGTTCATTATACACTAGGAAACTGATGCCCATACCACCATGCAGGCCACACATAAAGACAAGGCCTGAGGGCCTGTGATGCTTCTAATGTCACCTTTTCTACAAGTGTGGGCATCTCTAAGAATAAGAATAAAAATATAAAAACCGTTGCAAATTTTTTAATATAAAAATAATATAAGGGCTTTCTACGTACGTTCTCCACAGTGCTAACACAGTACCCTAAGACGGGTTTGCATGTAAAAATATTGAAGTAAATAAAAACCCTCATCAGATGTACACCTCTTAGAGAAGGAAAATTTGAGCTAAGAAAGCAGGAATTCTCATGATATATGGAGAAGGGAAGAAGAAGGAATCTCTAACAGTAACATACTGCATCTCTGCAACTAGAAATTAATCATATAAGATCATTATCTGGGGAGCTGGAAAAGGGTCATTTGTTTGAGAGCAGAATATAGTCAACATCTTCGAGAAAAACTTATGATTAAGAAAATGAAAAGTAACCCACATTTGGTTGACATTTTTCCTGGAAAGAAACACAGGAAACTTTTCACTTGTAGAGAGAAATATAGACTGTGTATCACAAATGCTGACATAGAGGATGAAGAGAATTTGAGGAAAATGCTAACATGGGCAACAGAAGTGAGGTCTAAACATCAGGTTAAACAATTTTTGTTTCAGAGAGAAAGGGTTCAAAGTGTGATAAATTGATGATTATGAATTAAGGAGTTATCATAATTTAAGCCATTCCTTGAGTAGACAAAACGTGCCAGGTGGGATGTTGAAATTTTAGTATTGTAAGGAATTTTAGTATTGTGAGAGTTCTTTTAATTGCAGCAATTATCTATCTCTTCTTCATACAGTTTGATCTGAAAGAATATTTAAAGTTTTTTTGTGAGTGAAAGACAAATGATGAGTAAGGTCATTTCTCCAAAACGTAGTAGTCTAGATTCAAATAATAAATGAAAAGCACAATGTTAATAGTATCAAGCACACCAAAGGTGAGAAATAAGGACTGAATAAAAGTGAGGGGGAAGCTATGAGTGACAATCAAACTGTGAAAATGATTATTTCCAATTATTATGGAATAATAATATTATTATTAGTTTGAAGTAGAAACTTCTGATTTCTCATTTCACTATTTCATTCTTATTAGCACTATTCTATGTCAGTATAGAACATAAAAATAAACCTCATTAAAAAATGAAGCAATTCATTTTACAGTCACACTCATAGAAAAACAAGGCTGTGGATTTGGACATTATTTATTGTCAACCTGAGCCATCTTTGCTTTGGGGATGAGTGTGGTGTGGTAACACACATTTGAAGAGGTTGAACTCAGGTCCTTAAATCATATTCAGTGCTGTAAACCAATGTTGCCTCAATAAGAGATAATATATACGCGATCCTATTTCTCATAATTTTGACATTTTGAAATGTGCGTAAAATTTTTAAGATTTTCATGTTTACTTTTAATTATTATTTCATCAAAATATAATAGCTGGTATGTGTGTGTGCTTCTGAAAACAATGTATACTGCACTTTCTCCACTAGATGTCTCCAGAGAAATACAAGTAAATATTTCTAATATGAGTTGCTTCTAATAAGCACCCAGTTTTAGTTTTCAAAGAATCTAGTTCAACTAGGGACAACTATATCCACTGACTACTTAGTATGAGAGTTAAATCTGTCACTTGATAGATTTTTATAGGAAATGAAAATCTAAACTTACGGAGAAAAATGACATTCACATTTATCACAGAAAGCCTTCTGTCCTGCTTTTAACTGAATTGACATTAAAGAGACACCCTTTTATGTTTATTTTGGGCTGAAGTTAGTCGTCATCTCTTTCTCCGAATATGATTTCATTATTTTATATATGTTAGGCCAGAGCATACCCAAAAGACCCATGGAAGCAAGTAAATGAAACCCACTGGAAATATATGAGAAAGATGGCTCAGGGAGTTCCAATTCTTGTAGGCTTTATAATGTGTTGCCCACAAGTACTGAGTCTCTGTGACTTCTTTAAGTTGGCCATCGATTAACTTTATTTTAGTTATATGAATATTTTAAAGAGGAAAAAAATCACAACATTTATTTTTTGATTAATTTGGATTTCTTCTGTTGACTGAGTTCAGCATAATCTAATAGTATGAAGAAAAAATTTCCCTCACTGCAGGAAAATGAAGATCACAGCATCTTTGCCAGAACTTTAATTTACAAGACTACAAACCCAGGTACTGAGAAAGATTGAAACCCTCTCTCCCCAAGGTACTTCAACCTGAGGAGTGCTGCCCCCAAGAATGTGTGGCATTAACTTCAGGACCTTATAGTATTTTACAATATCTATTACCTGTAGCTTGCAAATAGGCCAGTAAGAAAGAAAAGTGAAATTCAAGAAATGGTAATCACCTACAGACCATGTATTTAAAAGAATATGGTTTGAAATAACTTGGGATAAATTCCTCTAGGCCATTCAAAACCATTCTGGTTTTAAAAATCTGCTTTTGGTTTGAGTATACAGGTTTGTTGAATCCATAGACTTTGTCCTAACCTTAAGGGTGAGGGCATGTTTAAGGTCGGTGACAGCCTGCTCTTATATTACAATGACTTTACAGTCATAAGCTTTGCTACTAAAATCTACCAGATAATTCCAAAACTGCCAGTAAATTAGCATCTGATAGCTGGAAACAAATGTCTCAGTCTTTCAGACATTTTTCTTTACATAATAAACCTTTTTTTTTTTTTCATTAATGACTAAGATTTCCGGGTCAGATCTTGTAACCCTGAACGTAAGATTTAATTACCAACATTTCAATCTGCCTCCAAACTGCTAAGAAAATTATGCAGCAAACCCTGAGGCAGGTTTGTTTCATAAGGCACAAGAATAAGGGTATAGTGTTGAGAGAGGGACAGAGACACAGAGAGAAAAAGAGAGAGAGAGCGCACGCACACAAGAGGGGGAGATTTGACTACTTCTCTGAAAGTAGAAATTGTGTCCTTCCAAGGATTTTTCAATCTTTTTTCTATAGCTTAGACAATCTTTTCTTCCATTCTCTGGCACTGCTTTTTTTCCTTCACCCTATTCCAAACTGCCAGTTACAGATCAGGGTTTAATGATTAGCCTCCTGAAAGCCAGGATTCTGGCTACCACAGTTGCTTGGAATTTCTCCTACTATATATTATCATATAATATTATACTTTGGGGCTGGGTTCAGCTTTTTAAGTTGTAGTGCTATAATGTTTTTATATTTTCCCGAAAGTTTCCTTCTCATGGAATGTTCTCCGATCTCCAGATGTGTACGATCTGGTCCTCATTTTCAAAATCTTCTTTGATGGCACTGCTCATCCAAAGTGTAAATATTTGTTAAGGACTAGCATTTGTTAATTTCTGTGGGACTTGTGTACAAGTTCTAAATATGATACTAAGGCTATTATTTGAAAGTCTGAAAAGAAAGATTTAAGAACCTGCTTTTTATAGTATAGCATCTATCATGCTTTTTACAAAAAGTAAATCATAATCTCCAGTCAAAAGGTAGTCAATTTTTGAAATATCAGTACATTCCTATTCTCACTATTCATCTCAGGCAATTATTTGTCCATTTAGACCACTGAAGGAATCAGGATGAATGGAAGCCATTGACTCCAGTGGAAAAAGCTAGGGTCACAAACAAGTAGGTCAAATTTGTTCTTGCAAATGATTAATGTATTTTCAACTTATTAAGACAATCTTAAGAAAGCAAGGAATGATTGATTCTGTCTCTACCCCTATATTCATTATCAAATTTATCTGTTATCATTTTGGACTTTATTTAAAGGGCTCTTTTATTCTGGATACATACTAACCAAATCTCCCTCTTTCATTCTATGTACCTCATTCCTTTCTTTCCAATCAAATGTCATTGGATTTGAGCAGATTTCTGCTTCATTACAGAAAAGCACATTAACAGTTAGAGTTGTCCAAGATGAAAAGGGCTGCATTAATAGTAGTGAGTAATACCAGTAATGAGTCACTATTTACAGTGGTGATCTCAGAGAGATAGCTGTAAGATACTTTTTGATTGAAAAGTATTAAAATACAAATATTTTTCTATAACCCAAAATCCCATTGTTATGATTGGAAAATCAGTAATCTGTTATACATTATACTGTCTGACCAGTCTAGAACTGAATATTTTATGTAACTGTGTCATTGATCAATAGTTTTCTAACAACTAATTTATTGATATTAAGTAGAATTTATTTTCATTAAAAAAGTTTCTTTTACCCTACTCAATAAGCAATTGTACAACATAAAAGTAATAGAAACCTATTATATAAAGCAAACCAGAGACACAGATGAGGTTAGAATAATTCCTTTCAGAGAAATATAAATAATAGAGCTATTCTTTTCTTTTGACAGGGACTAGAAAAAGAATTTACTTTTTATGCCATCTTCTCTCCAGTTCTCCTTTCATATTGCTTTTACATTTTCTATGCTTTAATGCCAACACTTTCAAATTGAGAAGAGCCTTCTGAAACATATTTCAGAATACATCATTCCATTGTGTGCTTTCTTAAGAAATGAGCAACAAGTTGTAGAATTATTTTAGTGCCCCAAGGTAATATCATATAATAAGCTTAATATAATTCTTCTGCTACTTGGAATCTTCTCTGGCTCAGTCCACCCTCCCCCTAAAAGACCTTCCAATTGGACAACATGGAGAAGCCACATAAAATTACTCTGCACTGCTGATGGGGAAACACACTGATAGACATTATAGAAGGAACACCTGTAACAAGATCTATTGGTAATGTGCTTTGACATTACACAATGCATAACTTGTGTATTCAAGGAGGCTCTTGGAAGTTATTGTTTATTCTTTTTTTTAATATACTAGCAATTTCTTTTTTTTATTTTTAAAGATATATTTATTTATACAAGCACTGGGTACAGTCAGAAGCGTGGAGGGTGAGAGAATTCACCAGAGCCAGAGCGGAGAGCAGAACAGGCAGACTGGTGAAGTACACTGCTGAGGGGAGCAGCGGGCGGCAGGAGAGGTCTGCGCGCCATGCGAGACCCTCCTCCCGTGGCCGGGGAGCAGCAAGGGATTGAACCGGCGCCGTGGAGGCTTTGGGCAGCTTCACAACCCACTGCTCAACCGCTGCGCCACCGGGGAGGCCCTATTGTTTATTCTTGACTTCTAACATTCAGATTTCTTTTATACAAAGTTCTGAACATTTAACACACATAGGGAGTGGTGAAAATGCATGTTTACTTGCCTAGGAATCATAGTATTGCATGAAGACTTCAGATACTCTTGATAAAATCACACAGAGAAGGATTCTGGTATTTTCTCTGTTTTTCAATACGCATTTGGTTATTCTATTACAGTGAGATTAGTAATACTTGTTTCCAGTAGGGGCTGCTTTTGTTCAGTGGTTATCAGTAGATGTGCTGACTGGAGATGTTCAACATTACATGAAGTATGTAATGAAAAAGTAATAAAATACAAATATTTTCCTTGCCTGCTTCATTTCAAATGTTAGGGAATCTTGCCAGAAGTAGATTTATGTTAACTCTAGCTAGTTCTTGAAATTTAAAAACGTAAAATGGGAGATGTCTCCTCCAGTTTAGGAAAAATCTGATCTCTCCTGCATGATTTGCCAGCAAGTCAGAAGTCTTACATATTTTGTGCCAATTTTAAATCAATTGAACATGTTTTAATCAAAAAACAGTACTCCCTTGTAATTATCAAACTTGCATCTACCTCTGTTTCCTTATGAAAATAGTAACTTTTAGTTCTGATGTGAATTGAATGTGACAAGGTATGATAACATCAAATAAGGATCTTATTGAGGAGCAACATACACTCTGAAAAGACAGATTGCAGATTCTCTAAAACTCAAACAGAATCATTTTCATAAATACTTTGAAATTACAAAAGAATAAAACTGAACTATGAACATGTAGTGAGTCATCTATTAAACATCAAGAAATATAAATGACATAAAAATAAATATCTTCTTCCTAAGAAGAAGTAAAAGCATCTCAATATGTTCAGTAAACATAACCAACAAAAGCAGATCTTAGCTGGCAACTTAAAGTTACTGATGTTTTCTGGAAAGAGTTCAGTTTCCCAAGTTGATGTAGTTAGTGCTCCCTCCCACAACTCTGACATGTATATAAACTCTGAGCTCTCCAAAGCCTACTGCCAGATCTCTTCGTGACTAACTGCAACAGAGACCAAAGATGATTCCTTTCTTAACAATATTTTCTCTACTCTTGCTGGTTGTTGTTAACCCTGCAAATGCCAATGGTCATTATGACAAGATCTTGGCTCATAGCCGTATCAGGGGCCGGGACCAGGGGTAAGTCAGTGGTTTGGTTTTACAAACCTTATTTTCACCCTTAGTATGTCATATGTATAAGTACATAAAGTTCTTTATATATCTCAGGATTTTTTCTACTTCTAACAAAGTATTCAGAGAAAGGACAATGTGAGTAGTCTGTGTTTTATGTGTGTATTTTAAACCTTCAGAATTGCTGTCAAAATAACTTGTATATAACTGCTTTTAAGAAACATTCTATAATTTTAATCCAATTAACAACATTTAGCAGGCATTGTTTTATGATTTAGCTTATCTTCTGTTTCCTTCCAAAAATGTGGAAAGAGACTTTCAAAATTAAAGAATCTATGGTTAGAGGCTCTTATTAAAGAACTTTGAAATATTTAAGAAGTTAGAAAAAATTTTCATTTAAATTACATATAAAAACCAAGCAAGGGGTAATGCAACTAGTTTTCTGAATTACTTGACTCTTAAATTTAGCATTCTGTAAAATTATATAATCAATTAATATATAATAAAATGAATTCAACTACATTTAGCATTTTAAAAGTTATCAAACATAATTTAGAAACTTACCCAGCCATTTGTAATTATTTCTAAGTGGATCTTGGCACTTTTTCCTATGTCTTAGGGGGATTTTCATAAAGCTCAAAACCTCCCTTGCTCACAGTACAAATAAGACTTTCATCTCTTAAAAAAGTGAAAAAAATCACTTAAAATTCTGGCAGAAGATGTTCTGATCTATTATTTCCATCCAAAGAAATAAGTTTCCTTTGTACAGCCATATCATTTAAATTAATTTTAGAACTTGTGTGATTATCTAGATAATTACAAAGCATTGTGTCTTTGGACACAGTAAAATTCGTCTCTTTGGCTTTTTACTTTCCCATTGTTCCAGAGAGCAGAAAAGCCATCCCCACACCCAAAATGAACATATGTTTGGTTTTAAAAAGGTCAGTGGGTTATTTACTATTAAAAATAATAAGATTCATTAAAATAAAATTATGTTAAACTTAATGCTACCTGAATATTCCTACTAGCTTGACTGAGAAACACAGACTTTTTACTCTCAAGAATGTGTTTTCTTTCCCTAACTCTCTCTATGTTGCCCATAAACTAGATTTTCCAATGATTCAGTAGAATTGGGTCAAGAATCATATTTGTGCAAGAACGGAATTACATCTTTAAAAACCAAATCTACATATTAACTATTTTTTTTAACCACTGATCTGTAAAGATGGAAAGCCAGTCATCATTAAGATATTAACTCTTTCCTTCCATCCATCTTCCAGCCCAAATGTCTGTGCCCTTCAGCAGATTTTGGGCACCAAAAAGAAATACTTCAGCACTTGTAGGAACTGGTATCAAGGTGCCATCTGTGGAAAGAAAACGTAAGTATCACCTTTTTCTTAATGAGCCATTTCCAAAAAGAACATTATGATATCCATGCCTTTCCTTGGGCATATGAACCATTCTTGAAAATATGCTCCCAAATTCTGAACTTTGAAAAAAAGAATGTATCACATGCATAGATATAGACTGTCTCCCCATATTTCTCTTTACACTAGTGGAACTGTCATTATCCCCGAGTCTGTGTGTCATGGAGACCCAAATGAGGCAAAGCACATAACAATGGAATTTGGCATAGAAGGAATATGAGCTATTGATTGATTCTGTCATTTCACTCCTGAGTTGGTTGTCTTTTATCTTAGGCAAATTAATTAACTTGTTGCCTCTGTTTACTCATTTCATGTGAAAAATGATCCAGAGGAACAAGTTGAAGTGAAATATTAGGATATGGAGAGCAAAAATTAAATGTTTGCCTACAGTCATTTGGCAATTATTGAAAGTATACCAGTTGACCTCACTATTTCTTCAAAGTTTAGATTGGAAAGGACATTTCATCTCTTCATTTAATTCTGTCATTCCATTCCAAATGGCCAGATCCCTAGGGTTCCACAAAGACTATCACGGAAGCCCGACACTATCTTTACTTTCTCAATAGCCAAAAAATTTACTGTTTCTTTACATTAGCTATATATTTTGCCAATCATGTTAACATTGGAAAACATATTGTATTACTTAGTAGAGAAGCTTATTAAATGATTTCATCAAGAAAATTGGTGGAAAAAGCACAATTCTAGGCATATAAAAGTTGAGAATTATTCATGTGATCCTATTTCTTTATTGTCAAAGAAAAGTGCCAAGTCACAGATAGAACAGTTCATTAAGCCAAAATGCTAAGCAGTGCAATCACAGTCAAGAAAACAATGGGAAAGGCTTCCTGTTCATTTGGACCCCACCCTCAGTGAAGTATGCCTTGTCAACTAAATTGAACAAGATAAAGCAATCATCATTAAGGTCCAGTTATCAACATAGGTGGAAGGATTGGGGGACTATTAACAACTTTTTCCTAATAATATTAATACAAATAATACATATGGTAACAGCCTCTTAGAGTTTTCTTGACCTATGAGATAGGGATTTAATACATACAGATTACTGAAGGTAAAATGAATTAAAAAATGTGAAATTGTTAAGTAACTCTAATAATATTCATTGCCCCTAAATTTAAACTACTTAAATGAAGATAGATAGATAGATAGATAGATAGATAGATAGATAGATAGATAATAGGAAATGGAGTTGTGACCATGTGTGTATTTTAAATGAACAGAATTATCTTATTCCAAATAAGAATCATGTACTCAAGGCATATAACCTTAGCTGGACCTTTCTTCTCCATAGCATCCATGTCAAAGACACCACAGAACTTGGCTTCCTCTCCCTTCTCATTTACTTAATAGGATTTCAGTTGATGTTACTGTTTGACCTGAACATTTTTCCTATTAGTTTGAAGACAATTCCTAGACTTGTGAGTTATTCGCATAATTACAACATAATTCAGTGGTTACAGTGATCTTGCCCACTTTATAGACTGGCACCAGTTGAGAACTGCAAAGCTTTGGGTTTTCCTTCTTTTGTTCTTTATATTCTTGGCTACCAGTGGGGCATATTGGAAATGTCCATGAACTACTTAAGAAAGGACCCGCTCTCTGACATATTTAGTGGAAATCTTTATTGTCTCTCTATTGGAGACTAGCAAAGTATGACATAATCTTACTTTAACTTTCCAAATATGTTAGAGATGCCAAGGCTTGTACAGAGCATATGCCAAGATTCTTTCTTGCTTTCCATTAAAAAAAAAACAAAAATCCTGCTTTGAAACCAGGTTTTTACTAGAAATATAAGTGTTTTTTTTTTGTTTTAGATTTATTTATTTATGCATACAAGAGCTGGGGTACAGGCCAGAGGTGTGGGGGGGTAAGGGGATTCACCAGAGACAGAGTGGGGAACAGAACAGGCAGATTGACTGAAGTACACTGCTGAGGGGAGCAGCAGGTGAGTCAGGTGAGGTCTGCTGTGCCATGTGGGTTGCTCCCTGGCTAGCCGGGAATAGAACTCATGCTGCAGTGGCTGTGGATAGCTTCATAGTTTGCGTCTTAACCCTTGCACCACCAGGGAGACCCAAGAAGTATAAGTGTTATCTTTGTTAAATTATAATGGCTTATTTTCACATAAATAACTTTCTTCTCATAAACACATTTATGTCTATACTCTGCAGTAAGTGTAAAGGCAAGTTACAAATTTCAAATAACAAAAGAAATCAATAATATTGACAAGAAGAAAGCCTGATTTGCCACCTACATGCAACTATAAAACTTCCCAAAGACATCTTGTGGACTTAATGTATCAGTTGACAGAAGTGCTTGTCTTCTAGTTTTGAATGGTTGCTTTGGGGATTTAGTGGAAATAATGGGGTAGGTCTAGTGAAAATTATAAAATGTTCTGTTTAAGATATTTTAGTTTGGTTTAGTGATAATGTATGTTGTAGAATTTCTTTTTAAAATGCCAGTAACATTTTCAGTTAACATTTCCAAGAGATTTTAGATAAGAAGAATACATTTCTCACACTATTATTTATGGGCTTATTCACTCCTTTTAGGTTCTACTGACTGTACAGAACTTTGAGTTTTGTGTAGCATAAATGTTCTCCTGAGAAAACTATTTAAAAATATCAGCTAAGATAACTAAGATAAGTATTGTTCAACTGTCAGCCAAAATTGCAATAGACTGTTTTGGAATTTTATTCTATGTAGTGTATTAATTCCCTGCATTAAGGCTGGTCCTTGGGTTATAGCAATAGGTATTATGGTAATTTTTGTTATATTAATAGTTTCACCTTCTATCACTGTTTAACCATTATCATGTAACTGCAGTATTATTATCATATTATGTAAAAATAATGTATCTCATTTCTGTATTATTTGCAGTACATGCCAAAGTTAATATATAAGCACTTCATAATCTCTTGTATCCAAATATTCAAATTTATTTATATGGGAATCTGTAAATGAAATTGTTTTTGATCTCAAATTAGGATTTGCATAAGGTTCTCATATACTTTGCATACATTTTCAATACCAACTATTCTTGGAAAATTATTTTATATTAGAGAACAATTGAAATGACATTTCCCACTTACTTTGTCCATGTCCTCTTATGACTATTGTTTTTTTTTTTTAAAGATTTATTTATTTATTTATTTATACAAGCGCTGGGTACAGTCAGAAGCACGGGAGGGTGAGAGAATTCACCAGAGCCAGAGCGGGGAGCAGAACAGGCAGACTGATGAAGTACACTGCTGAGGGGAGCAGCGGGCGGCAGGAGAGGTCTGCACGCCATGTGGGACCGTCGCCCGGTGGCCGGGGATCAAACCGGTGCTGCAGAGGCTGCGGGCAGCTTCACAACCCAGTGCTCAACCGCTGCGCCATCGGGGAAGCCCTTATGACTATTGTTAAGCCAATATTTCATGACAAGATTTTTTCTCATCCATGTTTTCATATTTTACTATATATGTACATTCAAAGCAACATTACATTGTGCTTTTAAAATTTACAATTAGAACAGAGCTAAACAAGAATCAAAGATCAAAAACATGGATAGCCAATTAATAGACCTGGCTGAAATTTAAAAGCTTATTTACCTTTAATGATATAAGAATATTTCTTACATCACTAAAAATTTGACTTTTCAAAAATTTATTCTCACTATAAATTTTATTATACTGAGAGAGTGTGTTATTTTTATATTTGACAATATTTATCTTAAATATAGTCAGTCTTTTTTTCATTGACATTTCTTGAGCAAAATTATCACAACTAGATAACAAGAAAGAAAATACTGCCTGAATTAAATCCTGTATGTTTAATCACTAAATTACAAGTTACTCTTTAAGTAATTCTCTTAATTTATGTGACATGAATTTCTCAATCAAAATTACAAAATGGTCTGTATTTCCTCATTTCACAATAATCCTATCAGTAGGTATTGTAGCCACTATATCCACTGTTTTCAATAGCTGGGGAAACTGAGACCCAAAGTTATTAAATGACTTGCTCAAGGTCACATATCTACCAAGGAGTAGAAGTGGAAATCAAACTCCATTCTTCTGGTTCAAGATATAGAAACTTGCCATGAAGCTACAGAGAAAGATCAAAATAATCTAAATACCATTGTGTCATTAAGAATGTTTATTCTACATTCTCAATAAATCATTGCAATAAGTGATTTTTTTAAAGTATGTTTCAAACTGTTTCCATCCTCCATTAAAAAATTTTCTTCCAATGTATAGGACTGTGTTATATGAATGTTGCCCTGGATATATGAGAATGGAAGGAAAGAAAGGCTGTCCAGCAGGTAAAATTTCAATTAATGAATTAAAAGATGAATTTTTCTTATATAAGAAAAAAGTTGAGGTATCTCGATTTGCAGAGAAGTCAATTGTGTTTATGTGTGTATGTGTGTATTTAGCCCCATGATAAATCCAAAATATACCATTTGATGTTACTCATGATAAAGCTTTCAAACATACTTGTGCAGTGGATGCTAGACCATATAACAGAAGCCTAGTCATAAATTTAAGCTAGTTCAAATTTCAAGAAAGAAAATTCCCTCTAAAAAATTCTTTTCTTTGAAATTGTCTAGAAAGATGAAGCTGATTAGTTAGCAAAGCCTAATCCTCTCTAATTGAATAGCTCTGGTCTTATAACTTTCTTCATATTGAAAGTTAGTTTATTATAACTCTGTTTACCAGAGAAAAAAATAGTTCATCTATTTCCTCTTTGAAATAACAGTTATTTGGATATTTCACACCAATCATCGCACCTTTCCTCCAGTTACCTTATCTTCTCTAACAAAATCTTCTCTCCAGACTAATCATCCCCAATTATTCTAATGTGACATACATATTGGGGTCCCCACCATTATGAACACAAACTCACAAAAATCCTCTATCCCAGTTATCTTTTGTCTGAATTTAATCCCAGACTGGTATCTACAATCCATGTGGATCTGAGCAGGTAAGAGATTATCAAGACAAATACCTCAATTTGGGGGGCTCCTGAACTTTGGTTAATATCATTGGTAACCATGTCATGTCATTAGTTCATACAGAATTTGTGTTCAATTAAAATTGATTGTAAATCTTTTTCACATGAATACTATCAAGTCAATTTTTTATTTAGGATTTTTTTTCCAGCTTAAACATGACTTACACTGTACCTCATTACAGTTAGCCTGTTCATTTTGACTCATTTTCCCGATTCTTTGGGGGTATTTTTAAATCCTGATTTTATAATTATAAATTAAATGTGTCACTTAGTCTTGGTATAGTCACAAATGTAATAACCATTTCTCCTGTGATATTATCATAATTACCATTAACTTTCAAATCAGACAGGGTAAGAAAAATAAGTTGACTGTACCTACCCTCTGGTTGGCACTCATACAGTAATATTCTTTCTTAAGTTCAGGGAAAATACTCTAGAAATGTTAGACACTTTAACCTATCTACTCCTAAAATTATGATGAAAATAGCAGGTCTACTTATTTCATCTTTGGAATCTAACTATGAAATTTAAAACCCTCTACCTAGCAGTATTATGCTATTTAGTAACTTTAGACGAACATAAAAGAAAATATTGCTGTTTCCATTCTATATGAAAGGTAAAGGTATATGAAATATAAGCTGGATGATATTTTAAATTTACTTTCCTTTAACACAGTGGGTATATGAAATAAGTTTTCAGTAGAAATTGATTCTTTAGCACTCAAAGGCAATTTACACATAATGATGAGTTATAGAATTTTATTGCTAAAATTATCAATTAAATGTGTTGGGAAACCTAATGGAAGATTGAGAAATATTTTTGAAGTATAACCCTAAGCACTTATTCATCTCTTGATTCTTTCAGTCATGCCTATTGACCATGTTTATGGTACGCTGGGCATTGTGGGAGCAACCACAACACAGCACTATTCTGATGTCTCCAAACTGAGGGACGAGATTGAAGGAAAAGGATCATTCACCTATTTTGCACCGAGTAATGAGGCTTGGGACAACTTGGATTCTGTAATTCATTGTTTCTATTAATATAATAATTTCTGTTGTTATTGTTATTTCATTTGAATTGATTTATTAACCTGGAAATTAATAGAAATTTTATATCTTTCTATTACACATTTATGAGTATACAAAAAAGGATGGGTAACTGAGTATTAGTAAAACATTTTAATACATCCATAAATGGAATAACTCCCCAGAAGGTTCACAGATTAGCAGAAAACACAAACCAACAGTGGAGTGAACAGGCACCATTATTCTATTTTACTCCTTTCCTCTTTCTATTTTGGAGAAATATGTTTAATTTTAGATTCCATGTCTAGTGTAAACTTAAGAATAGTGGCATTTAAAATTTATTATAAACTACATTATACAAGTATAAATAACAATTCTGATTATATGTCAGTATATATAGTTATTTAGGTACAGATATGTGTGGATATTTAAATGAAGGGTCCTAACAATACATTTGATTTTCAGACATTTTTTGCATATTAAGATTTCTAATGAATGGAATATGGCTCAATTTCTAAACCCGTAAAAGTGATACAGAAATTACATAGACAGTGGAACACTATCTATTAATAGTTATTAAAAAAAGATAAACACCATTTGCAACAACACGGATTCAACTGGAGGGTATTATGCTAAGTGAAATAAGTCAGAAGGAGGAAGAAAAATACCCATGGTTTCATGTATGTGTGGAAGATCGAGAAATAAAACCAAACATCAGATAAAACCAAAGCAAATAACAAACCCTAGAACTCTAACCAGAATTGAGGTTACCAGAAAGAGGAGATTAAAGTATGGTAAAGGCACAGTGGTGAAGGGTTAAGGTTGCCTTAGTGGTGAATGTAGTAACATGCACTTGAAATGTATGTCTTATACCTTTAAAAATATACAGTGTTGTAAGTTTGTGCTACCTCAAAAAAAATTTAATAATGAAATGAAAATTATTAAAACAAAAAATTTAAAGAGAGAAGTATTCTTCCTTTGATAAGATATGATAGTTGATATGAAGATGGCCTGTTAATTATCACTAGATTTAAATAATATTTAGTAAAATGTCTTCCTGGTTTGCTTTGCTAACTCTGTTTCTTTGCTTTAAGAATGGGTCTCATTAAAGTCTCTTCCAGGAACTATACTATGTCTCTATGTATACTACTGATGATTTCAGCTATCACTTTAGTTCATATAACAAGAAATCTGTTTCTTGTACTTACTCTCTTTGGGCACACCATTTGCATCTTTTAAAAAAAGATTATGTAAAACATTTTCTTTCTCTCCACAAACAACTGCTTTTCTGCTTCTTATTTCCCCATAATTGGCAATACCAACCTCAGTTATGAAACTTGAAAACTTTGAATTATCCTGACCTCATTTCTCTCCATTTCTTTCAAATTACTATTAGTCACCCATGTCTCATGTTTCATCCACCTAATTCTCTGATTTCTGCTGTGCGTTATTACCAACTTAACCTTCCTAAAGCCAAGTCTCATCATTATATTCCAATGCCACAAAATTTTCAGTGGCTCCCCATTACAAGTTTCTTTTTGTTTTACTCAAACAAAATTTTCCATTTTACTGCCCCACATAACTTTCTAAATTTCTTATGTTAACCCATAACAGTATATGCTAACCAAACTGGTTGAATGCTTTAGTTTATTATGGAATAAATATAAAATTCTCATTAAACCCAAATGTTATATAAAAATATGATGCCATTTTTATTTTATCCCTCAAAATATTTTATGTATCTAATAATTTCAGATCCCCCTAAACTTTTCATTTACATAAAGATGACACTTGACCAGTATATTTATTTAATGATTTTGTTTTATCTCTAAAAATTTCCAAGCATTCTATATGAACTCTAATGGAACTCTAATGGAGTACCTAAACGTAGAAAATTTCTTAATTGATTGAAAATATTATTTGTGTCAATTTGATTTGATCATCTGGTTAATCTAATGAGAAAGTTATTAGTAGAAATAGCATGATTATAAAAATTATAATAATTAATCACAATAAAATAAACATCTATCATTTCTTTTTTTTCTAGGATATTCGTAGAGGTTTGGAGAACAACGTAAATGTTGAGTTATTGAATGCTTTACATAGCCATATGGTTAATAAGAGAATGTTGACCAAGGACTTAAAAAATGGCATGATTGTTCCTTCAATGTATAACAATCTGGGACTTTTCATTAACCACTATCCTAATGGGGTAAGTTTTATTCATTAAAAAAGTATGTTTCTGAGTCATATCCCCCTTAATTTTATCTACATATTTTGTATAATTTTTACAGAAATAATAAAACATCAATGAATATGTGTCATATTATGATTTTCTCCCACATTTAAGACATGTGGATTTCTAATTCAGTGACTGATTCTACAAAAGAGTGATTGTGAGGAAGAAATTAAAGTAACAATTAATTGAGAATCAACAGTAGATCTTCTACAAAACAAAATTTTAGTAGGTGATATGCTTGAAAAATATCAGAAAAAATTAAAGTAAAAATTTATCAAAGAAAATTTATCAAAGCATAATCAGAGGATGAGTATTCCTTTAATTATATTTTGCCTATTGTACTAATTTGGGTTCTTGCATGTTTGGATAGAAGTCTTTGTGAGAAATTTCCAACAGGGTCAGAGGGAATCTGCCAGGACACTAAGGGTCACTAATCAAGTAACATTTAGGAAGTTGCTGGAATTGCACCATTTATATTCATACAATGATTATTTGTTTCTCTGTCTAGAACATATTTAGGACTAATTTCAGTTCTTTATGCAATTCATTGTATTACACTAGAAATAGTTTAAGACTTCTTCTATAAAAAAAAAGAGTGAAAGCAATAATTTGAATGAAAAAATCTTTTACTTTTGTTTCTCTACATGGTATGTGTTACTGGATGCGGGTTTGCAACTGGTTTCATTTCCTTTTAGTTTCCTTTTAAGAAATAATGATATTATTTTCATTCTCAACATTTACACTCAAAATGTTGGTTCCTTCAAGTTGCATTTACCATTATAAATGAAAAATAGGGCATGGGTTGGTAATCTCAGCAGTCAATGGATAGTTCTAAATTCTGCACTTCCATTTCTTCAAATAATTACAGGTTGTCACTGTTAACTGTGCTCGAATCATCCATGGGAACCAGATTGCAACAAATGGCGTTGTACATGTTATTGACCGTGTCCTTACACAAATTGGCACCTCAATTCAAGACTACATTGAAGCAGAAGATGATCTCTCATCTTTTAGGGTATGTTCAACTAGTAACAGAAGATTGTCTTATATCATTGAGAGTCTTTCTCTTTCCCTGTTAGAATCTAAAAACAATAAAAATTCTACTAAACAAATCTTGCAGGAATGTAACAAATATGTATTTTGAAAATGGAAATTTTATACAGCAAAGACCATCTCCTCATATGAAATATTACTTATGTGAATGTGATAAATGAAAACTAGTTATGTGACTGTAGTGTATATAGTATATTTAGAATCTGTCCATCTAAGTTATTACATGTACTGCTGGCTATTGCTACAATCACATGAACATTGGCAGAATTCCCATTATTACAAACATAGTTTGAGGCAACTTGGAAAAGACATAGTTAGCTATGCCAAAAAGTAGTGTTTTAAAGATCTAACAAAAGCAAATTTCTACAGTTTCTATAGAATCAGCTCCCTCATGACAGCCTAGGCTAAGAATGTTATAATTTTCTTTTTGATTTGCAATGTGAGTGCCTTTAAAAAGCACATTTGTTTTTCAGGCAGCCGCCATCACATCAGATATACTGGAGAGCCTTGGAAGAGATGGTCACTTCACTCTCTTTGCTCCTACCAATGAGGCTTTTGAGAAACTTCCACGAGGTGTCCTAGAAAGAATCATGGGAGATAAAGTGGCTTCTGAAGGTACTAAAATGTCTTCCTCTGTGAGAAACCTCCCAGAATGCCAAGAAAAGGAAATAAATTACCCAATATTATCAACCTTGATAATAAAGACAGACTCCTATTCTGAGGTGGAATATAAAAAATATTAAAAAAACAAAATCATTGAAATTAGGCAAAGAAACTGAATAATTTATTTAATGCTTAATATAATTAAACAAAAATATTTTAAATACCATAATTTTTGTACAACTTGCAAGTGAATAAGTAGCAGATATTAAAAAAGGTAAGTTAGCAAGTGTTGAAAAGAAATACTAGAGCAAAATTTAATATATACACATTATGCAATGTTTCTCATTCTAAATTTATGCCGAAATGAATAATGGATTTGAGAAAATTATGTGATTATCTTGGACAATTACTTGACCTGAAAGTTTGCTCTTATTATTTTGTCTTTCAGCTCTCATGAAGTACCACATTTTAAACACTCTTCAGTGTTCTGAGGCAATTATGGGAGGAGCAGTCTTTGAGACCTTGGAAGGAAACACAATTGAGATAGGATGTGATGGTGACAGCATAACAGTAAATGGAATAAAAATGGTGAACAAAAAAGACATTGTGACAAATAATGGTGTCATCCACCTGATTGATCAGGTCCTAATTCCTGATTCTGGTGAGCAAAAAACAAGTTTCATATTCTTTTGTTTAATACTGTTTACTAACAATGACTCATCCAGAATGAGTCCATGAAAAAAAAATGCACAGTGTAAGAAATGAAATGTGATACATAAACACAAAATAAGTAGTGAGATGAGTACTAATAGGTCACTTAAGTAGTCATGGTCATTCCACATATGGCATTTTGACTTTCCAGGGTTTCTAACATGTAATATTTATAAAAGTTTCTAACACCTAATATTTACATTATTTTTAAAAGTTCTTTTTTAAAGATTTATTTCTTTATGCATATAAGAGCTGGGGTGTAGGCCAGAGGTGCAAGGGCTGGAGGGTGAGAGGATTCATCAGAGACAGAGTGGAGAGCAGAACAGGTGGATCTACTGAGATACACTGCTGAGGGGAGCAACAGGTAAGACAGGAGAGGTCTGCTGCATCATGTGGGTCACTTTCCTGGCCAGGGATCGAACTCGTGCTGCAGTGGCTGGGGATGGTTTCATAGTGCTTAGACTTAACCCCTTGTGCTACCAGGGAGGCCCCTATAAAGATTCTTACAATGCCAGTTTTCCTGAAAACAGAAGAAATAATGTAACCAAATGACCAACTTTGGAAATGTAAAAGCTAGAACAATCACATGAGTAGAGAAATCAGGAAGTACTAATAAAAATCAAAGAAAACAAAAAGTAAGACAGAAAGATATTTTTATTCTGAAATTCTTTGGCCTTAGCAACTGCAAAAAAAAAAAAAAAGGAACTAAAATTCTCTTGCTAGAGAAAGATGAGATACCTTATCACATTGCCAGTGCTGCAAATAGCTTCTAGAAAATAGTCAAGAAGTGGCTTATTAATTTCATGATGACAATAGTAACAGTGATGACATTGTTAAAATGGTGTTGGTTTATTTTACAGCCAAACAAGTTATTGAGCTGGCTGGAAATCAGCAAACCACTTTCACAGACCTTGTGGCCCAATTAGGCTTGGCATCTGCTCTGAAGCCAGATGGAGAATACACTTTGCTAGCACCTATGAATAATGCATTTTCTGGTATGTATTGGATACTCTCACTCCTGCTTCCCCCTCACACACATTTTTCTCCACCATAATTGTTTTCAAAAAGAAATAATAGATATTTCACAGTATTGATTCGTTTCTGCATTACTTACAATTCTGCAATATAATGTTAGCACCATGTAATCCCACTAAAATGAATTTCATTTCAAAATATTTCTTTTTAAAAGATAAGATTAAAAGTTGTGATAAGTGGTGTTGAATTATTTTGTGAATCTAACCATATTTCCATCGTAAATAATAGATATATTAGTAAAGCTTAAAAAATAAATACAATTTATTCAATACCAACATTATAATACCTAGGAACAAATAGATGCATTTTGAATGTAAAAATTTGAAAACAAGGTGTCAAAATATAAGTAACAAAAATGAGACAATTTACACTTCCATATTATGATGTGAACTGCTTTAAGTATTTTACTTAGTAACTGCTATTCAAGGGTCATATTTAGATTGAAACAACCAGCCACTTTTTCCAGAAAAATGATTTCTCAAAGACATATTTCTTAAAGACATATTACACAAAAATTAGCAACTAAAGAAATAAATATCCCCTCTTCAATATTTTTCCAAATACTAAATTATTTAGAAATAATTAATAACTATGGGTGTCTTGGTGGTGGGTATGGTATAGTAGCATATATCTGAACAGATGTAATCCTATATTTCTGAATTGTAAACAGTATTGTAAACCAAAGTTACCTCAATAATAACATATTCAAAAATCTGAAAAAAGGAAGTTATTAATAAAAAAGTCAAATTCTGGCACATATTATGTTCCCTTTTTGCAGTAATAAATATACCCACAGTGCTGACACTAATCTGCTTTTAAGAGAGTGTGTTTTGATTCTCTCTCCAGTTTTAAAGATGGTTTTACAAATGATTCACCAGCAGTCTTTGATGTAACTAATGAATATCAGAAAAAATCTTGGCCAGCATTAGAGTTTAACATTTGCCAATGACCATATAAAGCTATGTATCCCTCACAGAGATGAAACCCATTGTTTGGACTGCTTTCAATTAATTTGTAGTCATTTTATACAAAAAGTCATAGGGTTTCCAATTGGTGCATAGACTTTCTAGACTTGAGCATCTAGCAGGCACATGTATTATGAGTGTAGGATGTATAATACCAATAGTATTAAGGATTTTCCATTTTCATTATTTTCTCTTTCCTAGAGAAACTTTAATGCTTTCTAAATAAAACAATAACCTTCCTTAATTTATTTATAGATGATACATTGAGCATGGACCAGCGCCTTCTAAAATTAATTCTACAGAATCACATCTTGAAAGTAAAAGTTGGTCTTAATGAGCTTTACAATGGACAAAAACTTGAGACCATTGGAGGCAAACAGCTCAGAGTCTTTGTGTATCGTACAGTAAGTGAATCAATCAATCAAAATATGCTTATAGCTCTCCATGTGAAATGACACGTGCTTCTCAACAAATGCCATTACACAAATATTTTCCAGAGTTTTGGTAATATGGTTTTATTAGTAAATATTGGCAAGAACATCAGAAAATCGAGTCATTTGTGTGAAAAGACTGGAGGAAAGTATGTTATGTTATAATAATTCAGATATTTTATTTGTTAATTTATAAATAACTATGTTCTAAATCATTCATTATTTCAATTCCAGAAATCACCAAAACTCCTCTAAATTCAGTTAATGATTTAGAGAGTTACTTGTGGTTTATAGGGTAATTTTTATATTGAATCAAACATGTAGGATGATTTTCTTACTGTAAGATCACCATTCAGAAACTGAATCTCTTTGAAATAACTGTCAAGATAAATTTTCATAGACATAAAGATTTTTGAGCCCTACAAAATCATTCTTATTTACTTTTATCTGAGGGAAAGTTTTTAGAAAATACTGTTTATAAGAATTAGAGTGTACCTAGCAATGCTCTTTAGTTTCTGTCCTAGTAACATTGCAGCTATGACCTAAACATTTTGTAAAATATAAGGCATTACCTAGCATAGAATATGACACACAGCAGCTGCTTGATATAGTTTCAGAATTCCAAGACACACATTTTAAATGATGCAGGAAATGTGTTCCACTCTAAATCACACACACACACACACACACACACACACACACTTGTTCAAAAATGCTGTAATTAAAGCATTTGTTTTACCTAAAATTGATAGGATTACATAGTTAAGAACACAGTAAATATCTATGAAGATCACAAGAGGCACTGAGGTCAGGAAGGTCCCACGGAATTAAAGCATTAAAATTTTGTGAAGAGGGTACAGAAGAATGATTAGACCTAGAGAGGAATGACAGAAAACGTAGTAGTGGAGTGAATAGATTTTTATTTACTAACAAAACTAGCTGCCTTAGTAGTGGGAAATCAGCTAAGTTAGAAGTGTGAGGTCAGATTGTTCAAGATCTTAAAATAGAGAGGAAAGAAGCTGCTTCGGCTGTTTTTACAAGTCAAGTGATCTCCTCAAAGAGGCTATCCAGAAATCTGTGCATTGGGTAGCTACTTCCACACAAGAAATTTCAAGTTTGGAAATGGAAAGCTGCATGTTTCTTTCTTTGTTGACTAGGCTGTCTGCATTGAAAATTCATGTATGGTGAGAGGAAGCAAGCAAGGAAGAAATGGTGCCATTCACATATTCCGAGAGATCATCAAACCAGCAGAGAAATCCCTCCATGAAAAATTAAAACAGGATAAGCGCTTTAGGTATGACCATTAGTTTCACCTCCACAGAATTAATGGTACCTATTGGCATATTTTTGTTTCACAGTTAGCAGTACCAAAGGCATTATATTCGGTATTTCTGAGGATAGAGTTTAGAATAAGAAATTTAAATGTTTTCAAACTCCATATGTTTAAGAGTATTTATTTTGCTTCCTGGTACACCATAATATAATCCAATAAGTGAAAAAATTCAAGTAGACTGAACTACTACTTGTAAATTTCTTTTTTAAAAAAGGTTTATCTATTCATGCAAACAAAAACCAGGGTACGGGCCAGATGTGCAGGAGGGTGAGAGGATTCACCAGAGATAGAGCAGGGAACAGAACAGGCAGACTGACTGAAATACACTCCTGAGGGGAGCAGCGGATAAGACAGGAGAAGTCTGCTGTGCCATGTAGGTATCTCGCCAGCCGGCCAGGATAGAACCTGTGCTGCAGAGGCTGCAGACAGCTTCACAGTGCTGCACCAACCACCTTTGCCACCAGGGGAGTCCCTGCTTGTAAATTTCTATATAAATTATTTTTTTAGGGCCTCCCTGGTGGCACAAGGGGTTAAGATGCAATCTGTGAGGCCGTCTGCAGCCACTATAGCACGAGTTTGATCCCTGGCCAGGGAGCTGCCCACATGGCGCAGCAGACCTCTCCTGGCTTGCCTGCTGCTCCCCTCAGCAGTGTGTTTCAGTCAATCTACCTGTTCTGTTCCCTACTCTGTCTCTGGTGGATCCTCCCACCCCCCACGCCTCTGGTTTGTACCCCAGTTCTTGTATGCATAAGTAGATAATTCTAAAAAAATTAAAAATAAATTATTTTTTTAAAAAATTGATCACACACATGGTTATTTTGTTAGAAATGTTTATGGGATAAAAGGAGTTTGAAAACTTTTAAAATTGTATTGTATGTTTAAATTTTCCCATAATAAAACTTGCTGAACAGTTAAACTGCACTTAAATGAAAATATATGAGCAGTTTTTTAGTGATTTCCACAATACAAGAATTCTAGTTTATTCCATGAATTGTAGGTGAGCACACCTAAATCTAAAGCTAATAAAATGAATATATGTCATTCCTGTTTAGCATCTTCCTCAGCCTACTTGAAGCTGCAGACTTGAAAGCGCTCCTGACACAACCTGGAGATTGGACCTTATTTGTGCCAACCAATGATGCCTTTAAGGGAATGACTAATGAAGAAAAGGAAATTCTGATCCGTGAGTAGAAGTTATTTACCCCATAATTTCACAATCTCATTTCTTCCACCAGAGTTCTTACCCAGATGTTAGCCTCAAATTGCCCCCTCTTTCATATTCATGGCAAACCTAGGTTTCCTTTAGTTCCATTTGTTATATGTGGAGGGTCACTTATTATTCTTAATTACTGCTTACCATCATGTTATTGGGCAATATGTTCAATTGTTATTTCTATTAAAGGCCTCACAATTAGTTGACAAAGATGGAAATAGTCACAATTTCAAAAATAATTAGATATTTTCTCTCCCAGTAAGTTGGTTAATATTTTGACTAAACTGATTGAAATGACTATATATTTTGATAGAGCATTGATAATCAACTGAGGGAACAATAGCATAATGAGAAATTATACTGTGGAAAAATGACTAACGACACAGAAATGTATTTTCTTACTCCTCAAAGTATCAAAATGTCAAAAAATATGACCTGTTATTTGATAAACAAATGAATATATATCTTTCCTCCAGGGGACAAAAATGCGCTTCAAAATATCATCCTTTACCACCTGACACCAGGAGTTTTCATTGGAAAGGGATTCGAACCTGGTGTTACTAACATTCTGAAGACCATACAAGGAAGCAAAATCTACCTGAAAGGAGTAAGTTCTCTGGAATGAATTTATGATAATTTTCATCATCATTCAATTACTTTAATATTCATTTTTCATTAAATTTCTCATTACATTACCTCTGTTTTGATAGGTAAATGATACACTTTTGGTGAATGAATTGACATCAAAAGAATCTGACATCATGACAACAAATGGTGTTATTCATGTTGTTGATAAACTGCTCTACCCAGCAGGTTGGTAATTATTGAACTAATTAGTGAATGAAGTAAGTTTCTATAAAAACTAGATTTTTATTTTACACTTTCTTACTGATATATATTTAATTTTCTTCTTCATAGACACACCTGTTGGAAATTATCAGTTGCTGGAAATACTTAATAAACTGATCAAAGACATCCAAATTAAGGTACAGAATGTTACTAAATTCATTCCTAACATGTTGAACAGATATTGCAAGTTTAACATAAGAGACTAGAAATGTAAACATTAATAAGTAGATGTGTACTGACTTTGGATTGTTCCTCATTGATTATATACCACTGACCCACCTATCAAGAAATAGTACCTTTCCTTATTGTTTTATTCACCAAATAGCCATTAAAAAGTTATATGGGTCCAACTAATATATTAAGTGCTATGGGAAAGATCAAGCTGAGTCAGATATGGCCCTTTGTTTAAAAAAGTCTACCATTGAGTGGAATAGATAAGATATGTACCTAGAAAACTATAATATTTTTCTCATCAAATATCATTGCTGCCAATATAATAGAAAAAATATAGTATTTACTTACAAAAAGAAGTCACTATTCATAGTAGTATTTAAAGGCAAGAGTATATATTTTTTCTTCACCTGTATAGGGTAGAAGTATCAGAAAGCATATGACATATCATTTAATAAATATATATATAACTTTGGATAAACTGTTCTATAATTTTTAAGGTTGAATAACAAATCTACTAATTTTTATACCATCTGGCCTAATAACAGGAAATCAAAAGATGATTTATCTAAATACTTCATTTCTATTACATTAGTGTAGTGGTAGTTTTACTATTTTTATTTTAGTAAGAATTGAAGTGGTGATTTTGTTAATAAAACTACTATATTTGATGTAACTAAATGTAAGTATCTACTTCCAGTTTGTTCGAGATAGCACCTTCAAAGAAATACCCATGACTGTCTACAGTAAGTACATAACGATTATTTGTCACATATACATGGCAAGATGTAAAAATAAAAACCCAATAATTATCTTTGTATTTATAAACAAAGATAATTGATAATCTGGTATACAGAATTCCAAACAATGGCAAGCCTTGTCCTACTTGAAACAGAGCTTGAGATCTGAATGAGAATTCTCAATCTTGGTCTTACCCTTTAACTCCAATGAACTACTTCCCCACTCACTGGAAAAATAGGAATGATAAGATAAGAGAATGGCAGCCAAATACAATAGCTAGCTTGAAAAAGAGGAAGGGAGAAAAAGACTTACAAGATACAAAAAGGAAAAAAATAGCAGAACGGCACTTCATAGTTAGCTGAAAATGCAAATGTGTGGACACAAAAATCACATTACCAAAGGACTTGTCAATGATTTCACCCTCGAGCACTCAGCCATCTAAAGGTAGGATGGGAGATGGTGTGCCAGAAAATCCTAATGTTTATGAGTTGGTTCAAAAACCCTCCATATCCAAAATCGAATGAAGAAATAAAAAATTTGCTGGTGATAAAACTTAAAGTTTCTAGATTCCAATGTACTTTGTCTCTGATGCTACCAGATTATCAAAATTTAACCTCTACTCCTTAACAATGGTAAAGAAATTTCATTTCTCATAAACGTAATATTTGTGATATTTCTTTTCCAATTGGGGCTTTTTCTTCCTATGCCCTTTTCTCTTTCTTTAATTATCATTTTTTCTGCAGAAATTATTTTCATTTTGTTTTGACTCTACAACTAGACTCTCAAAACGTATCAGTAACTAAAGTCTATTTCAATTCCTACATTTATCCTGGTTAGAAAAATATCCTATTTTATACCATGAGCGTCTGTTATTTAATGAAAAGAGATTTAATTAAGATTTACACTGGAAAAGAGTGAGACAATGGAAGGAGCAAAACAAAATGTCTGCTGTGCTTACTGATTTCAATTATGTAATGATAACATACATAATTACAGTATTGCGCCGGCTCTGCACAGTTCTCTAGGTTTAGCTGAAATAGTTATGATTCAACATAGTATAAATTCAATAAGGAATAATGCAGTCTTGTTAATGATATATTTTATAACAAATTAAAGAATTCTTATGGGCTCTATTCATCAGAAATGCTATGTTAAATTTCTCCAAAAATTATGTAAATCAGTACCACATTTCTTTTCCTTTCCTACTTTAGCCAGGGTAGGTCCACTACCATCCATTTATGCCAATGCACTAATTTGCTTACAATGAGCCAAAATATTATGACACCATTATTTTCATCTGTGAAAATTTGATCCTCACTCACAGAGGATGTTACATTGTGTGAAATTATTATAGTCCAATGGATCACACCAACCTGCTTTAGAGCCTGTGACACAACTCTGAGATTTATAATCCAATATCAGGTATTTAACTCCTCTCCAGATGAGTATACTTATTTAGTAGCATACTTAAAAAAGAGGTAGAGACTAATTACACCAAAGATTTCACTTTTACAGTCCTTTATGCAATTTCTTGAAATTGCAATGTCCTTGAAATACATTATTCTTGTTCCCCCAAATACCATACATTTTTAAATTCTATGGGGAAAATGCTCTTTGGCATATGTTTTCAAGTTGATAATATTTGAGGTAAATAGCAGCATTTAATCCTCAGCCTGAAATCTGTCAAAGTCTTCAGAAAAGCAAAACTGAAACAAAACTACCAACCAACTAAATATCATAAACTTTAACTTCTCTAACATGAGGTGGAAATTTAAGATGAAAAGTAATTAATCCATTTCTATAGCAGAAGCTGAGATCTCTGAATTTTAACTTTCATGGATAGACCACTCTGTGGCAAGACCACTTACAAAACTCAATAATTGGCCACAAAGATCTGATATATTTCAGGTTTCATAATTTAAGATCTCAAGATATAATACCAGCTATGACTAACATATAGTCATCATTAAGGCCTAGAAACCATCTTAATTTAAAAAGTTGACATAGTTAAACATCTCAGAAACCTGAGAATGTGACAGAAAGGCAAACTGTGCCACAATATGCTATGACTTCGCAGTTCATTATCTTACAGAACCACTTTTAATGATTTTAATTAGAAATGACAGTAGTTCTGGTTGTAAGGGACCAGAGGCATCTTTCCAGTTAATCTGCATAGCCAAAAGCCAACCAACAATTAAAATAATGACTATTATTTTAAAGAAAATGTGCATATTATATCTTAATTGGGTATATGCCATGCCTTCAAAATGCATACATTATTTTAAAAAATGGCAATGGTAACAAAACAGAAATAAAAATATTTTAGCCTCTAACTGAGATGTATATCATATCATGTTTTTGTTGCATAGAGCTCATGACTGGCTGGCTAATATAGTCCTTTCTATATCCCTACTATCAAATGCATGAAAATGTTTTGAATATTTTTGTCTTCTATTTAAGAAAGAATCCAATGATGCATTTTAAGATATTATGAATCACATGATATTAATCATGTTTATTTGTCTCTGTTGCAATACAGCCATTATTTTCAAGAAGTACAAAAGAAGGTAAAGAGCTTTAGTGGTGCAGTTCAGAATGATAGATTTCTAGATAGAAATTTTCACTTAGTGAATATATAGTTCACTGGAACAAATCCAAGTCCCTGGACTTCAGAGTTCACCATCTGGACATGAGAAGACACTAGATAATGTATCATGAATAGTTCCTGGATTTGCCTGCCAGAATATATCACATCTGATACCTCAGTGGGTATCAGATCAAAAAATAGGACACTGAATCAGGGTGTCTTC
The DNA here is from genome assembly GCF_014898055.3 of Talpa occidentalis. Classification (NCBI taxonomy): domain Eukaryota; kingdom Metazoa; phylum Chordata; class Mammalia; order Eulipotyphla; family Talpidae; genus Talpa; species Talpa occidentalis. The sequence continues at coordinate 54,380,767 of NW_023604861.1, read as the reverse complement.
ATGGAAACATCATTTATGTTCCACTTTCTATACTTTCAGCAACTAAAATTATAACCAAAGTTGTAGAACCAAAAATTAAAGTGATTGAAGACAGTCTTCAGCCTATTATCAAAACTGAAGGTAAAAATTAATGTTATACATGGCTCCTTTTATTATGGAAAAAAACTTAATAGACTGACTTCTATGAATGTATCTACATTATTTTTTGAAACTAACAACCTAAATATTTCTTTACCAAGGGCATGCTCATGTGACTGCAGAATGCAGAATGCAAATTGTTTAGCAGAGTCATAGTGCATTCCTAATACTTTCAGTACATTTGCTTGATACTTGATTTCATTTGAGCCTGATTGACCAATGTAACAGCACTAGTATCCAGATACTCACTAAGCAAATAAATCTTGAGCTTTTTTTAAATGACACTTCTACTTCTTTTGGAGAGTGTACTATCTGTGAAGTTTTGCTTCTGATCTTTTTTATTATTATTGCAAGTTCTTCACAAAAAGTGAAGGCATTTTTCATTCAACCACCTAAGAGAACACAGAAGTTGTTCATTGAGAAAAGTCTTTAAAATTATAGCAATACATGACTTTTTTTTAAATTAGACCACCGGAAACAAAAGTAAATATATGGTCAGTGAACCAAATCTTAGACTCCTTAATCCCTGCCCTAAACACATATATATATTTTTATATATATATTTATATATATATGAGATTAGATATTCTTATATACATATTTATCATATATATGAGATTAGATATTCTTGTATACATATATAGTTATATATAATATATATGTACAATAGGTATGTATACTTCTCCCTTTATGCTTCAGACTAAAACATTAGTCACCTTTCTCTCTGTCCCTATTGTCTGTTAGCCAATTCCTACATCTGTGTCCCCACCTTCATTTAATATATTTTAATTAGCAAGAACAGACCTTAAGAATGTTTTATATCCATGTAAATGCATTTTAATGCTGCAATTTACCACAAAAAAAGAGCAGGCTATCATCTTTATTATGTAAAAATGGTAGATGCAATCTTCTAAAAAAGGAACAGATTATTCCTCACTTGTACTGTTCCTCAATTGACTCTCAAAAAACTATTACTGTAATTATCTTTGATTTTGGAATTTTCATTCCAGAAAGATTCTGTGAATGAGATGATGATTCTAACTTTTTGAATAATTTAGACTATTCTTTTAAAAGTGAGTCATAACTTAAAACTTAAACACCGGAGACACACATGAAAGATTATTTCCTCTCTAATTGGTTATCTATATTTTTATTCATTGAGACCTAAAATTGATGTAATCTTTGAAATCTGTTTATTTTTGTTAACACATACCCATGATCATTTGTTTTTATATATTAGTGAAGGGAATTTGGTGTTTTTAAGAAAAATTAAATCAAATATTTTGTTGAGAAAATGTTGATCATTTTAATAAAAAATTATAAGATGATCCTTTTAATATTTTTGTACTTTTGCTAAAAAGTAGACAGCATAAAATTTTGTATAATCACTTATACACAGCATCCAAAATCAAAATCATTCACGTTATTGTTCTCATTTTAAAAGTATCCTCTCTTTTCTTTTAGGCTTCTTTATTCAATTCACTTATTTTTCTCATCTCTGTTAGCAGGATTCTATCATATTAATCTTTCTTCAACTAGGAACACAGTGGAGTTGAAACTCTACTTGAGTTCTTCCTAGAAAGGGAACAGGAATGAAAAATGGAGGCATGTCACCTATGTGTTAGGAACTCATCTGTTCAAAAGTTCAGAAGATTTAATTCTGTGTCACATACTGAATGAAACATATATTTGTTTGGCCATCCATCTCCACCACTGGCACTTGTTCTCATTCTTCAAACTTTTGCAACATCATTGATGACTCTTAATTATTACTAAATAAATTAGACTGCAAAACAAATTTTTAATATTTTTCTTATAAAAACATAACCAAATTTTATAATTAAGAATAAATCAGCTGAAATTCAATTCAACAAGTACTTATAGAGTACTTATCATGCTAGGTACTCTCCTAGCTGCTGGGAATAAATGTGAAAGAAATTTTTGATAAAAACACCTGCTTTCATATAGCATAAGGAGAAAGGATATTTCTGGAATTTCAGTTTTAGTTCTACTAAAGAAATGTCAACTTGGATATCTTGTTAAGTCATTTCCTGTTCTTAAAGTCCTTAGCTGTATTTTCTTTTTGATATTACTACAACTTAAAACCCTGTACATTTTGATACTAAGTAACCCTTTGCCCCAGAGATCAAATATTATGGTGTTTGAGAAAATTATACTCTTGTTTTCATTATTATAGATTGTGCTACACTATTTAATTCTGAGTAATGGTGTGTACATTCACAATTTCTGGACAAGCAAATAAATCTTAAAGATAAGCAAATATTATTTTTGACATTAAACTATTGAAGTGCATTACAGTATGAGTTAAATGTACTGAACCTTATTTTTTCTTCTATTAAATAGTTTTGATTAACTAATATAGTGATCAGCTTTCTAAGAGTCAAAATGATTTTCTCTGTGAACAAAAGCATTTTACAAGTTAAATACAACATTTGTTTACCTTTTACATTTGAAGGACTATTTATTAATTAGTAAATATTTGCATCATTTGCATATAGAAGGTAAGTATGCAAATCCATTTTTTCCATAAAACCTGAAATTGAGTGTCTTAAAGGTAGGTATAAATTTGTTTTTTTTTTTTTTAATGCTTGGCTTTATGTCCATTAGATTTAAAAATGTAAAATACTGACTGATTAGAAACAAATTAAAAAAAACTTAATAAGGAAAGCATAATGGATGCAATCAGTATGGTAAATTTAGAGCTATATTATTTATCAGTAGACTATGTCAAATTTACATATACTATAATAGGATTTACAAAGTAAAGTCATACATATTTGTGTGATTATACATTACGATTATGAATGCATAGATAGAATTTACACATCAATTGAAGCTAAAACAGATGAATGTTATTTTAGTAGCACATCTATAGACTGAGTCATTATTCTCATAAATACCCTCTAACTTGAAAACAACCGAAAATGTTTGAAACTGATTTTATAAAGCCTAAAACCACTTTGACATTTGAATAACACTAAATATTGAAATAAATGTCTTGTTCTAGTAATATTAAAGGACTGCTTTTACATGATAACTTGTCTCCTAAAGCAATGCATCAGGACCCACAATCACAAAGATCAAAACTGAAGGTGAACCTAAATTCAGACTGATTAAAGAAGGCAAAATAGTAACTGAAGTGACCCATGGACATGCATTGTTTATTTCCCAGAATCTAGTCAGGTTCACTGTGATTACTTCGAAAAAGTGTTAATTTAATATACTGAATGTTTGATGTTTCCTCTTGACTTGCTATGTTTTATGTAAACTGTTATGGACTTTTTATTAGGCAAGTTAAATATGGCTTATGTTTTAGTAGATCAAATTGGAATTTACCAAACCATTAAGTCACCAGGTCCAACAAAACTGTCATCATTCTGCATAAGCAAGTAATGATCATGGAATACAAAGATAACAATGATGCCCATACCAAAAAACACATTGAACTTAGAAGACAAAGTGGCCATTGTATTATACTGAGTAATAAACCATAGCCTGGACTCATTACAAGGCTTCTATTGTAATGAAGTAATATTCTCACCAAATAATCTTTCCAGTCAGAAAACAAGGTAACAAACCAGAGTTACTTTGCCAGCGAACTTCTCTCACCCAAGAGCCAGGACATAACTGCTACTGTAACAGGGTGGTCCCCAGGAAAGGACACTACCTTTAATCTGAATTTATTTGAGACTGGTCCCCAAAATGATTAAGATTGAATAGTAAATGGTATTGCTTTGAAAAATGTATTTTAAATTTCTAGTTTGTGGCAACTTAGACACCATGAGAAGATAAAAAAAAATGCATTTTTTCATCCTCTGCATTCAGAGCCAATTATTAAGAAATACACAAAAATCATTGATGGAATACCTGTGGAAATAACTGAAAAAGAGACAAGGGAAGAGCGAATCATTACAGGTGATCTTTAATTTCATCTGTGGAACTCTGCCTGGATTATAAAAATCAAACAATAGTTAATCCCAAAATAACTCTAAGAGTCATTAGAGAATAACTAAGTCATTTTCATGGTGATACTAAAGTGACTTCATTTCTATTTGGGCAAAAATAATATTCCAAATATACAATCTATGTTTTTTTTTTCTGAATTAGAAATTAGTAGGCAAAACTATCCATGTATTTTATTTTGTGTATGCATACATTATATAATACTCTGTCTTCTCTTGGCTATTTATTTATTTATATATTTATTTTTTGTGGGACCCTCGCTGGTGGCTGGGGATCAAACTGGCGCTGCAGAAGCTACGGGCAGCCTCGCAACCCAGCACTCAACCGCTGTGCCACCAGGGGAGGCCCATTCTCTTGGCTATTTATTAATGAGTTAATGACTTCTAGAAGAAAAGCCTTTCCCTTTGGTGATTTTCCATTAGTCTTAATGTTTACACATAGATACCCCAAAATAAATGCAAGTTTGTTTACTAATTTCAGTAAAGTTCTGTATCAGTTTCCCGCAAATAAATTACCTTAAAATTTTGAATTGGATAATCGGTAAGTAATTGATCAAATGATTTATTGGAACATTGTGTATACATTCATTTATATAATGCTTATATATTTTTTCATATTATAATGAGAGTTGTATTGTTGTGACACAGATTATTAATAGTGAATTGACCACATTACTTTCATATCTTTTTTCTTCTGCCCAAGGAAAATGTAATATGAAATCATCTAATGAGTCTGCAATCACATTAAAAGTTTTTTTAATATGCAACATTCTTATTATTCAAAATTTAAAATAATATACAACAGTATCCAGGTAGTATGAAAACTAACTTCTACCCCTGCCCCCTTCCACTTAATTTTGCTTCCCTTACCTACCTTATTGGGAACCACTTTATTAGTTTCTTTTATCTTCTTTCATTATTTATGAAAATATAAACAAATAAGAAGATATATCCCACTCAAAATGCACCTCTTTCATAGATCTTACAGATCTTTCCTTACATATACTATCAGGGCAACCTTGCTTTTATCTCAACTACATGAGATTCTCTTAAGTGGAGGTGCTACCATTTATTAACTAATCCCAACTGTCTTTTGCTAATACAAACATTACAATGAATACCTGTACTTACTTTTTTTTTTTTTTTTTTTTTTGTGGGACCCTCACCAGTGGCCGGGGATCGAACTGGCGCTGCAGAGGCTGCGGGCAGCCTCGCAACCCAGCGCTTAACCGCTGCGCCACCAGGGGAGGCCCATCATTTATTTTTTAAAAAGAGTTATTTTTAAAATTTAATAACATTTTAAGTTTCTTAAAATTTTTATTGAATTTAACACTGGTTTATAAAATACAAGTTTCAGATTTACATGTTTGTAAATCATTATCTGTATATACTACATTATTTGCCACCAGAATTATTTTTACTTTTGCAGACAATATTTGCCAGAAATCTTCATTTTCCTTCCTGGAAACTATAATTCAAAACAATAGAGGTTTTTTTTTTCCTCCCCTACCACACATTGATCATCATTTGCTATGAGTCATTTATCTTCCAGAATAATTACTCACTGATGTCAACTTAAAATGCTTCAGTGTGGAAGCAGTCTAATGTATGCTGCTGTTGTGTAACTGTATGTATTTTACTAAAACCCAAGGAGCTGCATACTAACAATGACTGAATTGTATGGAAATCATACCTCAATAAAGCTGCTAAAAGTGAAAGAATAAAAGGGAATTTTCAAGTTAAAAAACAAACAAAAATAAAATAAAATTCTTAACATTTGGTTCTTTGCAGAGGAAGTTTGCCTAATCTATTCTAGATCTTATTAAATTGTCTTTCTTCTAGGACCTGAAATAAAATACACTAGAATCACTGCTGGTGGTGGTGGAGAAACAGAAGAAACTCTGAAGAAATTATTTCAAGAAGGTCAGTATGACTAGAAAAAGAAGATTATGAATTCAGCTAAGCTATCTGTATCAAAGTCTAAAATAATCTTTGAGAGCTTTTACATGTTTTTTACTTCATGTCATTCCTTTGTTCACATGCCATACCAAATCAGTACTTTGGAATGAAATTACTGATTTCAAAATGGAATGAAAGTCAATGACAGTTCATATTGATTGTTTTATTATACATCTGTTACATATTTTCAATAGCATTATAAAAAAATTGGCTTATCAGAAAAAAAAAAAACACAAAAAACAAGAAAGAACAGAATGTTGGTCTGGAATTCATTACTGAGCAGATGACACTATATATCACATCATATTTTCTGTCTTTTTCTTATCTAAACCAATCTGCTATAAACATGTATCCTCTCAGAGGTCACCAAGGTCACCAAATTCATTGAAGGTGGTGATGGTCATTTATATGAAGATGAAGAAATTAAAAGACTGCTTCAGGGAGGTTAGTAAAAGGGAAACAACTAACCTCTTAACAGGTTCTGGTGAATTGAGTTATTCAACTTTTTAAAGACTGAGAATTCAGGCTTTTCTTTTAATTAGGTTAAAAAAGACACCATCAAGTGCTGTTCTAAGAGATTAATTGTTCAATGGTAGTTATGAAGAAATAATTGCTACTTTAAACAGTCTTTAAAAAGTTCTTTGGTTTACAGCTTGGGGAGCAATGAATATATATATATATATATATATATATATATTGCCTTGATACAGATAATTGTAAAGATGTTTTAAGTATATGAAATGGGAATATTTTTAAATTGGTAGCTAAAAGAAGACCGAAATGAAATACTTTTTATATTTAAAAAAATGTATTCACTGCTCTCACAACAATAATAAAAGGCATGTTTATGGAATCTTGAAGTGCATAAATCTAGCAGAAAAAATATTTCTTTAGTAATTTTCTTTGCCAAAACTACATTCTTAAGAATGGGCGTCTATTTCATCTAACAGTTTGAGTGACAATCCATACCTGGAGATGTAAATTACTTTGCACATGAAATTAATCTTAGTCTTTAAGTATGGAATGTTCTCTGTCTATGGCATTAAAATGACCTACTTTTAAAAGCAATGGAGAAAAAAAAGAATTCAAAATCTTACACAAACTCTAAATGGTAATTATTTGAAGATATAATAAGTGTTATTATATATAAAATATATAAAACATAATTTGGGCTATTGGCATTTGAATAAATAAATAATGTAGTTATTTTATTAACTACAAATATCTAGATGGCAAATTGTTTTAGAGAAACAAGCATTTTAATTATTTATAAAAGCCAAAAATACTCCTTGAAATGACCTACAAACTGAGAAATACAACTGAAGTTTGGCATTTATTCAAAGTATGATCCAGGTAACTTTTCTGATTAAAATCATAAAAGTTATGTATCCATGTCCAAAACATATATAAATTATCCTGGGAGCATGTGTAATTTTGGCAATTATTAATTCTTTATTTCAATACAGATAAAATTCTTCAACTGTGTTGAGACTACGTAACGATCATAAAAATCATTTTTATTCAACTGGTAGTTGAATTTCCTCAGTAGAAAGATATGTATATGTAAGGCACAAAACTTTCCTTTAGGAGCATATAGCCCACCCAAAGCGATAATAAACTCCGAATTTCCTGTAAAATTAAACAGACTTTATTCATCTTCTCCCAAATTTTTAACTCTGCCAGAATAACAGGGAGTTGATAAAATTGAATTCTGTTTTTCTTCATTCCTTACCATAGTAAACAGCTTTGTAGAATGGCAGTGCTTTTAGAGAATGATCAATTAGTAGCCACACCTGTTTGTATTGCTTTTTCATTTAGGCTTCAACCTCAGGTAAGTATATTTTCCTCACTTTTAAATAAGTCCCTGTTGACAAGCTCATAATAAACAGTGAACTGAATTGCTTCAGTCAAGAGAAGATATACCTGCTTCAAGTTAATAATATGCGGTATTCTATTTTCAGCTAATAGACTCTGTAACCTGTTTCTATGAAGCATCAGTTTCCACAATATCACATCAAAAATATTTATCAAAACATTTTCAAAGTTTTTCATCTCAGCAGTGTAGCTACTAATCTCTGACATTAATTGGACATGCTAATTTTCATTTTTCCAGCTCTGTAAAACCATTGGGCCATCACTGAGTCACAAACATACTTTTGTTGAGATCCTCAGATGCATCAACTCACAAAAAAGCTGGTGCGAATAAAGATCATGTCATGCAAGTCTGGCTTTTTTTTTTCTTCTGCAAGTATAGATAACTGAATATATCCAAATTATGTGTTTTTACTCAAAATTTGATATTTTCTGCCAGAGCAGATAATACCGTTGTACAGAGTACATTTTGATAAATTGACTGTATTTCTAGTCATTTAAATCATGACTATTATCATGTCTAAGTAGTCCCTCTGGTGATAATACTGCAATTTGTCACTGAAATATCTCAGAAAACTTAAAATAATGCCACGAAGTGAGTTTTTTATGCTTATCTTAAGTAGAACTCCATTTACTGAAACTGGTAACGTAATTAAGATACCATTGGGCTTTGGAAAAAGGAAGAAAAGAAAGTAATTTTGGAAGATTTTAACATATCTACCAAGAAAATATTTAAAGACCTATGCTATAAATAAAGAGAATAAGGGGCCTCCCTGGTGGCTCCGGAGGTTTAGCGCAGCGCTGTGAGGCTGTCGGTGGCCTTTGCGGCTCAAGTTGGATCGCCAGCCAGCCAGGGAGTAAGCCACATGGCTCAGCAGACCTCTCCTGTCTCGCCTGCAGCTCCCCTCAGCAGTGTATTTCAGTACATCTGCCTGTTCTGCTCCCTGCTCTCTCTGTTGAATCTTCTTACCCCCCACAACTCTGACCTGTACCCCACTTCTAAAAAAATAAAGAGAATAAGGAATCTGGTTGTCAGTATAGTTTCCAATGTTGGTTCCAACACAAATTGACTTACGTTGACCCTTTCTGCTTTGGTTTCTTCATCTGAAAAGTAGGGACAACAATGTTACCTACATCTAAATGAGATAATATATGAAAATGCTTTGGACTAATATAAGATCTCAACCCATATAAGATCTCAACCCATATAAGATCTAATATAAGATCTACTAATATAAGATCTCAACCCATATAAGATCTTGGTAATGTTAGCTACTGTCAATATTATGGTTAATGAACATTAATATGGTCAATAAAGCCACATTTTACATCCTAACTTAAATTCTAGAGTAATAGTCAAGTAAAAATGCAAAATCTGGCAAAGAATTGGGCTGAAACACTCTGCCGGTTTCAGAAGGCCAGTGATAGGAGAGAGGCACTGGTGTGGGTTACTCTTGATTATCTTCCTACATGTTGCTTCTCTAATTGAGACCTGCTACAACTCCTTCATTCTGAGACTGCAGAGAGTCACTGAAAACAAGTCTGATTTTCTGCACTTTACTCACACTATCTTGTAAAGATGTTTATTTGTTACAATGAATATGTCTTATTTTGATATTATATAAAGTAATAATAAATTAACAATTAGTTAATTGAATGCTCATTATTAGAAAGGGCCAGTGTAGACAGCAAAGAACTCTTTAAATCTATTTTTAATGTTAATGTTCCTTTTTTCTTTTAACTTGGTATCACACAATCAAAATGGTGATAATTTAATGCCTCATTTTTATGGGATTTCAGAGAATTGAAAGTTTATTCTTGATAGAAATTTTCATTTGTTGAGGATAGATGATATATGAAAAGCAAGAAGTAAAAATGGGGAGGAAGAATAAAGGTAAGCAGAAAAATTAAGTTGTTGCCAAAAAATGTATATAAATCATTTATAAAATGCATTTATTATTTGATCTCAAGTGCCCAGCAATAGAATAAAAATGTGAATTTAGGCCTACTAGGGGATCTTATTGATGAGTCCAAATAAAAGTAAGGGAATTGGGAAGTATTTTTTAACTATAACAACAGAAACCTGCATAGTTATTAATACACATGAAATTATTAAATATGAAAGTGTTATTGTAACTAGTTAATTTTTAAAATGGTCTTATAAGAACAAAATTTGGGGTTATGTTAGCATATATTTCATTGATTGCTTATTATATTCCTAGAGTTCCTAGGTCAGTGATATTTTGTTGTCCTCATATAATGTAAGGGTATAATTAACTATAAGGATAATTTTACAGAAACAGAAGTCTGATACTTCAAAAGAATATCTACATCTTAAAATGATGGTTATATGAAATTATACTTTTCTGCCTAACAACGGTCTCTTGTCTAATGTTAGTCATAATTTCAAAGTATTTATAATCATAACTATTTAATTTTAGATACACCTTTGAGAAAGATGGAAGTCAACAAAAGAGTTCAAGGTAAATGTATTGGCTATAATAATGTGCAGATATGATTTAAGTTTTTATATTAAGAGAAACCAAAAAAATGGAGAGTGTTTAATATTTTATTGAAAGTTGTCAGAAAGAAAAGTTGGCCTCTTTTGAAGCAAAGTATTTTATGATAGGAATCAGGAAATAAATTCTTGTTATGCATTATTAGTAAAATCTATCATTAACAAATGTCAAAGGAAAAGTAATTATATTCATTATGTATCTTATAATCATGAATTATATTGAGGCAAACTGCTAAACATATTGAACCATTGAGACAGACTCAAGTAAAGTAAAAAGTATCTTTAAATACCAGAGTTGAACAAAAGTAAGTTGCAGGTAGATTTGAACTGTGTGCACATAGAGAAAAATATCAGTGTTACTATGTACAAAATTTTATATAAATATATAGATGCCATCCATATATATATATATCTATATATATAGAAATATATATCTATATATATAGAAATATATCACCAATTCACTACAATTTTCTCTGTGACTATAATATGTGCATTTCCTAATCTCCCACTTAGGTTCCTTACATTTATACATTCAAAAAATTAAAGGTGTCTCTCATGGAACTTCTAACAAATTACAGGTTGAATTTCTAATATAATTAGAAGGGTCTATGAAAGCATTTTGGACATCTCTGTCTTTGGGCCAATGCAATATAGGCATTTGAATGAAGGAATTAATTGTACAAATATTTATAACTGAAGGTTTTACAAAAATTCTTCTTAACATTCAAATTCATCCAAATTTTCCAAAGAACTAAAGTCATTAAAATTATTTTCAAATACTTTTGTTCAAGAGAAACCCTGATTTCATCACCATAAACTGAGAATATTATTAAGAAAACATAATCCAACATTTATTACAATAAGAAATGGTGTATTTTTATATATACGACTATGCATGGAAAATCATATTTTTAAATTACATTATTCTAATGTTTCATAACATTTGCAATCTTTTGTTCTCTATCCTTCCTAATCAGGATCTAGAAGACGTTCAAGGGAAGGTCGTTCTCAATGAAAATCCAGGAACCAGACAACAAATTTTATAAAACCCTAAATCAGTAACCTGATCTGAAAGGGAAATTATGAGAGCCACTTTGACTTCTGGAAATGAACAATCAGCACAAAAAAGCAATCATGAAATAATTCTGAATGCAAATTTAATTTTTTTTTCTGAATGCAAAACATGAGGGAAATTATAGGGTTAGCCTTTTGGGGGATAGGACTTGAGGAAAATACAACACTTTTTTTAGGCTTTTACATCTTACCATTAAAATTTTTGGCTAATTTTGTAATCCCTCAAGAAAATCCTTGTGAAATCTTAATGATGAGTTGTTATCCCATCGAGAATACCTAGCCTTGAATTTATATAATGATTTTTAAAAATGCATGCAAGCAGTTACCTCTCCATGCAATGTTATAAAAAATGGGTGCTCACTATTAAAAAATCAAACTTTCACAACAAAAGGCTTTACACATTTCTAATACAATGTGGGTTTACCAGTAAATTATGTTATTTCTACAACTAATTTTGTACTCCTGAAATATTTGCCATATGCTTCTTTGCAATACATATTTTTATCTCAAACATTTCAATGAAGCCATTTTTCAGGTATAAAGAGAATTACTTCAAATTGGGTAATTCAAAAAACTCAAGGTTTACATTAATAAGTTTGGACTTGGGAACAGGACTTTATACCTCTTTTTGTTTTTTAAATAACAAATACTTATTAAAGGAAATTGAATAAATTTAGCGTTTCTTGTTTTTCTTTAATTATTCTTCCATAAAGAATCAAAGCACAATGAAACAATCATTAATCAACTGAAAACCTAATGTAACACTTAATGTGTGGTTAAAGAGATTAATCAAACAATTATTTTCCTCAAAGGGCAGAGACAAATCATCAATAATTCAGAATTCATCATGAGTTATAATAAAATAAATAGTAACTCACAAACACAAATACATCAATTAATTATTCCTAGGTTCTTGCTAGATATAAGAGGCACAGAGATAACTTTAACTACTAAGACTTGAAATAATGTAAGAGTCTACTACATGGCAAAGGAGAAGCAGAAAACTATTTGCTGAAAATGATAAAGAGACTGGTTCAATTTACTTAGATCTCACAAAATAACATCCTTAGCTTGGACTAAATGAAATAAGAGAAGTGAAGGAATAGAATACATACTGATGAGAAACTGAGCAGTGATAGTTTGCCAAGATTATACCACGCTTTGGAAGGCAGTCATTGAGAGACTGAAGGCTAAACAGAAGATAACAGGCTAGAACATACATGTCTAGCTTGGATGGGAGGTTCAGTAGTGAAGTATCACTAAATTCCCTGAAAGCATTTTTTGTTTGTTTGTTTGTTTGAGGAGCAATTGGGATAAGGAAGTGAAATATAAAAATCTAACAGTAGGGCCTCCCTGGTGGTGCAGCGATTGAGCACTGGGCTGCGACTCCGCAGCGCCAGTTCGATCCCCGGCCACTGGCGAGGGTCCCACAAGGCGCGCAGACCTCTCCTGCCGCCCGCTGCTCCCCTCAGCGGTGTACTTCGGTCCATCTGCCTGTTCTGTTCCCCGCTCTGGCTCTGGTGAATTCTCTCACCCTCCCACGCTTCTGACTGTACCCAGTGCTTGTATAAACAAATAAAATTAAAAAAAAAAAAAGAAACCATTAAAAAAAAAATCTAACAGTAATGCTTTCTGAAATTTTTCACGATGTGTTCTACTCTATTTAGCATTTAGACTTCCTGAAAAAGAACCAAATGTTCTACCAACTCAGTACTCATACAGAGGATCCTGGGGCTTCAATCTCAACAGGACAGGATGTGGAGTGACTTTACCAAAACGATTCAGAGGAAATGATTACACAGGTGGTACTGCAAGAATATATTAAAATATCATTGACGCAGATGGCTATTCCAAACAGAGCATGTTATTTGACCCTCTAGGAGAATCACAAGTTATTTATATAGAACAAATAGTAGATAAATTCATGCATTTAGCTCCTTCAGGATTTTAATTTGATGATGAACTAGATGTTCAAGAGTTGGACTTTAAACATGGTAATTCTAACTACAGGAGTGAGGTTGAAGTCTTTTTAAATGCTGTTAACTTTGAAGCCCTGTTGTTGTTTTTTTTTAACCAGAGAAGGAAAAGGAACTCAGTATTGGCTAGAACACATACAAAAAACTAGCATATCTCTATGGTAAAGGAAAGATTCTTTCATGTGACACATGTAAATATGTTTTAAAATAAAATTTAAAGAGGAATTATTAATTATTAAACATTTTAATTATTAAAACTATCACATGCTTGTTACAAAATATATTTTTATCTCAAACATTTCAAGAAAACAATTTTTCAAGTATAAAGAGAATTATAATAATATAAATAAAAATTAAAAATATATGAAAATAAAGAAGTCTAAAACCCTAAAGTGGAGATTTAAAATAAATAAACATCATTCTTACTCAATTCCTATTGAGATATTTTCTAAAAATTGAAGAAGCAGTGCAAAATGTGCTTCTATAGACAATATTTAATCTTTTAAGCTTCTGAAGAGTTTTGTTATCTCCAGTTTTATAGGAGAAAATGAAACTCAGTAGTTTACTTTTATTTCTTGTTTTGCCCTGCACTCTTAAATGAGACCATCAATCAACTTATCACATGTCCATTTCCCAACAAGTACAAGCTCAGGCATGGCAAACACTGGTTTTCACAATAGTGCTGCCAGACTTCAGCTGATGTCAGCTCTTTTTCTAACCATCCTTTGCTTAAGTGGCATATGGTAAGTTTGAGTACACTGAATTTAAGACTGTGGTTTCAGCAGAAATCTCTATAAAGCAATATTTTCAAAGTTAAGGTCTAAAGAACTTGCACATCTGGATCAACTAGATGTTATTTTAAAATGTAGATATGGGTCCACCTAAAAAAACAGCTAATTGTTTGGGCAAACTTCCCCATTAACTCTTACTAAAAGTTATTTTTTTGTTTTTTAACAGCTTTATTGAAGTGAAATTGGATTATACTACAAACATTTTAGTTATGGCAAGTTATAAACCTATATAAATCCATCACCACAATTAACACTGTGAACATATCCATCACCTTCCAAAGTTTCCTCATGCCTCTTATAATTCCCACCTTCCTGCCTCCCTACCTCTCCATTCCCTAATCCCCAAATATCCACAAATCTAACTTATCTCACTACAAGTAACTACATTGTCTGCTTTTCATATAAATTGAATCATATTGTATGTATGACTTCTTTCCCTTTCTCTTGGATTAATATGGAGGCGTGGAATTGCAAGACTATATGGAAGGTACATGATTAACATTTAAGGGAACTGCCAAACCATACTCTAACAGAATTCTAGTATTTTGCATCCCCACCAGAAATATGCAAGAGTTCCAACTTCTCTTGACAATACTTAACATGGTCATTCTTTTTAATTTAGGGATGGCTTACAATGTTTACAATATTTTGTCACCTAAACATAAAATAACATCTCTCAGACTATATATGTCTTCCTTAATTGCCTTACCAATAATTTATAGTTAATTGTACAGGTGTTACATATCTTTTTTTTTTTAAAGATTTATTTATATATGCATCCAAGAGCTGGGGTACAGGCCAGAGACGATGTGGGGTGAGAGGATACACCAGAGAGAGTGTGGAGCAGAATAGGCAGACTGACAAAATACACTGCTGAGGGGAGCAGCAGGCAAGACAGGAGAGGTCTGCTGTGCCATGTGTGTAGCTCCCTGGCTGGTCAGGGATCGAGCTAGTGCTGCAGAGGCTGGGGATTGCTTCACAGTGTGGTGCTTAACCCCTTGGGCCACCCAGGAGGCCCAGTTACATATCTTTTGTAAATTCTCCTTAAGTACCTAAATTTTTTTGACAGCATTATAAATGGCATTGTTTCTTTATCTAAATTGCTGGTTGTTTGGTTTTTTTGTGTGCTGATCTTGATTCTATAAACTTGTTAAATCCACTTGTTACTAGAACCTGTTAGTTCTAGTCTTGTTACCAGAACTTATTAGTTTAAGTAATCTTTTTGTTGATTACCTCATATTTCTATACAGATAATTATGTCTGAAAATAAAGACAATTTCACTTCTTTCTTTGCAAATTTGATGCTTTTGCTATTTTCTTGTCTTATTTTATGAGATAATATGGGGTCGAATTTTACAGGATATGAATAGTAAAATAATGTCAAATAGAAGTTATAAGAGGGCCTCCCCTGGTGGCGCAGGGCTCAGCCTCCTGGTTGAGCACAGCACTGTGAAGCTGTCCACAGCCTCTGCAGTGCTGGTTCGATCCCGGCCACCCAGCGAGAGTCCCACATGGCACCGCAGACCTCTCCTGTCTCGCCCACTGCTCCCCTCAGCAGTGTATTTTGTCAGTCTGCCTGTTCTGTTCCCCACTCTGTCTCTGGTGAATCCTCTCACCCTCCCACGCATCTGGCCTGTACTCTGGTTCTTTTATAAATAAATAAATAAATCTTTAAAAAAAAAGAAGTTATGAGTGAGCATTCTTATTCTTCATGATCTTAGAAAAGAGCCATTCAGTATTTCAGTTTTAAGTATGTTTATGTTGAAGTTAACATCACTACTTGTCTCCTAGATATCAATTATCAGGTTGAAAAAAAAGTGCTTTTTTTCAAACTTTACTTAGAATTCTTTTTCAGGAAAAAAAGTTGCATCTCAACTTTTGCCATTTATAATGCCATCAAAAAAATTTAGGTACTTAAGGAGAATTTACAAAAGATATGTAACTGGGCCTCCCTGGTGGCGCAAGGGGTTAAGCACTCTGAAGCAAGCCTCTGCAGCACGAGTTCGATCCCCAGAAGCCAGGGAGCTACCTACATGGTGCAGCAGACCTTTCCTGTTTTGCCCGCTGCTCCCCTCAGCAGTGTATTTCATCAGTCTGCCTGTTCTGCTCCCTACTCTGTCTCTGGTGAATCCTCTCAATCCCTGCATTTCAAATGATTTTTCTACATTTATTGAGATAATAATAATGTGGGTTTTCTTTTTAGTTTATTAATATGGTGCATTATATGGAATTAATTTTGAATGTTAAATCCACCCCATTCATTTCATTCATTCTGGGGTGAATTCTACTTGGTCATGTTATATTCATTATGCAAAAGTTCGTTAAGAGTGTTTATAAGTATGTTCATGAAGTATATTGGTCTTTAATAATAGGTGTTTTTTTTTTTTTGTTTTGTTTTTTTGGTCTAAGTTTGGGATCATGGTTATGCAGGCTCCACAAGATGAGTTGGGAAAAATTCTCTTCAGTTTTTAGAAAGTGTTTGTGTTGAGATGATACTTTCCTTAAACGTTTGGTAGAATTCCCAATAGGACCTATAGACTTGGAGTTTTCATTGAAGGATGGATTTTAACTACAAATTCATATTCCTTAATGTAGGGCTATCCGGATTATCATTTTTCTTCAGTGAAATTTGGTCCTGTGTCTTTCAAGAATCTTGTCCATTTCACACAATTTTCAATTTGTTGGCCTAATTTTGTTCAAAATACTCCACAATTTTTTTTTTTAAATCTCTAGTGTCATGACTCAACAAAAACAAAGTAAATAATCCAGTCAAGAAATGGGCAGAAGAACTTAAAAGACATTTCTCCAAAGAGGCAATGCAAATGGCCAACAGGCATATGAAAAAATGTTCAGCATCCCTTATAATCAGGGAAATGCAAATCAAAACCACATTGAGGTACCGCCTTACACCAGTGAGAATGGCACATATCAAAAAACAAGCAACAGCAGGAAGAGGAAGGAGTAGGGTCAAAATAAGGGGGAGTGCAATTGTTGGGGAATATAACCAAAATTAAAATGCATACATTGTGCAAAAATGAAAAAGATGTAAGAATTATATAAAATAAAATATTTAAATAATATAAATAAATAAATAAATAAAATAAACCTTTTAAACAAACAAACAAAAAAAACAAGCAACGACAAATGTTGGCGAGGATGTGGTGAAAAGGAATCCTCCTGCATTGCTGGTGGGAGTGTAAACTGATCCAACCACTATGGAAAGCTGTGTGGAGATTCCTCAGTCTACTAAAAATGAAGATATCATATGACCTAGCAATTCCACTCCTAGGGTTCTACCCAAAGGACACGAAAACACTGATTCAAAGAACACCTGTACCCCTATGTTTATTGCAGCACTATTTACAATAGGTAAAACCTGGAAACAACCCAAATGCCCAAAAATAGATGGCTGGATCAAGAAGATGTGGCACATATACACAATGGAATATTCAGCAATCAAAAAAAAAAAATAAACTCATGCCATTCGCAGCAACGTGGATGGAGCTAGAAGGAATCATGCTCAGTGAAATAAGCCAGAAAGAAAAAGAAAAATATCGCATGGTTTCGCTTATAGCAGGAATATAGGGGAACCAAATAAGACATCAGTGTAAAAAAATAACAACAGTGCAAAACACAATAAAGCAAAAATGGACCATTATAAATCAGAGATACCCTGCAGAGGAGGAGGAGGGAGAGGGATCAAAGGGAGGGAGGGAGGAGCACAGGGGACTGAGGTGATGGTGCACGGGTGCATTGGTGAAGGAAACTCTATGGGGACCACACCTGAGGGGGTGGGGGGAATCAAATATTGTTTAAAAATGAACAATTATGTAAAAAATAAAAAATCAATTTATTTAAAAAATAAAATAAAGAATTAAATAAAAATCTCTAGTGTAAGCTCCCCTGCCCACCTGTGACTATACAGGTACTTCTCTTCACCAACCTTCCCCCTTTGCAAAGCAGCAGAGGCAGCTCTCCTCCAAGACTGTCTGCCTGTGACTATGCAGGTGTTTCTTTTCACAAACCTATCCCTTTCAGGGGCAGCTCTTTCTGCCTGCTGTGTCTGTGCAAGCATCCTTTACATTTTTTTAATAATAAACCTGCCCTTTTAGATATAATTTTAAAAGATTAAAATAAAAATAAATAAAAACCTTGAGTGTTATCACATCTTTCAGTCCCAGTTTTGGTAATTTGTGTCTTCTCTGTTGTTTTTTCCTAAACAACCTAGCTAGTTGTCAATAAATTTTATTTTTTCAAAGATTATGCTTTGTCTTACAGATTTCCTCTTTTGAGTGCCTTTTTTTTTCAATTTTATTAATTATACTCCTACGTTTTTATTGGTTTTCTTCTGCTATATTTGATTTTAATTTGATCTTAGTTTTCTAGTTTCAAGATAGTTTCAAGATAGAAGCTGAAACCTTGACTTAAGAATATTCCTTTTACCGATTTCAGTATTCAGCAGTATAAATTCCCTCACTAAGTATTGCTCAGTTGTATCTGACAAACTTCTACATGTTTTAATGTCCATTCAATTCAAATTACTTTCTAATTTTCTTCCTAAATATTTTGAAAGTATGTTATTTTTTTAAAGATTGAAATAGTAACAAAGATTTTATCTGCTTACACATTTAATAACTATTTCTTGTGCTATTTCCTTTATGTACACTTGGATATGAATAGAAATCCATATTTCTATCTGGTATCATTTTATATTTCTTTTAGTGCAAAATCTCCTAAAATGAATTGTTTAATTTTTTTCCATCTGAGAAAATATCATTATTTTTAACCATTGTGATTAAATAATTTTTTGCTGACCGTGCAAATCTAAGTTGATAGCTTTTACTTACAGTATACTAAAGACATTGTTCCTCTATTTTCTTTCTTGTTTTCACTTCCTCTAATGTTACATGGCCTTTCTCCCTCTTTATCCCTGACGTAAGATTTTGTTTTTATCACTGATTTTGAATCTGATTGTGATGTGTATTGGGTAAATTTCCTTGTTTCCTTTTTCCTAGGATGTTTTGTTTCTAGCATCTGTGGGATTGAATTTGAATTTTTCAATCATTACTTCTTCAATAATTTGTTCTCCCTCCTTTCTGGGGTTCTGATTAGACAACTATTAGGCTACTTTAAAGTTTTTGTATAGATCACTGCTGTGTATCTTTATTTTATTTATTCTCTTCTCTGTATGTTCATTTTAGAGTTTCTATTTTTTATGTTTTTGTGGTTACTAACCCTTTCTTCTGCAATATATACTTGACATGATCCCATCCACTACATTGTTCATTTCAGATATTGCAGTTTTCATCTCTAGAATTCAACTTGGCACTTTGTATATTGTCCATGTCTCTCTACAACTTTTTGAACATTTGGAATATAATTAAAGTAACTGTTTCAATGTTCTCTGCTGTTTTTAAAAGTTGTGCAGTTCTGGGTGAGTCAGTTTAATTGACTGAATTGTCTCCTCATTATTCACCATATATTCCTGTTTCTTTGCCTGCCTTGTAATTCTTCAATGGTTGTCAGACATTTAATTTTTTCCTTGTTTGTGTTGGATATTTTGTATCACTCTGAATAGTCTTAAACTTTTTTCTAGGATGTAGTTAAGTTACTTGGAAAAAATGTGATCCGTTGAGGTATTGCTTTAAAGATTTGTTTGGCAGGACCAGATGTTTGTATAATCTGAGGCTAATTTTTCCATACTATTTAGGGATAACTCTTTTGGAGGCTATTCTCAATTTCCAATGAACTATGAAAGTTTTCTAACCTGGGGGATACAGGTACTATTCCAGATCCTGTGTGCATGGAGGTACTGCTCCCTCTAATCCTTGCTGGTGGTTCGTTTTCTGCCCTCTATTAGTTTTCTCACATGCAGGTGCTGACCAGTCCACTGTTGAATACTCAAGGGGGTGCTCTCAAGATCTGTGGAGTTCTCCTTCTATGCAGTTCTCTCCTCTGTTCTGTAAACTCTACCTTTCTTAGTCTCCCTTCATCCAGCTCTATGTTTTAGTTAGGTTCCACCTGGATTCTCCTTTACTGCACTTTAGCCTGAAAAGTCTCTCAGCACAGATATCTGGGTGTTAACAGAGCTCATCTCACCTGTTTCCTGTCTCTCAGGCATCACTATTATTAGTTAGCCAATGTGATTCTTGAAAAAAATTTTTTTTTGAAA
Organism: Talpa occidentalis; assembly: GCF_014898055.3. Classification (NCBI taxonomy): domain Eukaryota; kingdom Metazoa; phylum Chordata; class Mammalia; order Eulipotyphla; family Talpidae; genus Talpa; species Talpa occidentalis. The sequence continues at coordinate 54,360,281 of NW_023604861.1, read as the reverse complement.
AATTGTTTCAGTTGGGAGTGTAATAAAGTTCCTACTCTCCCATTTTTCCTACTAGTGCAAGGTCCTGTCTCATTTCATTTAGTCATATTAACTCCATTTCAGAACAGTGAACTACAACTTTAAGTAGAAGCAGCTAACTGGAAAATGCTAATCACAAGGAGTACCAACTGGAAAATGTTGATGGAATGCACACAAATCTCATCATTAACAGAAAAAGAATAAAGATGAAATATCTTAGAACTCTTACCATTGCTAAATACTAATATGAAATTGTCCAAAGGTAGTTGGACAAAATAGTAGTTGAATTTTTGTAGGATAAGGAAAAAATCTCAGGCTTTTCTATCCTCCTGCCATCAGGCATGGATGATGGATCCTTGCGGTCCCGAATGCATGCCTGATGGCGGGCACCTGGAGTAGGGTGTGGGCATAGGTAGATGGGATTCACCTGGGCTAAGACTGGGCTTATAAGGGCGGCGTCATGGGGATGCCAACAGAAGCAGAAGCTGAGAAGGAAGAGAGAAGCAGAGAACGCCAGCCCAGATAGAGTGAGGATTTGCTGGGGGTTGGGAGGACAGCCAGCCTCCCAGCCCCCCAGCACCCCTGGCTGCTGTGTACCGGGTAAATCCCAATAAAAAGCCTGCAAAAACCACTGAGGACTCTGACTCCTCCTTTACCCAGTCTGCTGGATCATAGAAAACCTGCACTGTGTCCTGTCCAGCCCTTTACAATTGGCATAAGTTGGCAAGGTGATCCATACAGACGGGTATTGGAGCTCTCCGAAGACCTGGAGGGACTAAGAAGTAACAGACTGTTTCCCTGTGACGATGCTGGAGGCATCATGGTGGCACAGGAGATGGGCAAGGTCCGGAAGCTACAGGACAAGATCTTGCGTGAAGGAGATGCCCAAGAGGACCAGCCAACGACCCCTGGGGCAGCAAAAATCATCGGTGAAGAGAGGACCATGATTCTGAGCTCACCAGTGCTGATGCAGGGAGAGGCCAACAGACTTGGACTAATGGACATGGACTGACAATCCCACCAGAAGGCGGAGGACCTTGGCAGGTTATGTTTTTTTGAGAATCTGGGGGTGGCCAGTGGGCCTTGATGGCCAAAAGCAGCCTGTGCATGCCCAGCAGCCAGGCAGAGGAGAAAAGGCAACTGAGAAGGCAAAAGCTGGTGCTGATGCTAAGTTGAGAAGCCCTGAGCGGCTGTTAAGCACTAAGTAAGCTGAGGGGCCAGTGAGTCTCATAAAATCACCTGTGGGTGATGCCCTGCTCGTTGTCGAGTGAGGGTGAGGAGCTGAGGAACCCAGTCCTTGGGGGACGGGTGGGGAACATGGCTTGGGTGGAGCCCAAGCTGAATGTAGAGTTTGGATCCAAGGATCCCCGCCCCATGTGCTTGTGCATCGGGTTGGCCTGAGTGCAGGGGTCTGCGAGTCGCATGGGTGGCCATGAAGGCCGAGTGTTGGAGCGACTGCAGACAGAAACCCTGAGGGTTGGCGATTACCCCCAACAGAATAGAATCGCCAATCCCAGAGTGAGTGCATCCTGGGGGTGGATGCTGTGTGTGGCTTGTAGCCGAGACTACAGCCAGAGAAGGCCAGGAAGCCTGACGGCTCCTGGCATGTTACAGTAGATGCCGTGAGTGATTCCCCTCCCTCATGTGAGCAGTGCCTTCGGCAGCAGATTTGGTGGCTCATCTGCTGGTACCAATAATTGTCTTGCCACTAGGTTGGTGCCCTGCCTGGACTTATTTGTGTTCTGTTGTATTCTGTTATATTGTGATGTATTTGCTTTTGTGGGCCATGGCTGCATTGTTTATGTTTGCTAAGAAAATTGTAAATATAAAGACTATATGGCAAAAAAGCCTGACATTTTTCCTTACCCTACAATTTTATTTGTTGAAATTTCTTTTTATATTCTCTTATATTCCTTTGAACATATATTTCTTTTTATCTGTAAACTTTAAAATATTTTTAAAAATTTTAAGCACTTATTTTTATTGAAAATAGACTCATTGTCTTCCTTTCTGTGGGGTCTTTGAAAGATCTTACATAACAACTGATAAATATTCATCAATAAGATTTCTACACCATGATGAGAAATGACTAGTAATTTCTGATCAGCAAGGTTTCCAAAAACAATACTTGGAAAATTAAACCAAATGTGAATAATGATGTAAATGATTTTTGTTTTCAGCAACCAAACAATGAATTAATGTGTTTCCTAACTTGTCTGAAATCACACCAAACACTAAACAGAAAAATCTGAAAGCTAAAGTTAACTAAGGAACTTCATGAAAAATAAATCAAACAATTCCATAATTACAACTTTCAAGTAGTTGACAAGAACAAACTTGAAAAGAAATATACAATGGGAATTGAAAAAAAAAAAAAACTGGACAGAAACAGGATAATAAGCAATGTGTAAATTAGAGTTCAATAAATTTTTCCCTGAAGTTCATGAAATACCACCAATACTTGAGTTTCAAGCCACTTTGAACCACAATTAGTTTGATTTTCTCTTACTACAAATTATCATTTCTCTCCCCCTTCATATTGATAGTACTCATTCAGGGACAGCCACAGATTGTTTTTACCATATATAGCTATATTGTTACATTTGTAGGTATAAAATTGCCCTGCAGTATTCAATACCTTATTAGTCTCAACGTGAACAGATTTTCAGATAAAAAATCCTAAATCCTACCAGCAATGTAGGAGAGTTCCTTTTTCACCACTTCCTTGCCAACATTTGTTGTTGCTTGTTTTTTTGATATGTGCCACTCTTATTGGTGTGAGGTGGTATCTCAGTGTGGTTTTGATTTGCATTTCCCTGATGATAAGGATGTTGAACATTTGGAGAAATGTCTTTTGAGTTCTTCGGCCCATGTCTTGACTGGATTGTTTATTTTGTTTTTGTTGAGTTGTGTGAGTTCTTTGTATATCTTGTGATCAGTCCCTTATCAGTTGAATGGAGTGCAAATTTTTTTTTCCCCAATCAGTGGGATGTCTCTCTGTTTTGGTTAGTGTCTCTTTGGCTGTACAGAAGCTTTTCAGTTTGATGTAATCCTAGGTGTTTATCTTTGCCTTCACTATCACTGCTTTGGGTTATGAACCCTCTTTTAAAAAAAAATTATTCATTTATTTATTTATTTATTTATTTATACAAGAACCAGGACATAAACCAGATTCGCGGGAGGGTAAGAGGATTCACCAGAGACAGAGTGGGGAACAGAACAGGCAGACTGACGAAATACACTGCTGAGGGGAGCAGTGGGTGCGACAGGAGAGGTCTACCGTGCCATGTGAGACCCTCGCCGGCCGGCTGGGATCGAACCAGCACTGCTGAGGCTGTGGACAGCTTCAGAGCGCTGCACTCAACTGCCTACGCCACCAGGGGAGGCTCTGGGTGATGAGTCTTTAAAGATGTTTCTGAGATGTATGTCTTGTAGTGTTTTACCTATATTTTCTTCTATATATATTTCATTGTTGGTGGGAGTGCAAACTGGTCCAACCACTGTGGAAAGCTGTCTGGGGGGGGTCCTCAGTCTACTAAAAATGGAGCTACCATACGATCCGGCAATTCCACTACTAGGGATCTACCCAAAGGATATGAAAACACTGATTCAAAAGAACACCTGTACACGTATGTTTATTGCAGCACTATTTACAATAGGTAAAACATGAAAACAACCCAAATGCCCAAAAATAGATGACTGGATCAAGAAGATGTGGTATGTAGACACAATGGAATATTACTCAGCAATCAAAAAAGATAAACTCATGCCATTTGCAGCAATGTGGATGGAGCTAGAAGGAATTATGCTCAGTGAAATAAGCCAGAAGGAAAAAGAAAAAATATCGGATGGTTTCACTTACAACAGGAATATAGGGGAACCAAATAAGATATCAGTAAAAAATAATAACAGTACAAAACACAACAAAGCAAAAACAGACAACTATAAATCTAAGACATACTGCAGGGGAGGTGAAGGGAGAGGGGTGAGAGGGAGGGAAGGAGGAGCACAGTGGACTGTGGTGATGGTGCACGGGTGCCCTGGGGAAGGAAATTCTATGGGAACTCAATCTGAGGGGGTGGGGGAAAGCAAATATTGTCTAAGAATGTAAAAAATGATATATGTTTAAATAAACAAAAATCCTTAATCCTTAGCTACCTTCCTGTTCCTAACATGCCTTAACACAGGGTAGAAAAATATAGCAGTTAACCTGCTGCCTTCCCTCAAATACAAAAAGTGACATAACCTTAACAGTAATTATGCATAATAGATTATGGTGGTGGACTACGGGGGATGTGGTGATAGGTACCCAATGGAGGTGATAGCTGATGGTGAAAATCCAAATGTCACCACAATCAAAAAATAAACTAATTAGTAAAAAATTTATTCTCCAAACAGGAGTACCTGTAAATATAGCTAGAGTATGAACTAAAGGTTAGACAAAGTGACCAAATCCAGCCTACTTCCTGCTTTTGTAAATAAAATTTTATTGGAATAAAGGCACATACATTTGGTTATTACTGTTATGGCTTCTGTCAGGCAACAAGGACTGAATTAAAGAATTGTGATAGAGGGGCCTCTCTGGCTGCTCAGGGATTTAAAGCAAAAGCTATCAAGCTATTGCCAGCAGCTGCAGCACAAGTTTGATTCCCAGCCCAAGTTTGAGCTAACCCACATGGCATAGCAGACCTCTCCTGCCTCGCCCACAGCTCACCTCAGCAGTGTATTTCAGTAGATCTGCCTGTTCTGCTCCCTACTCTCTCTGGTGAATCCTCTCACCCCGACACCTTTGGTTTATACCCCAGTTCTTGTATGCATAAAAAAAAATGATTGTGATAGAAATTCAATGGAGCTACAGCCCTAAAACTTATAGTAACTACTTGACTTTCACATAAAACAAAGTGCCAACTTTGTCAGTGCTCCAAATTAGGGGATCTCACATATTATACTCATAATTTTTTGCCTGGCTGGATTCTTATACAGTAAACATGCAGATATCAGTCCCTTTTCTACAAATGTAAGCTCTGCTTTGAAGAGATTGCATAGTAGTTGATGACTTATTTATGTCCATTTCTGGTAATCAGGAATTCTCATATGCTTTCAACACTAGAGAAGGAATTATTAAAATAAGCTTAATTCTATATAGTTTCCATATACTCAGTAATACAGCTGAAATGATCATTTCTTTTTGGGAACTACTATCTAACATTGGATGTAACAGTGATGGGGGCTGAGGGAGTAGTATTCAGGTCTCTGTTTAGAAAGATCACCAAATTTGAAATATTAATTTTAGATCAGGCATCCTTTGTATGAACTTTTAAAGACTCCAACGCAAATGTCCAAGAAATAGAATTTATTTTTCTTATAACTGTCTATTTCTAGCCATTCTGTATGAGGGCAAAAAATTTAACCTTAGTTAATTATAATTATTCTCAAGACATTTAGATTTGAACGCAATTATTTTTCTGCTACTGAATTTGCAGATAGCAACAAGAAGAGTCTCTAGTTCCATCTGGGATATTCAGCAGTGTCAAGGTTTGCAGAAAAAGCACTAAGCTGCTTGTGTACACATGAAAACTGAAAATAATGGCTACTTTGATGCAGTTGAATATATTTGATGCTCATCTCTCATCAGCACAGCCTGAGGTGTGTACATTTCCACCTTGTTTCTAACCATGTGATTTCTGCCAGTGGTGCTGCACTAGTCCATGCACTCTCCTGGAACAAAGTTTTATATTTGTATTCATGCTACAGCAAGAAACTCAGAATTTTCTGTCTCATGCGCCAAGCACCAAAACCATGACAAGACCATCTCCAAAAGACACTCAAAATATAGTACTAAATTTGAAAACAGAAACCTAAGAGCAATAATACAAAATTGTGGTGGAAGCATATGGCATTATTACTGACATATTCTTTCTTTTACATATCCCATAGCTTGCATTACATAAAACAATAATGTCTACTTATCCAGACAGATATGTTTTAGTTACGTTGTGTTCCATTGTCTTACACAATAACTGGCATAGCTAATACAATCACAGAATGATATAAAATAAAAGTAATAAAGTGTAACCTTCCTGACTGGATTTACATTGTCAACTAGGAACCTCTTAGTACCTCCTACAAGAAAGCCAATATTCCCAAACACAAGAAATGAACGTTGGATACAGGAAATTCAATACCTACCTCTGATTCTTAGATCATTTTCTCAAATCTGCATTGAATCCTGCACTGAACAAATCCAGCTTCCTTGCTCAATACTTCTCACAGCCTCCCCCATACTGTGCCAATCATCTTGAGTTTCTGTTCTAATAAATGTTTCCATCTTTTCATTTATGACTTGGTTTACTTAATATCCATTTTCCTCAATAAAAACATACTGAGAAACAACTTTCCTTATCATAAATATATGCAATCCTCACCCAGACTATCTGACAGTTTCATTAAAAACAAAAAAGTTATATAGCAATAAGAATGATTTTTAAAAGTAGATTCCATTTATTTGGCACTCATTAAATGACAGAACTTTGTATATAAATGCTGACAATTATATGAAATAGAGATAATATTTATCTGTATTTTAGAAAAAAAACTGGACCACAGTCAGTTTAAGTAACTTGCCCAGATTAGCAAAGGACAGAAATAGAGTTTGAATCCACACAGTATGACTTTCTAGTCTGAGCACTTATTCTCTTACTCCTATGATGGACTACTTGTAAAGTATATATGCTTTGAGCAAAAAACAACCAAATTCCAACAACAGAAATTAAGAAGTGGGTGAAAGGACTTTGTCAGGCTACAGCAGTATTCTCATCCTCAGGAGATGTCCCTACACAGGGAACAGAGGCAGATCCTGGATGTTAAGGAAAGATACTCTGTGGGACTTTATCTACTTTATATGAAAAAAAAAAAACTGAAAGTGATAGTAAAAAGTAAATGCGAAGATAAAAGTTTATATGTTTATCTTACTTTTCAGTAGTGCATTATTATTTTTATTTAAACCATGAGTTATTAGAGGTCAGGGATTTAACTCAAATATTAATAGTGCCCTGCATGGATTAATATCATTTTCTTAGTCATTAAGATTAGTTTCTAAATGTTAAAGTTATTCAACTTCTGTTTATAGGAAGTTGAAACTAAGAGTAACAAGGTACTCTTCAAGGATTTCAATCTTCAAGAATTTTAGCACAAAGATATGGAAACAACCTAAATTCCCAAAAACAGATGAATGGATCAAGAAAATGTGGTATATATACACAATGGAATACTATTCAGCAATCAAAAAAGATAAAAACTCATGCCATTCACAGCATTTCTGGACTGGAGATTTCATCATGCCTTCCTTGTATGTTGCTCTTTTTACACAAAGAGTTCAAATTTGATTTTTAGGTCCCTCATGATGCATGTATCCATTCAAATGGAAAATCAGTGATATCAAAAGATAAAAACAGCATATTTTCAATTTACTTAATTTGGGTATGTAAATTTTGATTTTCATTATTTTTCTTGTTTTGTTTTTAAAGATTTATTTATTTATGCATATAAGAACTGGGGTATAGGTCAGAGGTGTGAGGGGTGAGAGGATTCACCAGAGACAGAGTGGGGAACAGAACAGGCAGATTGACTGAAATACACTGCTGAGGGTAGCAGAGGGCGACTGAAGAGGTCTTCTGCACCATGTCGGCAGCTCCCTGGCCAGGAATCAAACTCATGCTGCAGACAACTTCATAGTGCTGTGACTCAACCCCTTGTGCCACCAAAGAGGCCCTATTTTTCTTGCTTAAAGATATTCTTTTCCTAACATTATTTCTTCTTAGTAGAAATGTGGCTAAAATATCTGATAACATCATTAGCTAGTGAGTACCCATACAGGCACTTAAGCTGTCTTGATGATAAGACTAATTACTCATCTTGTTCTCTAGTTACTGAATCTCTTTCCTCAGATTTCGCTAAACCTAGCCTTGGGTCCCATTAATATCCTTTGTATACTTATGATTTATTTTATGGACCATAACAATAATCTCCAAACTGGCATTCAACTAGAGTTTCTTTGTCATATTTTGTGTGAAGAAAAACAACTTATTTTTATTTTTAAACTCCAAATCTTAACAGTATCATTCCATTGTCAGCAACTTGAAACAATTTCACTCTACTATAGAAGAAAAACTGGGCCTCCCTGTTGGCGCAAGGGGTTAAGACTAACCTATGAAGCAATCCACAGCCACTGTAGCACAAGTTCTCTTCCTGGCCAGGGAGCTACCCACAGGTGCAGCAGACCTCTCCTGACTCACCTGCTGCTCCCCGCAGCAGTGTATTTCAGTCAGTCTGCCTGTTCTGTTCCCCACTCTGTCTCTGGTGAATCCTCTTACCCTTCACATCTCTGGCCTGTACCCCAATTCTTGTTGCATAAATAAATAAATCTTTAATATAGAATAAAAACAAACTAATAAAAGGGATATAAAATGCCATTTTACACTAATATAACCTCACATTAAACCTTGATAAATACCGGATATACTAATTCATTACTCCTGACATATTTTTAGATATGCCTGGTATAATATTGACCACATTTCTTTCCTTCTCATATTGAAATCTCAACTCAAATCCCAACTGGTCATGGTGCCTATCTTAATTTTCCCAGTCAATCATCCCTTTCTCTTCTAATCTCACATTCTGCATTGGGTGGAACCTCTCTTCTGCCTCACATTCGAACCACTCTTGTGTTACTGCCACATTAATTTGTATTCTTTCCTATAACATTTTGAACTTTAGGAAACATCTTATTTCATCTTGATATACCTATGACTCTTAATCAGGTGTATTTTTAAGTAGATAATATTTAATAAATAATGATAGAAATAAATGCATTTGTTTGTTCAAGATTTTATTAAATATTTCCCAACAATTTCTTCTAAATCGAATTATAGTGTTCCAATAATAAGTCAGTTCAATTTCTCTCCATCTTTAATAGTCATTCCTCGACAAAAAGGTTGTAAACAAGACACTAAGAGAGGAAAAAAACGGTCTCAGCGTATTTCTCAAGCTGTTGTTCTGCATACATCTGTTGGTGGTTATTAGTCACAGGAAAATGTCTGAGAGGTTACAGGTTTTAAGTATTCCTTCAAAGAGACTTCAGATTAACTAGCCATCATTAGATTCTGTGTAAACTGGCCCTCTTCCTGCAGAAGAACTTGGATTCCTGCTCTGAGTCTATCTGCTCATTCTGTGCATTGGTAAAGTGAGAAAGCCCATTTTCAATGCCAGGTTGAACATGTTCTGGAAATTCCAGATACCCTTTTTTCTTTCCTTCAAAAAGAATACTTCACACAGAAACATCATCTGGAAATAACTGCATATTTTTGCTCTTTTGGAGGCTTGAGAGATTATTTAACTCTTAACAATATATTATTAATAAACATTTGTATTTGGCAAAAATGATGGCCCATTATGAAACCAATCTCACTAACACAGATGCAATCACAAATATAAACACCTGGTAATTCATGAGCCTACAGCATTTTATTCCACAAATGCTGCAATTTTTATTTATTCATAGGTATGATAATAAATATTTGTTACATCTATACACAGAGCATGAACAAATACATGAACACAGAATTCAGAATGATACTAAATAACATAGCATGCCATTTGGCTCAATATTATGAATCACTACAATACGAGTTGGAAAATTAATTGTTTTAAGTGGTGTCATGCTGTCCTCTATAAAAGAAAAATGAAAACTAATGAGAAAGCTCTTGAGGAAATCCAGGTGAGAAATTTTGTAACTTGAACAACAGTTCAGCAATCAATGAAGGTGAAGAGAAAGTTGTATTTCAAAGGTAGAAATTATAGAGTTAGTGAAGGGTTAGGAATAAGTTTGAAGGAGAGAAAGGAAACAAGGATATAGCCCCAGGATTCTGACAGGAAAACTGGCCATATTATATAGTAACTTTTAATAAAATAGGGAAGTCCCCGGTGGCACAGCGGGTTGAGCGCAGTGCTTTGAAGCCATCCACAGCTTCTGCAGCTTGAGTTAGATCCCCAGCCAGGGAGATACCCACATGGCATGGCAGACCTCACCTGTCTCATCCACTGCTCCCCTCAGCAGTGTTTTCCATCCATCTGCCTGCTGCCTGTTCTGCTCCCTGCTCTGTCTCTGATGAATCCTCTCACCCTCCCATGCCTCTGACCTGTACCCCAGTTCTTGTATAAATAAATCTTTTTTAAAAAGGTGGGGAAGTACAGAGTGAAAAAAAGTCAACACCAAAGTCAAGAGATCAATTTTGGACTTAATACATCTTGGGATCTTTATTAACATATCAGTAGACATATAAAATAAATTTTTAGACACAGAAAATGGAATTCAGAGATGATACTCGAGAGTAGATATAAATTATACTGTATTACCCTGTTGATTTTTTTAAATTATAAAATGGATTTGATTAGGAGACAAGTTAGAGACAAGAAAGAAGGGCTATGCATTCTGAAGAATTTCAGTATCTGGAGATTAGTTGGAAGAGGAGGAGGTAGGAAAGGAAACAGTGACAACAAAGAAAGAAGAGAAACCAAAATCACCATTTCAAGGGAAGTAAGTATCTAAAGAAGAACAGAGTAGAAACTCGTGTTGATCAATGGTAGGACAATAAGAAGGAAGATGGCAGAAGTAAGCTCACAGAACATTCCAACAGTGAAGCTATTGTGCCTTGCCTTGGAATGGGCAATCCAAGAGTGAATTGACAATCAGTAAGAGAATTAAGACAGCAGAAATTCCAAATATGATTATATCTTTGTTTAAAATCATCCCTAAGTGTTCAGGAGAAATGCTGAAGTTCTTACTGTAACTCCTCAAATCTTCCCTATGGTAAAGAAAAAAAAAATTTGCATCGTTATCTATCAGAAAATATCTACATCTGCCATGCATGAGCTGCCTCAAGAGACTGGAGTCAGCAGAACACCAGTTTGGTGACTGTGAAGAACCCTCTGGAAATAAACAAAGGTGGTGTCTACAAGCCCACAGGTGGAGGCTCTTGCCATGTGTTCAAATTCCAAGAAGGAGCATGATCGTATCCTCACAATCAAAGGGTACTTTTAGAATGCGAGATTCATAAAGTTTGATCTTTACATCTTCTCAAATACAGATAGCTCTCGCTCAATTAGCTCTGTACAATCAAGGAGTCCTTTGACATTATAAACAATGCTTCTCCTTTACCAATTAACTAAGTTTGTTAGAAACCAACCTCCTTTAGCTAACTGTAAATGTTAGAAATTAACTAGATGTCTTCTTTCCTTTGGAAAGTGAAAATTATATATACTCTTTCTGTGTATGTAACTTATCTATAGAAATCAACGCCCAAAATTCTGAAGGAGCTGAGCAGTCACTCAGAGAAATCTGATATTGCTCTCCTAAATCAGGTCCTCAAATTGGTTCTGAGTAGACTCTTTTATTACATTTTGAATTGATTTTACAGCAGTGATTACTTCAGAACATAGCCCCTACCTTCTGAACAGCTGCCACTTCTTTTACATGTACCATTTCTCCAAACTACATTAACATACACAGTACATTCTCTCTCCTTCATACTTTTGCATATGCTTAGAGTGCATATTTGCTTGGAATGTTCTTTTAAATAAATAATCCCAAACTGCACCCATAAAAATATATACTCTCACATAAAAACCCCTTTTTTATCTAGTTGTTTATATTTGTTGGAGGACACCCCACATAGTGAGCAGAAGGGCCTTGACCCGAGTCCCTAAGGCATGTGTAAACACATGCGTCTCGGAGGAAAACCTCTGAGTGACAGGACTTGGTGTTGAGAGCCTGGAAAGTGACCTGCGTGGAGTCAGGCTTCTACATCTCCACAGTCTGAGAATAACAAAATGGAAAGACCCTGTGCAGTGAGCAGAAGGGCCTTGACCCAAGTCCCTAAGGCATGTGAAAACATACGTGTCTCAGAGGAAAACGTCTGGGTGACAGGACCTGGTGTTGAGAGCCTGGAAAGTGACCTGCGTGGAGTCAGGCTTCTACATCTCCACAGTCTGAGAATAACAAAATGGAAAGACCCTGTGCAGTGAGCAGAAGGGCCTTGACCCAAGTCCCTAAGGCATGTGAAAACATATGTGTCTCAGAGGAAAACGTCTGGGTGACAGGACCTGGTGTTGAGAGCCGGGAAGTGACCTGCGTACATCTCCACAGTTTGAGAATAACAAAAATAATGAGCGAACTTCCCAGGCTCTGGCTAGGGGGCGATAAGATTATGTGCATGAGAACTAACCACCTGGTACCCTACTGTCTGAAGTAAACAGATACTAGTAAGAAAATAGACTAATCACTCATACATGTTATCATTATATGGTATGCTTTGATGTTACACCTGCTGCAATTAAAATAGCATTTAATGAGCACTAAGACAATAAATGATTTACTGCATGCTAGACATTACAGTCCCCCATGTCTGATTTCCCTCACTGCCGTGTCCCAAGTCTTGGACTCACTAGAAGTCCACAACATTCATCTTTCAACTCTCAATTCAAATGTCAACTCCTCTGGTAAACTTTCCTTAACTTGCCAGATTGTCTTTGTTTCTAGACCATAGTAGATTTTACCAATCATAGTTTTCATTCCACCATCTCATATCATTGATATTCTTATAAGAATTGGAAGACAACAGAAGGTTCTGGAAAGAAAGATAAGAGGTTCATGAACCTTGTAATCCCAGAATATAGCATAATGCCTAAAAAGTGCACAAAATAGCATCTAGAAGGAAACTTGGAAAGAGTATTGGTGGGGCAGTGGAGAGGAATGACAACTTATAGATGTTCCCCAGGAAAATCTTAATTCTAATATGCCAACATGTTTCAGAACTACTGAACTGGATTAATATCCATTCCTTGGAAGAAAAAGGAAAAAAAAGGACTTTTTTTGTTGTGTTCATAGGTCTGAAATTACATCTAATTAAAAGAACACTCTGTTTTTCTCAACATAACATATGTTAAGAATTGCAGATGTCAAATTTTGGCAGATTTGCAATAAACTTACCAAACAAAATTTAAAATGTACTACTTGAACCAGATAGAACATTGGAGAAAAAAATAAAAGTAACATTAATGACAACCATATTTTCTTCAAAATAAAGTACACATTTAAAAAAAATTGTACAAAATAAACTGCACATTTGAAGAAAATTGCCTAGTCCATGTGAAATAATCACTGCCAGTATTGATGTGGTGTATTTTTTGGTCTTACCTTTAAAACAAACAAACAAATGTTAAAAGGTTCTTCATTACTTACATAATATGGCAAAATACCAACAAAAATATCCTTCAGCAGAGTTTTATGTATACATTTTCAAGACTGATTAGATGGTCAAGAAATGTATCAATTCACCTTGTTTCCCTACTCAAGCCATGCATTCCTATCTTCTTTCTCTTCAAACAGCAGATAACACAACTACTTGCCTGCTGCGAATATATTCTGAATTTATTTCTTATATTCAAGAGTGCCATGAGAGGGGGAAAAAAAAGAAAGAGTATATCCTATTTCTTATTCTGCTATCTTTTGATTGTTCTATAGGCCCCAAACTTACAGAGCTTGATTTTCATTTTCGGAACAATTTGTCATAATTATTCATGTTTGTTGAGTAGTTGATCTCCAAAAGGACATGTCATCTTGACATAAGAAAACTTAAAACCATAGTAAAACACTAAAAAGATTTCGTGTTTCTTGGATAATGTAATTCTGGAGCTGTAAATTTTAAAGTCAAGCCAATTGATATTTACATCTGCTTTCTTCCCAATTTTGAAATGTCTACATCTTTGCCTCCATTTTTTGTTCCTCTCTTTATTATTGAGGTTATTTCCTTTATTTATCCATGTGTCCCTCTGCTTCCATGATATCAAAACCTTTACCCAATTCCCCTTTACCCAATTCTCTCAGCCTCAGCTTTCATCCTATTTCTAAATCAAGATAATTATTAGGTGAAAAATGAATTGAGGGGCCTATCTTCTAATTCCCCTCAAAACCACTGTATTATCTAAGCTGGAATAGTCACATTTAAAAAGTCAACATTGAACTCAATTTAATTTTCATAGACACTAGGAGAGTAAGGGGAAAGAGTTAAAAAAATAGAGAAACAGACTAGACAAGAGTAAAACTTATGATAAGTTTGACAGAGTGGTTTTAAACTATGATATATTTCCTATATGCAGAGGTAATATCTAGGCTCTGGGTCTTTCTCCATTCTTTTAAAAAATTAATCACATTGCTTTTTAACATCCTGAATTTAATGAGTCATCACTAAAAACAAAAAAATCATTACATTCTTAGATTTTCCCTTTGGGATCAAGACATAAAAAACACTTGATAGCATCTGTACAGGCTCACATATTAATTGCTCCCAAGGTTCATAGGCCATGGGATAGTCCACTCAGGCCAAACTCTGACAACAGTGTTAACAATCATCAGTGATTTGGGAATATACAAGTGAGAAAAAGAAACAAAAAGTGAAAAGTCTGGAAACTACATCATGGAAGCCAACACCAATTTGTGGAATGTCTGGGTTTAACACAGGATCATATTCAAAAAGAAACATAACCTGCAAGAGTATACAATGCAAAGGTACATCATAAATTATCTGGAAGAACATAGCTTTTCCATATCCTTTTTCTAGAAAAAAGAGACAATTTTGTGACTGTTTACAAGTTAATCGGGGATAACTACCAAAATGAAAAAGCCATTCTTCTTTTTTCTTTTATATATTTTTACATCATTTTTCATTTTCGTATAATATATGCATTTTCATCTTAGTTATATTCCCCATACAATTCCCACCCCCATTATTTTGACCCTAATCCCTCCTCTCCTCACCCCCCCCATAGTGTGTCTCTGGTTTATAGTTAGTTGTTGTTGATTTTGATTTTTACTTTACTATAAATAGTCATTTTCCTGGTCCCTTATTTAGATTTTCTAAGTTCCTGCTATGAGTGAGACCATTCGGTATTTTTCTTTTTCTTTTGGCTTATTTTGCTGAGCATG
The DNA here is from genome assembly GCF_014898055.3 of Talpa occidentalis. Lineage (NCBI taxonomy): Eukaryota > Metazoa > Chordata > Mammalia > Eulipotyphla > Talpidae > Talpa > Talpa occidentalis. The sequence continues at coordinate 54,345,220 of NW_023604861.1, read as the reverse complement.
ATCCAGCTCTATCCATTTTGCTACAAATTGCATGAGTTTATCTTTTTTGATTGCTGAATAATATTCCATTGAGTATATGTACCACATCTTCTTGATCCAGACATCTATTTTTGGGCATTTTGGTTGTTTCCATAGCTTAACTATTGTAGATAGTGCTGCTATAAACATAGGGGTACAGGTGCCCTTTTGAATTAATGATTCCGTGTCCTCTGGGTAAATACCTAGGAGTGGAATTATTGGATCATATGGAAGTTCCATCTTTAGCAGGTTGAGGAATCTCCACACAACTTTCCATAAAAAATCCACTCCTGAACAGAAAGGAGGTTCATTTATCAGCATAGATTTAAGGGGAAAGAAAAGGCATCATCAGGGTATTGGAGGAGTTCAGAATATCACAGGGATTATCACAAAGAAAGTTTCCTGTTTCTCAGGACTGCTTACAACTTTAAAAAGTATTTGCTTATACCTTGTACATTATAATTGTCATTTATATTAATCCTACACATAATTTATTCATAATAGTAATAGTTTGCATATCAATATTCACTTGTTTGCCATCATAATTATTCTCTTGTTCTTTATTCTCTCCTGCTCATTCATATTTTCAATTTTCTTATTTTTGCTTAAAAATCCAATCCCTTTAGCTTTTCTTTTTTGGTTCAGTATGGATGCTGACATATTCTCTCAATCTTTGTATGGAAATGTTTTATGCCACCTTCATTTTGAAAGATATATTAGGAAGGTATGGAATTATGATTTGGTAATTTGTTTTCAGCAACTTAATTGTCATTATATTATCTACTGGTTTTCAAACTTCCTGTTGGGATATTGGTCATTTTTGTTCCTTTGATACTAACATGTCTCTTTTGTTCTGATTGCTTTTAAGATTTTTTCTTTATTTTCAATATTTTATTACTTTATAGTCTTGTATGATCATTTTTTAATCTACTCTGCATTCCCTGAGCTTTTAAAATATGTACATTGATATATTCCATTTTTTTTTTAAATTGACTCTTCATTCTTCAATATTGCTTCTGTCCTACTCATCCTCTCCTTTATTAAACTTCATTTAAACCTTTACATTATTCAGGCCTCCCTGGTGGCACAAAGGGTTAAGATACAACCTATGAAGCTATCTGCAGCCACCACAGAGTGAGTTCGATCCCCAGCCAGGGAGCTACCTACATGGGGCAGCAGATCTCTCCTGACTCACCCACTGCCCCCCTCAGCAGTATATTTCAGTCATTCCTCCTGTTCTGTTTCCACACTCTGTCTCTGGTGAATCTTCTCCCCCTACCCCTCACCTAAACAAATCTTTAGGGCCTCCCCAGTGGGGCAGCTGTTGAGCGCTGGGTTGCAAAGCTGCCTGCAGCCTCTGCAGCACAAGTTCAATGCCCGCCCACCAGGTGAGGGTCCCACATGGTGCGCAGACCTCTCCTGCCGCCCGCTGCTCCCCTCAGCAGTGTGTTTCGTTAGTCAGCCTGTTCTGTTCCCTGCTCTGGCTCTGGTGAATTCTCTCACCCTCCCACGCTTCTGACTGTACCCAGTGCTTGTGTAAATAAATAAATAAATAAATAAATCTTTAAAAATAAATAAATATTTGCATTATTCTAGCACATCAGACAATTTACTTGTTCAGTGGTTCCCATTTTACTTTCTGTGCATTAATTCAGATATGTTCTATTGTTCTCTTTTCAACATTATTACCCTTGTCTTCTAATGCATCCTATCTACTGCTAAACTCATACTGGGTTATTAATTTTAATATCACTGTTTTTCTTAGTTGTAGAATATCAAATTGATTCATTCTAGATAATTTTCTGATGCTACTTTTATATTTCACCTATTTTTACAATTTTTTCTCTATTTTCTTAAACATATAAATCATTACAATGTTACTGACTGCTAAGTACAGCATCTGGAATAACTATATCTTTATTATCAACTATTTTTATTTTTATTTTTATTTTAGTCATATTTTTGTAACTATGTGCTACAAATATTTGCTTGCAGGTTAATCACAGTGTACAAAAGAACCTGAGGCTTCAGATGTTATCTTCCAATGATGTCTCCCATTTTCTTTTTTAAAGATTTATTTATTTATTTATACAAGAACTGGGGTACAGTCAGAAGCGCGGGAGGGTGAGAGAATTCACCAGAGCCAGAGCGAGGAACAGAACAGGCAGACTGACAAAACACGCTGCTGACGGGAGCAGCGCGTGCGGCAGGAGAGGTCTGCGACCCATGTGGGACCCTAGCAGGAGGCCGGGGATGAACCAGCGCTGCACAGGCTGCAGGCAGGCAGCTTCACAGCCTAGTGCTCAACCACTGCGCCACCAGGGGAGGCCCTCCCATTTTCTTTATTAAGAAAATATTTTCAGTTACTGATATAAATGAAATCTGAGAATAAACTGGCTCTGGATTTCTCTAGATATTTTGTTTGAGTCAATCTACTTCTAGGTGAAATCGGCTGCTGTAGTATACATCTCTGTGCCTTTACACTGAGAATATGGCAGGTATCCAGCTCATCAGTCTTGAAATTCTGAAAAAGACTGAGCTCTTAGTATTAAAATTTGCAGCCCAGCTTTCCAACTTCTTGTCTATATGGTTTCAAAATCTGGCAAATGTTTTGAGGTGGGGATCAGCAATAAGTTCAGTCAGCTTCTTCCTCCTTGTAGAGGTAGCTTCTTAAACTGTAAAATTTTCAGAGTTTTCATTCTGCCTTTTTAGAACTCCCTAGCTTTCTCCTACATATCCCTCTAGGCAGTAAATGCCCCCTAAATATCAGTTTCAAGTTTCCAAATTGTCACTGTAGCTTAGCATGACAAGAATTGCTATTTTAGTTTCTTCCGTTTACCCACCCAACATAAACTTTGTCAAGATTAAGTCCAACCATTTGTTTTCCCAGAGAATCAGCAAATATCCCCATGGTTGAGGGAATAGAAAGGTTTACTACTCTCTGTAACACGTTTCAATTAGTGCTTATTCCTTCTAAATTTCTCTATGGCATAGGATTTACGTAATTTATCCAACCTTTTCTTGTTTTAATAGAAACTTTGACTGCAATTAACTGTTGTAACTTATCCAAAAGTAAAAATTTTCTCTATTTGTTATTTAAGCTTCAAAATTGTGTTGAATTTGACTATGCGATTTGTATTATCAAAATAAGCTATTAAAAAATTATTTTTAGTGGTCTGAATATTGAATTGCATTTTATCATATATGTAATACTAAACTTCGAGATTCTGACATATCTCCCTTATAAGGGTGCCCCATATGCCCTCTGCTGTTAGTAATAAACTTTTCAATTTAAACTACATATTTATACTGGAAAGACTCTCGGTTATTGAGATTTTATCAGTTAATAACAGCCAGAAGGAAAACAAAGAAGATTTACTGTGTACCTGTAAGGATGAAGATAGTGTAAGGAATGAGAGGAAATTTGTGGGCTTCAGTGTTCACAGTATTAAGAAACAAAGTCAAATACTCTCTAGAATTTGATGTAAAACTAAGAGGTGCACAACAAATCAAATACATGTTAGGTCTCAATGAGGAAAAAATAGATTCACAAGAGTAAGTAAGAGAGCAAGAATAATTAACAATTTAGCATTAATTTGGAAACATGTACAAAAATAAAATAAAAGAGAGAAAAAATAACATGAAGTTGAGATCTATTTGTTATAATTATAGTGTCTACCATGTAGGCAACTGCTCAAAATTAGGACTATGTTACAATTCAAATAAACACCTATTCTGATTATATTTCACCTCTGTGACTTTTTGAACCTTAAATTTTTGTTTGAGTTATAAAAGGTTTATAGGTTTGATTTTTGTTCACAGGATCTTCACATGAATGGTACAGAGTATTCTATTTTCTTGTTTTTGTCAAAATGTGTTTTTGTAGTGGTAATGAATATAGCTGACATAAAGCAAACTAGAGATGACCATATGTCTAAAAGGTAAATCTTCCTATCATCATTCTTTCCAACTTCCTGTGATGCCTTCCAACAAGATACTATGTGTAATTGAGCATACTTATCTATCATCTATCTACCTCCCTATAATCTGTTCATTATATACATCAAAGACAGCACACATTAAACTTATTTCTTGTGTGAACCTTTGGTTTTTAAAATAGCACCATATTCTGAAGATCTTCCATATTGGTATTTTAGGGCTATTTCACTGTTTTTAAGAGTATCGTACTCTACCAGCTCAGCTAGTCAAACACTGCATCATTCTTTCTAAAGTCTCCTAAATTCTGTAGAAACATTTTTTCTTTAACAGAAGTTATCGCCATAGTTTGCAGTGAATACAAATTTTTTTATTAAAGAAGAAAAAAGACAGACTTGTTGGGATATTGAAAATATCTTAAATTATTCCATGACTGACTTCCTTTGTTTACCATGAACCATAGACCTTTCCAAGATGTTCAGAAGAGGCTTTCCCAAGACATGTCACTTTGATATGTGGATTATTTTGAACTGAGGTCAATGGAGATCCTACAGGCTTACCAGTCCTTTAATTACCTAAAAGAATGAAAATTGGTGGTATTACCCAGAATCACAATTTTATGAGAAACAACCTTTCTATCTATATGACTGGAAAACATTTAACTTCAGGGCATCTGGACTTCATCAGATGATTCATCCCTCTCTTGATCATGCAAGTCCCCCTCCTTTCTTTTTGAAACCCCAGGCCTCTATTCCATTCCTTACCTCAGGATCTATACATAGCCTCATTTTCCCTGATTAACTTTAGAATCTGCACCCACATTTATTCTCTATAAATATGTAATTAAATCTCTCCTTTTCTGCTACTTATTTTTTTTTTAAAGTTGTAAACCCCCCCAGATCTGGGTTGGTCATTAAGTTCTTTTTTTTTTTTTAAGATTTATTTATTTATTTATACAAGCACTGGGTACAGTCAGAAGCGCGGGAGGGTGAGAGAATTCACCAGAGCCAGAGCAGGGAACAGAAAAGGCAGAAGGACCGAAGTACACTGCTGAGGGGAGCAGCAGGCGGCAGGAGAGGTCTGCGTGCCATGTGGGACCCTCCCCCGGTGGCCGGGGATCAAACCGGCACTGCAGCTTCGCAACCCAGTGCTCAACCGCTGCGCCACCAGGGAAGCCCTCTGTTACTTATTTATCTGATGTTAATTTGATTGATCTACCAACCTGACAAGAACTCTGAGGGGTTGGGAAACTAATTCTGCACTCTTACAATCATATATAATGTCAATAATTTAATACATTTTCAAAATTGGCATTATATACTTTAGCTGTACTTTATTAGTTCAAATTTTGAGATCATCTTTTTGAATAATGTGTGACTGTCTTTCAGTTTTGAAAATACTCTGCTCTCAAAAGAATCAAGAGAAATCCAAGAAGTAATTATTGGGTTAAACGGACAACTGTGTAGCAGGCCAGTTCCCCAACTGAGAGACCGTTACTGATTTCACATCCATTAACTCTGAGAGGCTTTACAAATATCATTTGCATGTGTGCACAGTCTCATGGGAATTTGGTCTCTGACTTGACCGGTTTGGGAAGCTGACAAGCACAGATTCTTTAAGAAAAGAGCATCCAAACTAAACTGTAATCCTTCCAGGCTAGTCATCCACTTACAAAAGAAAGCCAAATCTCTGGTCACTGTGTTGGGATAGGAAAAAGTCATCATATAAGGAGCTGCAAATCACATTCTGTTTGATTCATATAAAAAGCTGTGATTACACTCTGAAATGTGTGAAATAAATATCAGTTAACTAAAAAAGTGAGAAAGAAAATCATAAGCAAAGTCAGTTCATGGTCTTTTCTCATCAGGTCAAAGAAGTATAAAATTATAATTAGTAGCCTTTGCATGATGTATTTTGAGCTCACAAAGTCAAACAAGTACTGATTCAATTAACTATCTGGAAGATTTTTACTCCACATGTATAATATATCCACAAAGAAAATTCAACAATTTGTACATTAACAAATTACATATGTTCACACAAGCTACCATTATCAGGATAAGATATATGAATGATTGACTCTGAAGGGGGAAGGTGTTCCCCATGAGAAAGCAGCATAACCAAAGGAGGAAATGACCTAGTCTGTAGAAATCTGTGTGAAGAGACTTCAGTTCCTGCTTTGTTTCACAGTGTGCAACGTTTAATATCTTTGGCGCTTGACCCTGTTTTCATAAAAAGAAACACGAAACATTCTAAAACCAATCTCCTCCAGGAAAAGGTTGATTTACAAGTCTGTGAATGAAGTCAAACTTTACCATATGAAACGTTCTAACATCTTTGTGATCAGGGTTCTTACACAGCTTGGGGCTGAGTTAAGAGTCCACAAGTAGAAAGCCACAAACACCAGTCACATGGTAAGGGCCATGGTTAGCTTGTACATACCAGCATAATTTGGCCAAACACAGAATGTATGTTAGGATTTTTTTTAAACATATTGTTGATATAAAACATTATATTCATCTCAGGTATATAACAATGATTTGATATCTGCATATATGATAAAATTATCACCACAATAAGTCTAGTTAACATTGATCACCACACATAGTTACATTTTTTTTCTTGTAATGAGAACTTTTATAATCTACTCTCTTAGCAACTTTCAAAAACACTATAAAGTATTAGCTATAGTCACTGTGTAATACATTCCATTCCATGATTTATTTATTTTATAACTGAAAGTTTGTACATTTTGTCCCCCTTCAACCATTTCATACACTCCCTGCCCCTGACTCAGGCAACTACCATTCTTTTCTCTCTATCTGTGCTTAGTTTGGTGTTTTGTTTGTCTGGTTAGATTCTACATATGAGTGAGATCATCTAGCATTTGTCTTTCTCTGTCTTATTTCATTTAAGATAATGCCGTCAAGATTCATTCACATTGCAAATGGCAAGATCTCTTTCATTTTTATGGTCTTCTATTGTGTTTATATATCTGTCTACATACATATAGACATCACACGTTCTTTATTCTGTCATCCATCTATGGACACAGATTGTTTCCATATCTTTACTACTGTAAATAAAGTGGCAATGAATGTGGGGGTATAAATACCTTTTGGAATAAGTATTTTTCCTCTCAATGGATAAATGCACAGATGTAGAGTTCCTGAACTATATGCTTCAGTTGTTGAATAGAAGTTGTGCTCAAAAAGAAAGTTTTTAAAAGCCTCAGAGAATAGTGAAATAAATTAGACATTAAAATCTGATTTTTTGGTTTCAATTCTAGATCCCCTGTGTCTATTTCTCAGAGTTGCTGATCTTAATTATCTTCTATAAGCCAAGTTTCTTTATTTTTGATTTGAGATAATGCTACCCATCTCAGAATTGTCATAAACATTAGATCAGGTACTATACAAAGTGCTGACTATGTTCTCTCAGATACACCAAGCTTTCAGAAATATTAACTTAGCTTTCTGTTTGTCCTAAATGAAATTGGAGTATTATAGAATAGGAGAGATGAATAAACTCACAGGGAAATAGGAAAATACACATTAATTAGTGGGTAATTGCCATTTTGTTTCACTTTTCACTTATATTTTGTTGCTACTACCTTTTTTTCCAGATTATTAGCAACTCTTACCATTAGAACATCTTCTGACCCTATATTACTTCTCTCTAATACATCCTCTATACATTAACATATTCTTTTATTAAAAGATTTATTTTTTTTTTATTTATACAATAGCTGGGGTACAGGCCAGAGACACGGGAGGGTGAGAGGCTTCACAAGCGGCAGAGAGGGGAGCAGAAAAGGCAGACTGACAAAATACACTGCTGAGGGGAGCAGTGGATGAGAAAGGAGAGGTCCGCCACGCCATGTTGGAATCTCCCTGGCCAGCCCGGAATTGAACCCACACTGCAGAGGCTGCGGACAGCTTCACAGTGCTGCGCTCAACCACCTACACCACCAGGGAGACCCTAAAATATTCATTTTTAAAACAGCAGCATTGTACCTTCCAGGATCACATAAAAATCTCTAACAGACTTTTGTTGCTCAACACTCCAAAACCAAAATCAAAAACTAGACTTTAAAGATATCATAGCATTGATTTTAGTCCAAGATGGTGGCATGAGCGCCTCCTGAACTTCCCTCCTCCCACAGACACAATAAATCTACAGCTATACACAGAGTTATTCTCTGTAAAAAATGTACAGAAACCAGCTTGACTCTTACATATCAGGTGATTGAGAAAATACCACATAGCACACATCAAAATAGGTAGGAAATGCTGAGGTACACACCTGCCAGAAACCCCATCTGAGACAAAGTATCAACTAATTCAGAGGGAAATCCTAATTCCCAGGTATTCCCCAAAGAGTAAAGGGCTTGGACCCACATTTGGCAGCCCAACTTTTAAGATTATCACCTAAGGGATGGGCCCCCCAAACACCTACCTCTGATCATCAACAGGGTTTGTGTCAATAAAGCACTTAGTGCAATAACCCAAAAAAGCCTAAACAGCTCTTATTTATTTGTTTGCTTGTTTTTTATTTATTTATAATGCTGTGCCATTATTTTACAACACTGTATATGTTTCAGGAATATAAATTCAGAATTTGATAAGTGTATGTACCACATGTCATACACCACCAAAGTTTTAGTGCCATGGACCATAATCAAATTAACTCCCCCTAACTGCCCATGGACAGATGACTGAATAAAGGTATAATATATATACTCACAATGGAATCAGCCATAAAAATAAATAAGATCTTTCCATTTTCAATAATATGGATGAAACCTAAATGATTATACTAAGCACAGTAAGTCAAAAGGAGTAACAAAAATACAAGATGATTTCACTCATATGTGAATTATAAAGAAACAAAGCAAATAAACATACAAAGCACAGTAAAAACAACTCTTAAACTCTGACAATGAAGTGATGGTAACCAGAAGGAAAGGGAAAGTAGTGGGAAACAGTTCTTAGTGGACTTTCTGCGGCTGTACTCCTAGAGCTCAGCATAGAGAGATTAAACAAAAAATGCCCACTCCAAATCTTACCTTGAAATAGTCCATTTTGCATACTTTAAAAGCTAGTACCCAAGGACCTCCCCTGGTGGCACAGGCACTTGAGCGCAGCACTGTGAAGCTGTCCACAGCCTCTGCAGCGGCAGTCTGATCCGGCCGGCGAGGGTCCCACATGGCGCTGCAGACCTCTCTTGCCTCGCCCGCTGCTCCCCTCAGCAGTGTATTTCATCAGTCTGCCTGTTTTGCTCCCCTCTCTGTCTCTGGTGAATCCTCACACCCTCCCGCGCATCTGGCCTGTACCCCAGTTCTTGTATAAATACATAAATAAATCTTAAAAAAAAAAAACTAGTACAATAACCTGGAAACTGAGATTCTCCCCATAGGGCAAGGAAAGCAGCGGGCACTATCCCTGTCTTCTTCTTTTTTTTTTTTTTTTAACCCTGACCAGATACTTTATTTCTCTACACCATGATCTTGGACTTCATGCTTCCAGGAACTCTTGACGATGTCTTCTCTTATAGATGTCTGTATCTTTTACTACCATCCCTGTCTTCTTAATAATGCCCCTATCGCCAATATCTCCTTGAAGGAGGCTTTACACACCTGAGACACTCTTGCTTTTGTGTCTACCACCAAAAGGATGGGTTGTTGGATCATCTGGAGATCTAACTTCCTTTCTGATAGTCTAAGGGAATTACATTCACACATCCCATAGGACTGTAGCAAAAAAAAGAAACAGTTGTTACAAATATAGGAGCACTCCCTTAGCCCTGTAGCTGAATGGATAAAAAAAGACCCACTTTATGCTGCTTACAAGAGACTCACTTCAGCTCTAAGATACTCTTAGGCTGAAAGTGAGAGAACAGAGAAAGACACTCCATGCAAATAGAGACCAAAAATTAACAGCAGTAACTATACTTCCATCAGACAAAATAGTCTTTACACAAAGACTATACATAGTAAGAGACAAACAAGAGTTATATAGTGATAAATGGGTCAATCCAACCAAAGGATATATTATTGATAAATAGTTATGAATCCAATGTAAAGATACTTCAATATATAGGCAAAATATTAACAGACTTGAAAGAATAAATAGATAGCAAATAGAAAAATAGTAATAAATATTGCAGTACAATAATAGTTATGTATGTGAGGATGTGTTGATGAACCTGATGGGAGGAATACGTCACAATGAATACATATATCAAATCAAGATGTATACTTTAAATATCTCACAAGGGCCACCCTGGTGGTGCAAGGGGTTAAGTCTCAGCACTATGAAGCTATCTGCAGCCACTGCAGCACAAGTTTGATCTCCAGCCAGGGAGCTGACCTATAGTGCAGCAGACCTCTTCTATCTCACCCACTGCTCCCCTCAGGACTGTATTTCAGTCAATCCACCTGTTCTGTTTCCCACTCTATCTCTGGTGAATCCTCTCACCCACTCCTCACACCTCTGGCCTGTACCCCAGTTCTTGAATGCAAAAATAAATCTTTTTAAAAATCTCACAATTCTATTTGCCAAATCTACCACCAGTAAAGCTAAAAAAAAAAAAAAACTTAAAAAAAAACAAATACATGAATCTTCAAATATATCAATAGGGTAGCAGAGCTAAGACATTCCAGAGACAAGTAGAAAGCAGCCTGAAACTCAAGATCCATAAACAACTTAAAAAATTTTCTGAATTAGCATCAAGGTGGTGTTTCATGGCCTGCTTTGAAGCTCCAGATAGAGTTAATCCTCCGTACTTACACATACACAGAGCACATGGTGAGTGATAACACAGAGAGCATTAAAAGATAACATTTAGAAAACTAACAAAGTATAAATGCCCTTAAAACATAAATATCATGACCAAAAATGGGATGGAAATTTAAGACAGTAGACAAAGATACAGCTAAGACCACTAAGTTAAATTCCAGGGTGAAAGCAGAAGCTGTAAGAATTTTACTTTTATTTGGTAGAACAGGACTAAAACCACAGTGAGAATCAGGTCCAGTGCTTGATACTCAAGTCTAAAGTCAGACTTTCTTCACTAAAAGATGAAGGCCAATGTGGTCAGGTTGTTCTCAGGACAATGATGTAAATCAATCTACAGATCTGAACTAGATGAAGCACATGACTGGGACACGGGCCAAATACCCACTAACTGAGCATCTGTTTCTATAATATCATCAAAAAAATCACTTCCAGATGGAGAATGAAGTCCGCAATATAAGACTAAGTTCTAAGATCACTATAGATAAGGATGAGCTCAAAGAGAGAGCAGGATGGAAGAAAAACATTTCACATGAAATAGACCTTCACACAACCAAATACCAAGACATGTAAAGGAAGTTAATGCTAAGAAATAAAAAATCAACAGTGAGAATTTCATGTATCTCAAGTAGAAATAAAATACCAACCAGAATTTGGGATCTTCAAATAGCTAACATTTTTTTAAAAAGATTTATTTATTCATACATACAAGAACCAGGGTACAGGCCAGACGCGTGGGAGGGTGAGAGGATTCACCAGAGACAGAGTGGGGAACAAGCAGACTGACGAAATACACTGCTGAGGGGAGCAGCAGGAGAGACAGGAGAGGTCTAACGCACCATGTGGGATTATCGCCGACCGGTTGGGATCGAACTGGTGCTGCAGAGGCTGCTGACAGCTTCATAGCACTGCGCTTAACCGCCTGCACCACCAGAGGAGGCCCAGCTGAAGTTTTTTTTTTAAGATTTATTTATTTATGCATACAAGAACTGGGATACAAGCCAGAGGTGTGGGGGATGAGAGGATTCACCAGAGACAGAGTGGGGAGCAGAACAGGCAGATTGACTGAAACATACTGCTGAGGGGAGCAGCGAGCGAGTCAGGAGAGGTCTGCTGCGCCATGTGGGTAGCTCCCTGGCTGGCTGGTGATCAAATTCGTGCTGCAGTGGCTGCAGATAGCTTCATAGGTTGCATCTTAAGCCCTTGTGCCACCAGGGAGGCACTGAAGTTTTGTTTTGTTTTTTTTTTAAACTAATTATATAATAAAAATAAGCATAAATAAAATACAAGTAAGTGAATATGTAAAAAAAAGCACAAATCAAACACAAGCAATTGAATATGTAAAAATATAATTTTTAAATAAGAATAGTTATTAAATGGATGAAAATGAGTCAGGGTGTAAGGAATAACTGCGTAGAGATTTAAGGGTTTTTGAGGAGTGATGCATATGTTCTAAAATTATCAATAGATTTTAGCGACAGTTGCACAAGTTTACAAATGTAACCAGAAACTGTTGAATTGTAACTTCAATTGGAAAAAAAAATATGTGTATATTTTAGCTCAGCAAGGCTTCCTAAAATCATTAACGTAAAAATATTTTCAATAGAAAATTATAGCTCCATCATAACAATTCTCATATTTCATCCTTTCTAAGATGCACATATTCTTCACAGTTTAACATCGTTGAAGTCAAGATATATCTTATAACAAAGATAACCTATAATCATTAAGTAGCCCCTGTGAATGAAATTGTCACTGCTTCAAGTCTTACTTATGTGCACTTGCATATACCTGTTCATTCAGTTATGTGCTTTGTTTGTGCCACACGTTTCATATGACTTCCATCTAAAATATTTTCAAAGTATTAATTTATGATTATTCCTAAGAAGTTAGGATCAGTGAAACAGTAGGGGGGGATAAAGTTTGGCATTGAGACAAATATCATTTGTGAACTATTTCAACATCTAGTTGGGAAGAGTAGTGATAATTTTTTTTTAAGATTTATTTATTTATTTATACAAGCACTGGGTACAGTCAGAAGCGTGGGAGGGTGAGAGAATTCACCAGAGCCAGAGCAGGGAACAGAACAGGCAGACTAACGAAACACACTGCTGAGGGGAGCCGTGGGTGCGGCAGGAGAGGTCTGTGTGCCATGCGGGACCCTCGCTGGCGACTGGGGATCCAATCGGCGCTGCAGAGGCTGTGGGCAGCTTCGCAGCCCAGTGCTCAACTGCTGCACCACCAGGGGAGGCCCTGATAATAATTTTGTGTGTGTGAAATAAACGAAAAAAATCCTTAATAGATTGTAAATAAAGGAAATGTCTGTCAATTAGAAACTTCATCTTACTTTGATTGCAAGCAATAACAGGAGAAAGTGTCAGATCCTAGAGAAAGGTATACTTATTGCAAAGCTAACAAAACTTCAACTATAGAGCCTTCACTTGCACAAACCTCTTCCAAGACTCTTCCTATTTTTTTTTTCATAAAGAGGGATCCCAATAGCAGGTCCTCCAAAACTTGAATCCAGTCCTGCCCTCAGAAGAGGTGACAAAATTTTTCAAAGCACAGTTGACTGAGGTGATGCTTTCATGGGTCAAGAAGACATGTTATCAAGTTGACAGTGATCAGTTTCACAGCCACTTCTGTGAAATTTCTTCTCATGCCATGTAACTCAATTGAAGGAAAAATGCAATTATAGATTTTATTAAGTAAGAAAAACTAGTAAAACCCCATTCTCCTTTCACATGGCCCAAAATTATACTAACACTGTTGAAAGGCTAATGAGATCAGATCAAGCGCCTGAATTACAGCATATCACTGTGATTCCATTCAAAATTGATGTTCAAAAGGTTTTATCATGGTTAATTTTAAACTACAAAACAATTCCTGTGAGGTGGAACTTTTCCCAAAGAAACACACACACACACACACACACACACACACACCAAAGGCGGAAAGGAGAAAATAAAAGAAGGGGATGGGGAAAGAAACAGAAGAAGGAGAGGCAAAGGAGAAGAAAGAGACTCAGTTAGTGATTGAGGGCCGACTAATTGTTATCTGGAATAGCTATCAAGTATCTCTATATGTAAATTCTTAATTTACCAAATATGTAAATACTTAATGCAGTTCAAAATGTGCATGTAATGATAGACTAACCAAAATCAGTGATTTAGTTTTTAATACTGGTGACATTACTGGACATTTGTAACAAACCCGCAGATGTCATCAGGAGTAGTTACGTTTGTGTTGGGGAGCTGACATCAATTTCATTCCTATTCCACCTTACAGTAACAAGTTAGCTTCCAAATTTGTAGTTCTGCCAAAGTGACTTCAGATCTAGGTACTCTAGACCATTTTAGCGAAGAAAAGATATGTACTCTTTTTGTCAAGAGTTCTGAGTTGATCAAGCCCAAGTTGATGGTGTTGGTATGAATTATGAAGGGGATGTTCTGACTGCTGCTTGGAGGGATGTTATAACTTATTCTCGGTGCCCAAGTTTCCCCACTTTTGACCATTTATTTATTTACTCAAATTCTAGGTCTCATCCTCTTTTTCAAAGGTTAATAATTTTGTGAGACTGAAGTTAAAGGAAGCTCTAATTTCTCCAAGGTGTTGTTGGGGCTCCCATTGCTATCCTGGGCCTTGAGGTAAGAGAGTAATATTCAATTACATTTTCACCAAGATTTCTGAGTTCTCACTGAGATTAGTTAACTGGTTCAAGGTAAATTGCTACATGACCACTTGCTTCACTACTGGAATCTAGAACATTATTTTTCACTTAAAATTATGATTATAAATTCCTTTTTATACCGTTAAAATGTTCCTTTTTAAATATATAATTTGTAGTCCAAGTTCAACCCTTCTGATTCAATCACCATTTTAGTATAAATAGTCAAATTGGCAATAGTATCTTCTACGTGGTTTGGACAAAATCCTTTTTTCCCCAATTTTCTACTTATATCATCAATTAATCATGTTTTTGAGAGATTTTCAAAAAACTCATATAAATGTTTCCAGTAATTTTGATTGGAACAGACTTTTCCTAATTTGAGGTCAGAAATTTTTTTTTTGCCACAAAAAAAAAAAGCCACAATTTAAGCATAGCAGTAACTATGTCAAACAGGCAAAAAGCTATGTTCTATTAGTTGCATCAAAACACATGCAATCTATTTTTACAGCCAATGAAAATCATGAATTATTTTCCATACTAATATCATAGTAAACATTTCAAAATAAAAGAAGAAAAATTGGAATACACTTAGCCAAATAATCTATACACAGAGGGAAAATCAGAAATATGTTATCTTTAAAAGTCTTGGGGAAATGGAATCTTTCAAGGATTTCTTTACCTAAGATATCATAACAGAGAAAACCAAAACAGCACAAAATGAATACATCTTAATTATTTGTAGCTAAAACCTTTTGGTTATGGATGTCACTTCTTGTAGAATCACTGGGAAATTGTGGGGTAGAACTTGAAACATAAAAGGAAGAGTTTGAGCATAAACCCGAATGTCTCACTCAGCAATGAAAGACATCTCAGGCAGCCACAAGTGTTTACCAGATGACCAGGAGTGTCTGATGACAGTCCCTGGTCAGTCCATCCCATGGTTTACTGTTTTGTGTGTGTGTGTGTGTGTGTGTACTTTTACACAATGAATGCACTTTCCCCAAACTTGCCCACCCATAAAGACTTTTTTTTTACTTTATTCTTCAAATATCATCTTTACTCTGAAATAAGGATGTGGGATTTATGCTGTCGTGTTCTGATTATCTTACATTTTATGATTTTTTTTTCCCAACTTCAAAAAAGTTGCCTCCAGGATACATCACTTACACAGTTGATTGCTGTTAAAGATAACTTAAATCCATATCTAGTGATTTGGAGTGAGTCGGGGCAAGTAATAATATGTGCATACAGATACATTCCCTAAACTCACCATTACCGGTGCCACAAAAAAATTATTACTGTAGTGAAGAAAAAGGAAACATTTATTGAGGAGTTTTCTAAAGAAGATTCTGTGCTGATTGGAAAAAGACTATAGAATAGAAATGTATCTAGTTTTTGAAGCTGAGGACAAAAAAAAAAAATCCCTAATGTTTAAAAGGTTTCAGTCAGTTGGTACAATAGATAAAAGTACAAAAATTCCTGTGGAATTGGTCAGAATACACAGGAGTCACGAATACTCAAACAGTGCTGGGGTTTCAACTTTGCTGTTCTAGATAACACATTTCTGCAATGTCTTATTCTATTCCTTCATCCAATTTTATGGCACTTTTTAATGTTCACCTGTATCCTATCTTGAAATGATTGCAGAGATCAAATTACATTATGCCTTTGAAGAACACAGCATGTACGTGTTTACAGAATGCTAATTTTTTTCTTATAGGGAAATTTATTAGACTTAATGGACCAAAATCACACTGTAGTTTCAGGGCAAGTATTACCCTCTCTAAAACCTCAAGTTTCTTTCATCTTCATACTGTTTTTTGAATCCATTTTGTCCTTACAGACGAAGACCTTGGTAGAAATAGCATGAGGACAAAAGCAAAAAGCCCAGCACATGTCAGCAAGTTAGAGGTTGTGAAACCACTGGAGAGCAGCAACCTAGCCAGCCTATCAGATACTGCTGAACACCATCAGTCATTGAAATTTGGTTTCCATCAGATATGAAAAGCCTCCATGCAACTGTGTCACCACATCCCTAAAGTCTTTGGAAGTGAGCACAAATTTTAACTCCCCATCAGGAATATTAGGATTCAAAGATTATACAGAAAGGGAAAGACAGTTACTGGATGATCTCACTATTCTCGTAGAGTGTAAGTAACTAAAGAAAGCAAACAGACAAAATAAAAATAAAATATGTTAGTTACCAGAGGGAATAGTAGGGAGGGAGAAGAAAGGTGAGGGAAGTTGAGAAGATTGTGATATTAGAGCTTTGGTGGAGGGTGAATGAAGCAGGTGCACATGTGGAGGTGTGAAGTTTTACTGCCAAAATTAAACAGCTCAGCAAATTAGTGGCAAATCAATAAATCTTGGGGAAAAATACTAAAGGAAGCTCTTTGAGTGGAAGTAAAAGGATACCAACTAGTGTCTTAAAAACATAAGAAGGTGGGTCTCCTCTGGTGGCACAGTGATTGAGCGCTGGGTTGCAAAGCTGCCCATAGCCTCTGCAGTGCTGGTTCCATTCCCAGCCTCCAGTGAGGGTCCCACATGACACGACAAACCTCTCCTGCCATGCCCGCTGCTCCCCTCAGGAGTGTATTTTGTCGGTCTGCCTATTCTGTCCCCCACTCTGGCTCTGGTGAATTCTCTCACCCTCCCGCGCTTCTGACTGTACCCAGTGCTTGTATAAATAAATAAATAAATCTTTTAAAATTAAAAAAAAAACAAAAACATAAGAAGGTAGCATAGAACTCACTGGTAATGTTAAATATAGAAAGTTAGTTTACAATTTACTTACAATTCTAGTTTAAAAGTTAAAACACAAATTTAGTAAAAACAATCATAACTACAATAATCTGTAACTGGCTATTAAATATTAAAATTATGTAGGGGCCTCCCTGGTGGCACAGGGTTTAAAGTCTCAGCGCTATCAAGCCATTACCAGCCACTGCTGCATGAGTTCGATCCCTAACCAGGGAGCACATGGCATAGCAGACCTCTCCTGTTTCACCTGCTGCTCCCCTCAGCAGTGTATTTCAGTAGATTTGTCTATTCTGCTCCCCACTCTGTCTCTGGTGAATTTCCACACCCCCGGCACCTCTGGCCTACATCCCAGTACTTGTATGCATAAATAAGTAAAAAGGCCTCCCCGGTGGCACAGCGGTTGAGCGCTGGCTTGCGAAGCTGCCCGCAGCCTCTGCAGCGACGGTTCGATCCCCGGCTGCTCCCCGGCCACCAGAGGAGGGTCCCACGTGGCGCGCAGACCTCTCCTGCCTCCCGCTGCTCCCCTCAGCAGTGTGCTTCGGTCCTTCTGCCTGCTCTGCTCCCTGCTCTGGCTCTGGTGAATTCTCTCACCCTCCTGCGCTTCTCACTGTACCCAGTACATGTATAAACAAAGCAAACAAACAAATAAATAAATAAATAAAACATGCCTCTATAAAAAAAAAAGTAAAAAAAAAATCTTAAAATAAATAAATAAACAAACAAATAAATAAATAAAACTATGTAAACTGTAGCATCAATAAACATATATGAAGGGCAAAAGTTAAAATATAAATTTCGTAGCTCTGGGGGCCTTCCTGGTGGTGCAAGGGGTTAAGACACAGCACTATAGCGCTACCTGCAGCGACTGCAGCATAAATTTGATCCCGGGCCACGGAGGTGACACACATGGCAAAGCAGACCTCTCCTGTCATGTCCGCTGCTCCCCTCAGCAGTGCATTTCAGTCAGTCTGGCTGTTCTGTTCCCCACTCTGTCTCTGGTGGGTAAGAATCCTTTTACCCACCACATCTCTGGCCTGTACCCCAGCTCTTGTATGCATAAATAAATAAATCTTTTTTAAAAAAATTAGTAGCTATGAAGTTATTTTAAGAAAAGGTGTTAAATGTTTGCTTTGGCAGCACATACACTAAAAAAATTTTAAAAAGATAAAGTGTTTTAAAAAGGATTGGGAAACAATGGATCGGTGCTTTCATTATCAGCAGTTCATTGTTTTTGAACCCAAAAAGCTAGCCCTACAGAACTAATCATCAACTGCAAATGGAAAATAATGACATTTGTGGAGAACAAAAATGGTCCAAAATGGTCCTCTGATGCACACTTTGTCGGGAAGTGACTAAATAATACATTATGTCACACAAAGAAATGGACAAAAGAGGAAACATGGAATCAGGACTTGGGGAGAAGAAGTAAGGGATGCCCCCAAGTAATGATGAATGAAGAACTAGGGTAATAGCCTTTCAGTGTATCTGTTCAGTGTGGAATAGAAAAATGAGGGCTCCAGATAGAAACTCTTCTTGAAGGATGAAATAGGTTAAATACCTCATGTGCATGTAAGTAGCTGAGGAACCCCACTTCAGAAATCTTGCAGAACCATTTTTTATGGATAATACTTAGCAAAGAAAAGACAGATGCTAATTTCATGCAACATAATTTTTGTTCAAGAAAAGTAATACTAGTCAAGCATTTAATGCCGAATAATTGCATATATCCATAATATTACAAACTTTGAATGCTGAAGTTAAAACTAAATTTGCACACCTCATCAAACTTACTAATTACTAAATACTACTTGCTAAATACCCTTATAATTAGTTTCTCAAAACACAATCCCTAGCCTAAAATAGATTTATTGGGTAGTATTAGTAAACTGAGACAAAAATAAATAATTTTGCAAAGGGCCAAAGTTTAAAAAAAAGGATTTTCTCATGCAAAATTTTTGTTGTTCTAGTAGTCTGAAAGAAAAGTGGCAAAAAATCCAGTTTCACAAAGATATATATGGGAATATGTGATAAAGGACAAGAAGGGGACAAGATTTAAAGATGCAAAAGCTGTAGCCTTAATAAAATCACAAACAATATAGCCTGGAAGACATATATCTTTTATGCAGAAAGAAAAAAACAAAACAAAACAGAACAAAAAAAAACAGACATTGAAGCATCTGAGCTAAACTCCAAAGCTGTAGAATTCATTCTTTGGTCCAGATGATGACTGGAACTTGAAAGATTTTAAGCAAAGAAGACGGATGGGATCCATTTAAGCACCACATTCTCTTGGAAGTTCTGTCTGGCTCCTAAATTATTCTTTGTTCCCTTGGTAATACAGTAAATGTTGAACTATAATTACAGATTAACTGGGCTATGTTTTGAGCCATTAATCTTTGTTAATTTTTACTGTACATACACAACACAGATTAAGCAAGAAAGAAATTCTTCCAGACCCAGGGATAAAGGGGTAGAATATGGGTCAAACAGCAGACCCAAAAATTATAAAAAAAGCATCTGAGAGGCAATAAACAGGCCTGCAGAAGGATGATGTTTCTGAGACTATCTTTGTAGATACCACTGAGTTCATAATCCTAGGGAGAATGGAAAGTGGTCATACCCTAACCCAGCAGAACAGAGGCTCAAAATCACTGATTAATTTTTGCATAAGTTACAGATGCATTAAATCAAATCTTTTGAAAGCATAGTTCATTCCTCCTTTAGACTATAAATTCCAAAAAAGTAAAGATTATATCTACATTAATCATTGTTGTGTTTCTAAGATTAATTTTAGCACATCATGTGTCCTCCAAAATGCTGTTTGTCTGAAACTATAATAATAGATGTTCCTTTTTAAAAAATATTTCTAGAAGCAATGTGAATAGACTAGAAAAGGATAATATGAGTTAAGTGATTTGGGCATGTGTTGAAGATGAGATTCTCAATGAAAAGACTAAGCAGAGGTATTTGGCAAAAATCTAGAAGATAAAATTAACAATTCAAAATATTAAGTGAAGGCCTGAGAAAGTCAAATTTAATTATCATGAACCAGTGATAATTAGTGAGCTATATTAAAGCAGGAAGAAAATTTCTCAACAATCACTAGCTCACTAAGTTAGTGATGAACGTGGTTTAGGTTACCATGGCATAGGTGTATATTAGATATATTATAATGTCATGTTCATATGTCAGAAGGGCATTTTGGCCTTGAAATGCAATAAAACATAAGTCAGAAAGATAATATAGAACTGAATTATTCAACATGGTAGTTATAGCTACCTTTGAGTAATTTCAATTAAATTAATTAAAAATAAATATAAAAATTCAGTTGCTCTGTGGCATTGGCATATTTCAAGTGTTCAATAACCATATGTTGCTAGTGGCTTCCATGGTGGACAAAACAAAGAACATGTACACTTCTATGGTCACATCCTTGATATTGGCCTCATCTAGCCTTGCCTAGATAATCTGAGAAATTATGAATCCCAACATTTCAATATCTAATCAATCATTCTCTCACTCCACCTTCCCTCATTCCCTCACTTCCTAGCATATCTCTTTTTTTTTGGATTTATTAAATCCCATATAATATCCTCCTTCCCCATTTTCCTACCCTATGGAGACCCTTCTCACATTATTTCATTTGCAGTCTCCATTCAGCCCAGACTCCATGATCTATCATTTTTTATAATACCTTTAGTGTTCTCACATTTCCGTCCTTATCCAGAAACTGCCTGTAAGCTTTCATTCATATTATATCAATATCAAAAAAATACCTTTTGCTCCACCATTGGGTTGTTCAATGCTACCAGAATAAACACGCTGTATTTTGTGAGATGGCTGTGGACCTTAGCCAGGCCTCCAGCCCTGCTAACCACTCTTCCTGACCAAATTCCATTCCACTGTTGTTCAGTGACTGTAATACATCTTTATACCACTTCTTAAGTCTGTAACTCCACCACCAGCACCTCTATAAGTGAGAAATTTTGCCTCCTAATTATCCTAGAAAACCAAGACCCTTAAGCATAATTGCCCTGAATTTCTTGCTTATAATTATTTATCACTGCAGCAAAATTCTCTTTATTTTCCTTCAGGCACAGGAAAAAAAAGGTATTTTTAATTTGTTGCTAAAGCTTATTTCTATTTTTTAATAATATATGTATATATATGTATTTATAACTTTTATTGAGATAATGTTGGTTTACAACACTATATGTGATTTAAAGCTATAGGTTCATGCATCTTCAGATGTATGCTACTGCACCATGCCGACTACTAAAGCACTAATAAACTATAGTTTAATGGACCCCTTTACACAATGCCCCAAATACCACCAAAATGCCCCTCATGTAGCTTCCATTCTACACTCAGATGTCTAGGGTTGGTTTGTTTTGGTTTATTTTTGTCTGCTACTTTGTTTCTTTATATTCTATATATGAATGAACTCATCCAATGTCTTTTTCCTTCTGACTTATTTCATGTATTTCTATCAGTGTTGTTTCAAATAGTAAGCTTTTATCTTTTCTTGTAGATGAGTAGTATTCCACTGTATATATATACTACATCTTCTTAATTTACTCACTTGTCCTTAAGTACTTAGTTGTTTCCATAACTTGGCTATTGTAATAGTGCTGTGATGAATATAGGATTGCACATATACCTTTGAATTAGTGTTTTTGCATTCTTTGGGTCAATATTTGGGAGTGAAATTGCTGAATCATATACTACATCTATGTTTTAATATTTTGAGAAAATCCATACAGTTTTCCCTAATTGGCTGACCAGACTATATTCCCACCAACATGTGTAAGAGTCCTTTTTTCTCCACATCCTTGACAATATTCATGCTTTCTGGTCATTTTTGATAAGAGCCATTTTCAAGGACTTGAGGTAGTATCTCATTGTGGTTTTGATTTGCATTTCCCTGATGATAAGTGCTGATGAACATTTTTTTCACAAGCCTGTCT
This sequence comes from Talpa occidentalis, assembly GCF_014898055.3. Taxonomy (NCBI): domain Eukaryota; kingdom Metazoa; phylum Chordata; class Mammalia; order Eulipotyphla; family Talpidae; genus Talpa; species Talpa occidentalis. The sequence goes on along the minus strand of NW_023604861.1, from coordinate 54,323,072 downwards.
GCCATCTGTATGTCTTTTACAATAAATCATTACAGTGAAGCGGAAGGATACAAAATCGACATACAAACATCTATTGCATGCTTATACTCAAACAATGAACTAGTAAAGAAAATGTCAAGAACAAAATCCTATTTACAATTGCATAAAAAGAATTGTAAAATAATGGCCCTCCCTGGTGGTGCAAGAGGTTGAGACGCGGCCTGTGGGGCTGTCTGCAGCCTCTACAGCATGAGTTTGATTCCCTGACTGGCAGGGAAGCAGCCCACATGGTGCAGCAGACCTCTCCTGACTCATCCGCTGCTCCCCTCAGCAGTGTACTTCGGTTGATCTGCCTGTTCTACTCCCCATGTTCTGCTCCCCACTCTGTCTCTGGTGAATCCTCTCACTCCCCACACCTCTGGTCCATGCCCCAGCTCTTGTATGTATAAATAATTAAATCTTTTTAATTATTGTAAAATAACAAAGGTGGTGATAGACCTATACAACAAATTAAAAGAGATTGTTAAAAAAAAATGACACAAAGAAATGGAAAGACAATCTATGCTCATGGATTGTAAAAATTCTCATTGTTAAAACAGCTATTTTACCTAAAGCAACATATAGACTCAATTCAATGGCATTCTTCAAAGAAAAAGAGAAAACCTTACTGAAATTTATATGGAACCAGAAAAGTGAGAGCAATTGTGACAAAAAGAAAACAGAATGTAGGTCTCCAGACTTCAAATTGTTCTACAAAGCCATAGTAATCAAAACAGTTGGGTATTGGGATAAAAATAGACACTGTCAAATGGAATAGAATTGAGATCCTAGAAATAAGCTCACACTTATTTGCATAGTTAATCTGTGACAAATAGCCATGAGCATACAATGGAGGAAGGAAAGTCTCTTCAACATATGTTGTTGGGAAAACTGGACAGCAACATGGAAAAGATTGAAACTAGACCACTATCTTATACCATACATAAAAATTAACAAAAATAGGTTAAAAACATGTATGTAAGACTTGACAATATAAAATGCATCTGCCAAATACTGCATGATATTTACTTTGGTGATATCTTTGGGAACTTGACTCTAATATTAAGAGAAACAAAAGCAAAAAAAAAAAAAATGGAACTATATCAAACTAAAAGGATCCTAAACAATGAAAGAAACTATAATTAAAAGGAAAAGACACCCTAACAAATAGGAAAAAAATTTGTAACTCATATATACTACAAGGGACTAATGTCAACCTGGACATATAATCATTCATTCTTTCTTACATTTTCATCTTTTTTTTCTATGAGCATCTTTGCTAAAGTCTATAAATATTTCTACTTTATAATAAATAAATACCCTTTTGACCCATGTAGTTTTCCTTTTTATCTGATATTTCTCATACATTTTTCTTTCAAAACCAATATTCGTATATAATAGTCCATATTTAACAGTTTCTTTCCCCTCATTCATCAACTTCTGCTTCCACTGAGACAGTGACACACATTGGTAATAAGTACTCTTTTTAATTTGTAGACCTTCAGCAATGAATAATAGATATGACTTCACCAATAATTAAAATGATATAATGCTACTTGATTTCTTTATATTATTTAATCTTGATTAAGTCCTCTGATCACTTTGTTTTCATAATGCTACCCATCATAAGACTGTTTCTCATCCTATATGTTCTCTCCTAACATTCTGATAAATTTTTTTCAGTTACCATCAAGATCCAGTTTTATCCTATACATAGTATTATGTATATATCTTCATTTCTGCACTCAACTTCCATGGTTTCAATAACTTTGCAAATTTTTTTGTTTGAAATTATTTTTTGTTTCTTCCATTGGGTCATCAGTCCTTAAAGTTGGTATGCCGTGAGTCTATTCATCCCTAGCACAGAGAACAGAGCTAATGAAAAGCTTGTTGAATGAGTGAAATTGATTTAATAAAGTGGAATAGCTTGATAATAATGGGACTCTACTAGAAGTTTTTGAGTGGAAAAGTTAAATAATTTAACAAATATTTTGTTAAAACTTATAAAAGAAATATCTGAGTGACAGTCAGAAAAAGCAGTATCAGATATAGGAGACAGAACAAAAGATAAGAAATTCCCAAGAATCAAGTAATAGCAATTTTCCTCTAACAAGACCAGAAAACAGACTGTGGTAACTTCCCAAAAAGGATATTGTTTAATCTCCTCAACTTTTCAATATGTTTCCTTACACACCAAAAGGGATCCTGTAAATGATTAAGTTAAGGACTTTGAGATGGGGAGATTATCCTCTACACCAAGGTGGATCCAATATAATCTCAAAAGTCATTGTAAGAGAAAGCCAAGTGCATCAGAATGAGAGAGAATACATGATATTAGAAGCCGAGGACAAGGATGCAGGGCCAAGTGCCAAGGAATGCAGGCATCTCTAGAAGAAGGAAAAGGTAAGGAAAAAATAATCCCTATAGGAACTCAGGCCTAGTGGCTGAATCTACATTGCTGAATTCCAGAAGTGTAAGAGGGCAAATTTTCATTACTTTAAGCTGGTAAATTTGTGATGTTTTATTACAACAGCAATAAGAAACCAATACACAGAACCTGAGAGAATAAAATGGGAAATTGAAAAAAGAAATAGTAGGTGTAAACCATATGGATGAAAAAAACTTTTAGTAAATGAAATGAAAACTAGACATTTGAGAAAAAAAATATCATCAAGACTTTTTATCACAAGAGAATTGTTTATGTTTAAAAGAAGAAAATAAAAGTAGAAAAGAAATTATTGAAGATTTTGAAGAGAAGCTTAGAGAGGATGAGTTGCTAATGAAGTCAGGAAAGAATACAGTAATAAGCACAAGTCCCCAAGTCTAGTTTTGTGGCCATCATTGTCAATCTCCATCTTTTGTACTTTACAGAAGAATTTCAGTAAGTCTTAGAGTGACCCACTTATTGATGAGAATACAGGACTTGCATCCAAGTATTCCTGGTACAAAGTCCATGTTCCTAACCCTTCAAAAAAAAGTAAAGGTTAGTGCTATTGTCAAGTTATAGCTTCTGTTGTTTGAGATGAAAGGGAAGAAAGTGAAAATGGATGAAGAAACAGATGTACTTTGGACATAAGAGGATGAAGATGAATGTACTTAAAATAAGAAAAAAAAACTGATGTTTTTAGTGAGTCAAATTTAAAGTTATTAGGTAAGATCAAGATCTTTGCCCACAGAATCACAATATTCAGTCAATATGTGATTTTTATACACAATTTTAATAACTGCTAAATGATCAAGTTTCAATTTTACTAAATTTCTGTGCTGTTCCCTTAAAAGATTAAAAAACAAAAGGAAAACATAACATGCCAGTGTATTCAAGTTGAGTCTTAATCAAAATACATTACATTTCTAGTAATTTTCAGTGTACTAGCTATTTTCTCACATCTCAAAGTGGTAGATTTTGCTCGGTAAGAGAAAGTCCAACAGACTTTGCAGAACACCATGTAAATTGACTTATCTGAATGGTATTCTGTGCTTCTAATTTGGGAAGGTGCTTTGTTTAACAATTTGTCTGCATCCAAAAAAGGAAAAGAGTACAATATGAATCGAGTAAGTACAGAGAATCAGCCATTAGTGTGCTGACATTTTCGCTAAGAATTTTTAATCGTATATTTATACTTTCTTAAATATCTATGAACCATTCTAATTTTAAACAATTAGATCAGAGCCATTCAACAAATATGAAGTGTGTGTATTTAGGCCAAGTTATGAAGATAATTTAAAATGCAAATCAAAGACTTAAAATGACCTAAGTTGGGAAACATTTCAAGTGAGTGGGCCAGCCTGGGTGGTTGCATAGAAGCAATAAACAACATAAATTAAAAATTTCAAATAAAATGTTGGATACCAGAATCAAAATTTTTACTGAAGTGGAAAGAACAGTACCATCATTTTAAGAAGTAAAATTGTGATGTAGATAACAAAAGTGAAATAATATTCCAGAGTTTATAGGAAAAGGAAAAGTTTATTATAACATAAATGGAGAATGGAGAAAAGAAGTACAAAGAAAGTATGACAAGGGTCCCTGCAGGAAAATAGGACTAAGCCAAATAAATAAATAAACAAACAAACAAACAAATAAATAAATAAATAAATAAATAAATAAAATGGTTTTACACAACTTAATTCCCTGACGAGCCACTGACTTTCTTTTTGCTTATTTTTTTAATTATTTTATTTTATATAATTCTTACATAATTTTTCATTTTTGCACAATGTACGCATTTTCATTTTGGTTATAGTCCCCATCCAGTTCCCACCCCCCTTATTCTGACCCTAATCCCTCTTCTCCTTCCCACTCCCCTCCAGCCTCGCCCAGTAGTGTGTCTCTGGTCTATAGTTACTTGTTTTTGATCCATTGCCAGAGCCATCAACAAATGCTATTAGGCTTTCTGCTACACAGGTGTCACTGGAGACTGCACTTAGAGTTCCCTTTAAGCAAAGGGACTAAAATATCCTATTGAACATGAAAGATCTCTGATGGCTGAAGCTTCTGATTCTTCAACTGAGACCAATCAAACCACTGTTTTCTTGATGTCTGATTCTGCCTTGGTCTGAGATTTCCTAGTTATTCTGAGCACCACAAGAGGAAAAGCCACAACAAAGAATTGAAAACAATGAGAAGAAAAGGAATATAGTGGGAGAGATATAGCAGGAGCATACCTAGGTGATTTGAACCCAGAACAGATAATTAGAAAATTTATAGGAAAAAATACAGGGAATCAAGAAAGGAGTGTATATGTTTAAAAACACAGATGCCTCCAGAACAAGTCAATGGATTTTCCACAAAGGAAAGAGAGTTGGCTGCATCATTCTTACTAAAGCCATTGTTTTCTTCCTCCAAAGTTTAGCTTGATGCAGGAGGCTATTCCTTATTTCACTTTCGTCATAAAAATAAGACATCTTTTTGGCTCATATCCTTATTTTTATCTAAAATTTTCCATATCAAACTTATCTTTTGTGGTCACGGATTTTTTTCTAGTGGTTTCCCACGCTTCATCTCAGAGTTTTATGAACCCATCATGCAAACCCTTATGTAATTTAGCCTGAAATCTAAATAATCCTCTTCACCCATTTTGCTCATCTTAGAATCTTTGCATACCCTAGATATAGAGAAGTTTTCTACATGCATATACTGAAGTCATTATATGAAATTCTCCCACTTGTATTATTACTGTAATAAAAATATTACAGTAATATTTATATTCGCTCAAGTCAGTGTTACCAGATTTTTTTTCATCTCAATGTTATTGAATTTTCCCCTGTCTTTGGCTCTTCTTATAATAGACTATACATAAGATCTTTGCTTTGCAATGTGTAATTCCACATGCAACATGTTTTGGATCTTGATAAATGGCACATAATGCCAAGGCTGCATGTCTTTGATTCTCAAATTTTAATTTACTGAGAAGCAACTACCCAAGCAGAAGTAGTGTTAAGCATTCCAGGATAATATGATACAGTCTTTATTCGCAAGTGATTGAAATCACATCAAAGAAGAGAAAATTGCAGGTCAAAAATGGAATCTTTATGTGAAGTTGAAATTTGGGACAAAGAAAAGAAGTATTGATAGATCTGAAATCAATGCAAATTTGTGTATATAGTTTTCCATCATAATGAATAGCCAGTGGGAGGAGGGGAGAGCAATGAAAAAAGAAAAATGGCACAGACATGTATGATTTGTAGCATAAGGCTATGAGTCTTCTGCTCTGTATGTTAAAATAATATATATAAACAAAGAATTTGAAGCAGCTCTTCCCAAGCCATTCTGTTAGCCAAAGGTAAACTGTATAGAATGCCCCAGACTGGAAAAGGCATACAAATAGAAAGGAACATGAGAAATAAGATGGAATGCAAAATTTCCAAAATTATCATTCTATCCTATGAAGAGTTGAAATTAGGTAAATATGCCCAGACTGCAAAGATGGACATGTTGAGCTGTGCCCACTCCCCACTCTCTATTCCCTTGTAACTCTAGATAAATACCCCTGCCCTCTGCCAATATCAGGACGGTGGTCTTTCAGACACTAGTCTGCTGCCCTCCTCAATTTGTCAACAAATTAAACTACTTTTCTTTTCAAATTCTTTTTCCTTTTATTGGCTGAGGGAACCAAGAGTGGCCAGAAATCCAGTATAATTCTACCTGAATAATGTTTTTATAAGTAGGGCTTGCTATCTGCTGCAATGTTCTAAATGCTTCACATGTGACAACTAATTTAACCTTTACAACAACCCTATAAAATACATAGTATTAATATTCCCACTGACAGATGAGCAAACTGTGTGCCCAAGGTTGGTCATAATTTAAACTAAACTGTAGGACTCATGGTCCACGATTTTAAATATTATCTTACAGTGCCTCTAATTTGCAACTTGTTCTTGGCTTGAGCTGCATTCAGCCTATTTTAATCAACTTTTTCCCCATGATTTGAGTAGCATAAACACTACCACCTTCAAGTAAAAGGAAAAACTATATAGGCTCTACAGAAAATGTAAACTGTGGTATAATCCAATGTGAATAGTGATCTACATTTTGGAGTAGGTGGGTTTGGAGTGTAGGGGTCCTTGGGTTCACTCTGGGAAAGATTTCACCAGAGCTCTCCTTTCAGCAGCACATGGTGAGTTTCCCAGGCGAGTTTCTCCACAAGACAGAGACGTTAATTATATTTGAAGAGGTTTATTAGGAAAAAGGGACAGAAGAATAAAGGATACTTGCATAGACAAAAGCAGGCAGAAAGAGCTGCCCTGAAAGGTAAAGGTTTGCTGAGAGAGGCCTGCATGGTTACAGGCCTTGAGGGGCGCTGCCCCCGTTGAGGGAGGTCAGTGAGGAGAAGCCCCAGCAGGTACAGGTCATGGGCAGGTAGGAAGTCTGCTGCCTTGAGGAGGGAGAGAGTTGGTGAAAAGGAGCACTTGCATAGTCACAGGTGGGTGGAAGGACTGCTGTCCCATGCCAGTGCAGAAACTGCTCTGATAGAGTTTCTTTGGGAGGGGCTCACTCCTTTGTGGAGTGGCCTGTTTACTGCTGATTTTGGATAACTATGTAGGATCAAAAGGGACTGGAGATTCCACAGTGGGCCCAATCTCTGTATCTTTACCCTCAGGTCTGTGTTCCAGACACTCCCTACATCAGCCTGGTACCTGCTTGGGCCTTATGCCTTTTGATAAGGCACTGGCACCTAAGGATCTTGATTTCTATAGGTGGGTTAATGGTCATGTTAATCCCCTCTAACCCCACCTGTGGGTCTCCTAATCCTAAACAGCCTGTTCAGCCACCATTTCGTTAGCTGCAGTTCTGCATTTCTATGCAAGGTCAGAACTGCCCCTTCATTTATCAGATCCAAACCTTACAAGGTGCCTTTCAAATCAACCAAGATCTTAAAGCTAGATCACTCTGGGAAGGCTATGCATTTCGAGATATGATTGGGAATGCCCTGGGGACTGAGGACTGATGCACAAACCTGTTCCCAACTTATACATCACGAGGTATGACCGGAAACCCCTGGGGGGCTGAGGATGAGGACCGATGTATGACAAGGGACCCCAGAAACTGATCAGTGGAAAGCCTTGTTGATAAGATTGATACCAAGGCTGGGGATCTAGAACTTGATCTGTATTACAATATTGAGACATCAAGCAGATGAGAAGTGCCTGGAGGGCAGACTCACGACCCTTGATGACAGAGCACTTTTTCTAGTCTCACCCCTCCCTTTTCTCTTTGTCTTCCTTCCTCTCACAACTGATGCTGTATAATTTGTCTATCAATAAATAGGCCAGGATCTTGCTCTTCAGCAGCATCCTGTATTATGTAGCCTGCTCCATGACTCCCGTTTCTTTATCAGTGTGGTGTTGCCCAACACAACACCCACCTCCTTGTGTAAGTCAGGTTTCCGTCTCGTGGTGCCTCCTTTAGGTTTTCTATCCTTTCCTCCATCAAATAGCATGAAGGAAAATGGCAGGCATTACACTAATACATTTGATTGTAAAACAGCAGGTACAATTATTTCAAGGCAACATTTCCCTCTATCGTTGAGTTTCCACACTATTTGGGAAAGATTTACCAAGACTCAGTGGTAGTGAAAGGGGGAATTCCAGTCTGGAAAAGAGAGATTGGATCCAGCAGCCTATTTAAAGAGGCAGATGTTGGGGCCTGTGCAGGATTTCCCAAGGAGATAACAAATGCAGACAACAGGGTAGAAAATTCAACAGGATGCCGGATGCAGCTAAACCTGTGAAAGCATTTCAACAGCAAACCAAGACCACAGGAATGCAGTGCTTCTCTCCTGAACAAAAGATGATTATACCTTAAGCACAAAAAGTCAAAGGTTCTAAATGGTAGACCTTAACTTAAAATAGCATTTCTCTCCCATTAGAACATTAACAAACTGGAAATTTTGCAGGATATCATATATCAGGGGTGCCCTCATTAATGCAGATTAACAAACTGGATTATAATTAGCAAAAGAAAAAACAACATGAATAGAAAAAATACATAGCAAAATATTAATGACAGCTATTTTTAAAAAGATATTTGGGGGAATTTTTATTAAAGACAGACAAATCCTCTAGTAAAATATAAGTTTCATAAAGGCTTAATTGTCTTGTTCGTTTTTCTGTCCTTGCCTAGAACATTGCCTGGCACAAAGATGTGTTCAATAAATATTTGCTGAATAATTAAATTAATTAACAATCAAATGAATTAATGTTGGCTGACCAAGAACCACAGAGTATTTCTTTCTTTCTTTTACATAAACCTTATGTATTTGTGGCTGAAATTATATGTGAATGAAAATGGCATTTTGACCCTAATGATCAGTCTTATTAAAAAAGCTGATATCAGCGTATTAAAAAAGTTTTCAGAGAGTTCAGACTTCTCTTTTCTTGACTGTTGCCTTTTTCTTTCCCCAAGTTCAATGTACATAACTTCTTTTTGCTTTACTACCTTTAGGCCTATTTTAATTTAAATATGGGAACTTGACCATAGCATTTCCCTCCCCCCAACCTCTCTCTCTCTCTCTCTCTCTCTCTCTCTTTTTCTCTCTCTCTCCTTCTACTAATTAACTAGGACTGGGCTCTTAGTCACTTCAGAGAAAAAATAATAATCAATTCATTCACAGACATATGTGTTTATTTGTTGAAATCTCTGGTTTCTCCTGCCAGACAAAAATGTCCACTCCACCAAATGCTTCTTTCAGTTCACCCTGTTTAGAGACAGAGAAAACCTTCAAGAACCCATGTGCAATTAAGGAGCCATCCATCTGCCCATGAAAATAAGAAACTGAAAATTTTTCAGAGTAGTCATTAAAAACACCTTAAATCAGCACATCAATACATTTGACACTGTTCTCTCTAAACCCTAAAGTCGCTGATTAGAACCAAAGTTGTATGCTAGACCTAGTCTGCAGTTTTATAATAAACAATGTGTTGAATGTTCTATCATCTCAGAGGTTTCCTAGGGCCCTGCCAACCATGTCTTGGCAAGTCAAAGCTAGGCACACCAGGTAACACTCATTTGTTTCTGCTAATGCTGCATCTCCTGAGGCAGGAAATGACTTAATATGGCCACTATAATTGGTGCAGTATTAAGTGAAGAGCCACACTCCCAGAATGGTGACCCTTTTTCTCTTCCTCCTGTCCCTTCCTTTTTGTCCCTTCTTACTCTTTCCTCCAAAATATTCTGCATGAATATTTAAATAGGATTGAAGCTGAAAGTCATTGTTCATGTTCCTTTTGATTTTCTTTTTTAACATTTTGGGTTAGTTTTTTTTTTTTAATACAACTAAATTAATATAAGCTGGTTAAATGTTACCTAGATTTTTATATATAGTTCATTATATATACTGCTAGTTAATTATATAGTTTAATGGAGGAGAGAAGAGTTTAATTTGTCAGCATTTTTTTTGTAGTTAAAATGCAGTAATTTTTAAATTTACACTAGTACTCCAATATTACTATCATAGCATCTCCCTTAGTCAAATTTGTCTCTTTATTTCCTTTCAAATTCTCCATGCTTTTGCATGGGTCTTCATCTTGAATAATTTGAAACCTGACAACTCTATCTTCCATGAAATATGCATGAGAAACTGAGTTATAACTTCATTTTCCACTATATTTTTAACATCTCTCTTCTATAAACAGTGCACTTCACAAGCTTGTTTCACTTTTTAGTATTCTTGGGAACTTTATCATCTGTATAATTAATTATGAATATGTTTGTTTTGGTTATTTTACCAATTAACCAACAATTTATAAACCCTAAGGTTCAAAAGATTGAATATGTGTTTAACTACTTTAGTTAAATACCATGGGTATTTGGCCAAAGGTTATGCAGAACCCCAAGAAGGATATCTGGAGAGCATGGAAACTGGATGCAAAGAAACCCTATGGATGATTCCAACATAAGACACTCTGAGACATTTTTGAAAAATTGAGTTGACATCTCCAGTTTTATATCTCAATGTCTGTATATAGGTATCTAAATCATCATACTCCAAGTCACATTTCCCTGGGAAAAAAAAAAAAAAAGACTATTATGTAACATCTGGAGGAAAACTTAGGGAAGCATGATAAAATACTAAAATTCCGCCAAGGAATTTGTGGAAAAACATTAAAAGTCATTGTATACTTCAAAATATCTTCCTCTTTCTTACTGTTTGTGATCCTTGAAGCTGTCTGCATATTAATGCATCATTCACAAAGGCCTTAAGTCAATTTCTTCTCAAGAAAATTAATTTCCATTAAATGTCAATCAGATAAGAAATTTTACCAATTCACTGTTTTCTTCCTCCCTTTCAAGGCAGTGATTGTGATAAAAGTCATAGAATGTTACAACAGAAGTTACCTTAAGCAAATCTAGGCTAGCACTTATTTTTAACTTTTTTTTAAGATTTATTTTTATTTATTAATGTATACAAGGACTGGGGTGTAGACTAGAGGTGTGAGGGGTGAGAGGACTCAACAGAGCCAGAGTGGGGAACAGAACAGGCAGATCTACTGAAACACACTGCTGAGGGGAGCAGTGGGTGAGACAGGAGAGGTCTGCTATGTCATGTGGGTTAGCTCCCTGGCTTGGGATCTAACTCAAGATGCAGTGGCTGGTGATACCTTGCCCTTGCGTCACCAGGAAGGCCCCTATTTTTAATTCTTATACACAGAAAAAAATTTCAGATAAAATTTTATCATATAATAAGCAGTTTCTAGCTATGAGTTCTCAATGTTTTATTGCTATAGATGGCCCCACACAGGTAAATTTCTTTAAAATTGTGGAGTTCAGTTCGAGGACAATAATGTTAATGAGTTTAGAGAAACGGATTCCAGGTCCTGCTTTTTCAATTAGGTTTTACAACTACCACCAACTATAAATTTTTTTTTAAAAATAGAATCTTTAATGTTGGAGGGCCTCCTTGGTGACACAGGAGCTAAAGACAATGCTATCAAGCTATCCGCAACCACTGCAGCACGAGTTTGATCCCTGGCCGGACAGGGAGCAACCCACATGGTGCGGCAGAACTCTCCTATCTTACCCGCTGCTCCCCTCAGCAGTGTATTTCAGTAGATCTACCTGTTCTGGTCCCCACTCTGTCTCTGGTGAATCCTCTCACCCCCTCCCACACCTCTGGCCTGCATCCCAGCTCTTGTATGCATAAATAAATACATCTTTAAAAAAAAAAGAACATTTAATGTTGTAATGTGATGTAAGAAACTACAATGAGATAAAATAACACACCAAAATCCTTGTCAGGAAAAACCTTATATTTATTTGGAAGAAAGATCTGTACTTGAATAAGTCAATTGTGATGGGAAGGACTATCTGCCTAATGAAAGGCTGTGATAAAGTTGCTCTGTATAGGAAAGGGTGAAAGATACCAGGTTCTGAGGAAAATATCTGGAAAAAATTATAATAAAGGAGCCAGTGAGAAAGGACACAGATTAACCAAAGACAGAACAGTGAAGAACACCAGTGGTGTTATGATGGAGGTGAGAATTTGGAGAAATTATTTAATGAAGGGAGAATTTTTGGTGTAAGATAGGTGTCCCATTCTCTCTCCTATAAATCTTCATTTACCTCTATACTGAACACTTAAGGTTTTGTTTTAGTGCATTTGAAATAAAGAGACATGGAAATGTCCTTAGCCAGCTTTGTGAGGCCTGAAAATCTACCCTTGTGATTGCAGAAATGCAAGGTTGTGGATAGGACTTTAATTTGGATTGCAGAATAAGGAAAAATTATCTGATTAATCATCAAAATATATTCCCTTTGTACATTAATTTTGTTGCACAAATACTCTACACATTTAAACTTTCCATAGACTACACATATACCCTCCCCTTAAAAAAACAATAAAACAAATCCTATAATACTATATTTGTTATTGTTAAATTAGTTAATCAATGCCAGTTAAGGTAGCCACGTGGGGGGCCCATGTAGGTAAACCAAGCCCATAAATGTTTCAAGGTTACCACATCAAAATACTAAGAACAGGGCCTCCCCGGTGGCACAGCAGGTTGAGCACAGCACTGTGAAGCTGTCCGCAGCCTCTGCAGCGCCAGTTCGATTCCTGGCCGGCCAGGGAGAATCCCACATGGCGAGGCAGACCTCTCCTGTCTCGTCCGCAGCTCCCCTCAGCAGTGTATTTCAGTCAGTCTGCCTGTTCTGCTCCCTGCTCTGTCTCTGGTGAATCCTCTCACTCTCCCGTGACTCTGGCCTGTACCCCAGCTCTTGTATAAATAAAAATAAATCTTTAAAAAATTAAAAACACTAAGAACAACCAATTACAAATTGCAAACAAGGTTTTAACCCACAGTCTGTTGCGTCGGGAAACACCGCACTGATAAAGAAACACAGGAGTAGTGGAGCAGGCTGCACAAAGCAGGATGCTGATGGAGAGCAAGGTCCTGGCCGTTTTTATTGATAGAAAAATCACACAGCATCAGCTACGTGGGGTAGGAGGACAAGAAGAAAAAGATGCATGAAACTAAGGAATATGATCCAGGGCTTGGGGAGACAAGAATCTGCTGACCAGATAATTTTTTTTTTTTTTAAGATTTATTTATTTATACAAGCACTGGACACAGTCAGAAGCGCGGGAGGGTGAGAGAATTCACCAGAGCCAGAGCGGGGAGCAGAGCAGGCAGAAGGACCAAAGTACACTGCTGAGGGGAGCAGCGGGCGGCAGGAGAGGTCTGAGCGCCCTACCCTCCTCCAGTGGCCGGGGAGCAGCCGGGGATCGAACCGGCGCCAGGGAGCTTTGGGCAGCTTCGCAACCCAGCATTCAACCGCTGCGCCACCGGGGAGGCCCTGACCAGATAATTTTTATCAGCTTAACAACCAAGTGTTGTAATCGAAACCATACCTTAGCTCCGGGCCATGTTCTACTCTTATCAACAAGGCTTTCCACTGATCAGCTTCTGGAGTCCCTTGTCATATATCGGTCCTCGCCCCCCCCCCCCGCCCCCGGGGCATTCCCTGTCATACCTCTTGATGCATACCCTTCCCAGAGTGAGCAAGCTTTCTGCTCTCGGTTGATTTGAAAGGCTCCTTTTAAGGTTTGGCTCCTATGACTGATTGACCGGTTTCTGAAAGTCACTTCTGACCTTTTATAGGAATGCAGAACTGCAGGAAACAATAATGGCGACCAAACAGGCTGCTTAAGTCTAGCAGACCTACAACAGTCAATCAAATAACTAAGTTTTTTACTCCTGCACTGTCTCTATATTGCCTTTTCCTCCACACCTGATGGTGAAGCACTATTTTCTATTGGTGCTGCACAGTTCAATGCAATTCAATCTTTGCTCAAATAAGTACTCAAAAATGTTTAATATGCATCAGTTATCTTTTTTTTTTTTTTACTAAGAGTAGTGGTTATATATACTATGACCTATATGGACTGAATATTTAGAACAGTAGTGTAGGGTCATTTAATAATGTTGGCATTAAAATGCACTCATGGCACCAAATTGGGTTAAATAATATCTTGGAGCTCATATGTGTTTAGTTAATCTAAATCATGGATGTTCTTTATATCTGTTATCATACATGATCTTTTAGTATGACACTCAAAGACATAGTAAACATATTTGCATTTTACACAGTGCTCTCAATCATAAATTTCTATGGAACAGATTGGTTTGTATGGATATTACCTTGTCACATAAAAAGTAATTAAGATTGTTTAGCTCAGTTTTTTCTCAACATTTTTTATCTGTTTCATATCTGAAATCTACTAAGAGCTTTGAAAACATGATTTATTCTGTTAGAAAAGCTTAAATTTCTGTGCATAATGATATTAATGTTAAATAAGTCTGTATTTCAGATTCATCAAGCATAATGATAATATTTTGCATTAATAAGTCTTCATATTTTACATTTTGGAATTGACCTTTTTCTAAAAACACAATTTAGATTTCATCATCAATTTCAAAATTGATGATTTTTCATTAAGAAACAAAAATATTCAGTAACTTTCAACTACACATATGCTTTCTAACCATAGTTACCAACAAAATTACGTAGTAAATAATCAGTTAAAAAAATAATATATTGGAGCCTCCCTGGTGGTGCAAGGGGTTAAGATGCAACCTATGAAGTTATCCACAGCCACTGTAGCACGAGTTTGATCCCCGGCCAGGGAGCTACCCACATGGCGCAACAGATCTCTCCTGCCATGCCTGCTGCTCCCCTCAGCAGTGTATTTCGTCAGTCTGCCTGTTCTGCTCCCCGCTCTGGCTCTGGTGAATTCTCTCACCCTCCCATGCTTCTGACTGTGCCCAGCGCTTGTATAAATAAATAAATAAATAAATAAATAAATCTTTAAAATAATAATAATAATACTATGATAAAACTCAATTGCAAGGTAATCATCTTCAGAATAGGAATAGGGATTATAATGATACTGCTTCTTAGATATCAAACATGTACTAGGAACCCCTCTAAGTAATTTTACTGATTATTTTCTTTAAGTCTCCAAACAACCCTAGAAATTAATTTTTCTCATGATGAAGTCATTGAGATACAGAGCTACTTGGATAATGTACCAAATATTACAAAGTAATAGATAACCAATTCTACCTCCAAAACGCAAAGGCTTCCAATGTGCAAACGTCATGAGGGTTTAGTTCAGTGAGTTTTGAAACAATCTAATTTTAGATTTGGTGTAATGAATTGAGAAAATATTGTTATATCTAAAACAAACAGATGCATCTGCATCTCCAAATTGTAGCTTACATGAAGAAGTAATCTTGAATTTTGAAACTGCAAATCTGTTTAGTTTTTAGTTCCATGAACAAAGTGTTCATGGAAAAATGCTTGGAGCACAGCAAAACAAACAAGCAAACAATAACCCTAAAAATCTTCCCCTTCTATTGCTAGCTAATAATTGAGATAATATGCCAAGTGATTGACCATTTCTGTAGAACTCAAAATACAGTGTTTAATGGCATCTCTGCCAATTTAATTTCAGTAACTCATTTATAAAAGTCCTTTGGGATAAACTTTTTTCAAAAACATGTCTTAAAGTCAAACTAGAAAAACTTGTATAAATCCTTTTTTTTAAAGCTGAAAGAATTTTTAAAGAGGACTTATTCAAATTAAAAGATGCTACTAAGGCAAACAAACTTGAGCTACACTTGTTTCTATGGTATCCACATACCTTTCTTTACACACATACACACAACTTACAATTCCCTTCCCTTTAATTTTTTACCATTTTCTTATTTTAAAACTCAACAAGATAATAACTAAGACATGGAGGTTAATAACATAATTTAAGCCAAGCATATTTTTTTATGAAAAAGCAGATAACTAAGGCAGTGTGAATATGCTTCATTATTTGAATTTTCTCTCTCAATTTTATTTTATCCTGCAAAGAGAGGGAGAAAGAAAACATACAGACACTTGTAGAATCTCTGGGATACTGATTTCATCTCCTCCTTATTTCCTGCAGAAATGGTGGCTTTGAAAGTGGCTCCCTCTCCAGCATTAATTAGTTATTTATAATGTGCCAGTGGTTCTCCTCTTACACTTAATATGGGGAAAGATACAAAATGAGCACTGTGCAAAATACTTGGCAAATAAAGCAAAGAAGCAATTTTGTTGGTTTTCCTCTAGTTTCTCCAACAGAAACTAAATGAAAAATCACATTTTTTATAGTAATAGTCTTTAAAGCCTCAAGGTGAATAAAGATTTAGGAAAATGGAAAGATTCATAAATAAATCTACTAGATCTTATATGCATCTAAGGAAATGTTAAATACTGTCTTGGAATTATAAATAGTATCTGTCATAGAAGGTTTTTAACTATTTTGATGCTATCACAAAAGAAATAGAATAAAATAAAAAACCCACAATCCTTATACTTTTGAAATAATATAAAGTCAACAGAAATAATGAATAGATTTTCTGATAGACTAAAATAGATATCAATGAGTAGAAAAGATGGAACATATCTAATTAAATGGAAGTTAACTTGAAATAAATGTAAAATCAGTTAATAATAAAGAAAAATTATTGAAAGTCATGGAGATCTACTTATAAGCAAATTTGTCAGATTTGGGCATTTTAGTTGATGATTCTTCTATTAAAAGTCAATTATGGACTATATTAATAAAAATAGACTATATTAATAAAAATACAGACTGTCAGGGAAGCATCAGAGAACACAACCTATGAAAAAAAGAAAATTATCACCTTATTCCATGTTTCTCTGATGAGTGTATTTAATTTAAAACAACTATGGACAAATAAAGATCTGTTGAAAGGCAAGCAACAAGAGGGTATGGGAATTCTATCATATGAAGTAAAGCTGAAGGATTAGGACACAGAGCTTAGACAAAAAAAGATTAGGGCAAATGTTGGAGAAGAGAGTAAGTTTTCTCTTTCTCTCACTATGTGAGTCAGGTCTGATTCTTCTCAAAATGACATCTGGGCCTCAAAGACAGAAAAATGTTCCAGAACTCAAAACTGTGTCCTTATGGAGTAGGTTGTCATGTTTGTCAGATCTCTTTTGCCCACAAGTGGAAAAAAAAAAAATTAAGGAAGGAAGGACATAATGACCCACACACTTGAGAAAACCAATGGTGCTAGCTCTGGGCACAGTGCTTACGGAGATTCAAAGGCAACATCACGCTCTCCATTTCTGAGCTTTCAACTCTTGTGTGTTTGGTTTCTTTCTAAGGCAAGCTTTTGATATAAGAGACCTAAGAGGACCACTGTCTACTCCAAGCTTGCCAGCACTTGAATTCCCAGGAAAAAGAAAGTAGCCCTTATTTCCATTTGTGAGTTATAATAGAGAAGGCTCCCAGGTGGCCACTTCTTGGACCAATACCTATAGACAGGGGGAGAGATGCTAGGAAAGACCTACCCTGGCTCATGTTCTGCTCCTAAAAGCAGAGCAATATGATTGACATCACAGAATCACTCTGAGTAGAAAAGAGGACACGTGGGACCTGTGTAGGCAAAAATAAACCAGCAGTAAAGCAAAACAAAATTAAATTAAAAGGGATGTTACCACAGCTATTTGGGATGGTAACAATTTTTTTCATCTTGAATATGTTTAAGCAGAAGTTTAAAAACAACCTCTCAGTGACAAATGGTCAATTTAGCCCTTGTCAGCTGTGGGACCTGGCAAGTCCTCCTCGTTTCTTGTTCAGTCAACAGGTGATCACTGAGCATGTACAACATGGCAGGCCATGTGGACATGACGCTGCACCAGACACATAAAATTCTCCTCCTGAAAAACTTACAACCTACAGTCTCTAAACTGTAAAAGATGCTATATTTTCCACATAACATGAGTGCAATTAAAAAAAAAAGGTATGTGGAAACTATTATAAAAAATATATGAATGCAATATATAAAGAAGCATAATTAGAATAACTAATATTTGTGCTGGGAGAGGTAGAAGGGAGTTAAAAGCAAACTTCATCTCTAAATGGATTTTATATACACAAGCCATGTACAGCCTGCCCTGTTCTACTTGATGCCCTGTGATCTAGTCCAAAACTAATTATTTCATTATTTCCAGAAATTATCAAGGGAGAAAAAGCCCAGGGAGGCTTCTCAGTCAGGGATTAGGCCTAGACTATCTAGAAGACTATTTCATAGGCCATAAATACTATGATGTTGCTCTGGGTGAGTTCCACAGCAGGCTTCTCCCAGGCCTCCAAGAGTGGCACAAAGCAGGGCAACTTCTCAGAGTAGCCATAGTCTCTCAGCACCCACACTTCCAGAACACCAATGGCACTGGCCAGCTAAAGTAAACCTTGAAGGGCCTGGAACAACCTTGGGAAGAGTAAGTGCCCCTATCACCAGACACAGTTGACAGGGCTGAGAACAGCACTATCTTATCCACCAATGTGTCTCCAGTGCCTCACATATTTTCTCTTTTTTTATTTTTATATTCCCTATATAATTGCAGCCCCGATTTTGACCCCAAACCCTCCTTTCCCCCACCCCCAAAGAGTGTCATTGGTTCATAGTTGTTTGTTGATTTTGATTTTTTCCTTTCTTATAGTTATTCTTTTTCCTGGTCCATATTTAGGTTTTCTAGATTCCTGTTATGAGTGAGACCATCTTTTTCTTTCTGGCTTATTTCGCTGAACATGATCCCTTCCAGCTCCATCCATGTTGCTGCAAATTGCATGTGTTTATCTTTTTTGAATGCTGAGTAATATTTTCTGTGTGAATATCACTATTAGAGAAACATACTATAAGTCTAAATATCTTTTTTGGAAAATTCTTTTTGTGAGTCACAGTCACTTCATTTTTCTACATCTCCACTTTCTAAACTGAGGGTCAAATGAAAATTAGTGTGAACTCATTCATAAACTCTAAAACACTAAATACATTTAAAGGATAAATAATGGAATATTGCTTCTTCTTACAGGTGGTGCTATTTCTTACAGGTGGCCTAATACTGACATTGTATTGCCTTGAATAAGTGCCAACCTTCCCATTGAAATCAACCTATTTAATGAAAGCAATTTAAAGTTTAAGAATTTGCTGTTTGGCGTTCCTGGTGGTGTAGGGGTTAAGTCTCAGCGCTATCAAGCTGTCACCAGCCACTGTGGCATGAGTTCAATTCCCAGCCAGGGAGCTAACCCACACGGCGCTGTGTTATCCACTGCTCCCCCAAGCAGTATATTTCAGTAAATCTGCCTATTTTGCTCCCCATTCTGTCTCTGGTGAATCTTTTCACCCCTGCACCTGTGGCCTACACCCAGTTCTTGTATGCATAAATAAATAAAAATAAATCTTAAAAAAAGAATTTGCCATTATCCATGAGATTCAAATACTTTTGTTTCATTTTGAATGAAAAAAAAAAAAAAAAGTGACCAAGTAACCTTGTATTTGAAAGAGAAAAGATTGATGGGAAAGGTTGTTTGGAAATGTGGAAAAATTAAGTTTCTTACCATTTTTTCAGACTTTACCTGATTATATCACTCATATTTTTTCCCCAGATACATACATGCTATAGTGACAGCTTCTGATCTATTGATATGAAATTTCAGGATTAAACAAAATATCTAAATCAGTCAGTGCTTGCCAAAGCCTGGTGCCTAAGCCACCAGACCAGGAATGTCAGTTTAGACCTGGGTTAGATTTGGTCCACATAAAACATCTTTAAACCAGCCATTGAAAACCGTGTGGCATTTCTTTTTAGTTCCTAAATAATAATGTCATACTTCCATTATAAGAATAAACCAAAAATTATCTGAAGAAATTTCATTCCATCTGAGGAAGGCAAATAGGACACAGACACCATGTCCAGATGGCTCAAAATGAAAATTTCCAGAAGCAATTGACACAATATTTACTTCAAAGGGGACATTTAAAATGAATGAAGAGCTCCACCCCTAGATAAGGACCATTGCTTTGGGATTGAAATGTCAATGAAATGACTGCTTTTTGTTTTTCTATTTTAAACATAAAATGAGTCCATGAATTTTTGAGTTAAAGAATTTTTTCAGATGTTCAGTGTTATTTGGGCATTACAGATCAATAGAGTGGTACGTGAGATTTGTTTTGATTCCCATATTGAATACATTAGTAGTTGGCACTGAGAGGATTGGATGCCTTTTCAAAGATCTGCTTGTTTCTTCCTGTTTGTATTAATCTCCAATACCAACAGTTGTTCTTCTGGCAAGGATAAAGATATGTGTGTGTGTCTATATTTTATTTTATTGGAAGGACAACAAAATAAGAGAACCTCTAAAAGTATCTTTTAGGTTTTGATAGTTTCTGAAGTTCAGAGATTTCCAATAAGTGATCTTACTTTTTTTTTCTTTTGATAGAGAGCATCTGTTATCTCAGAGCTGTTTTCCGACACTTTTCCCAACATGGTACACATGGAACAAAGCTGAGAAGAGCTCTGCAAGGATGTGGCAACAAAACAGGAAACCCAGCAACTTTGAGTATAATTGTTGACCGATTTCTAAAGGAGGAAGCATACCTTTGCCAACAATTCTGCTAATAAGATCACCCAATTGTTCTGTATCACCTTACAGTTTTGTCTTCTCTTTCTCGTTTAAGATACATTAATTATCAATAAATGCAAAACAGAGCTCTTTATGCTGCAGTGCAGTTTTCCACAAATAAAGACTGTCTGAACGAAGTTGGTCCCTTCCCATATGCTGGCTGGCTCTCTCTGGTCACACTTTCATACAATTCTGACCTATTTTTCCTACATATTCTGCATGGTGGGGATAGGGGGTAAACAAACAGCTAGCCCACAAGTAAAGAATCCGTTCCTTATGATTCAAAGAATTTCTTTCAAAATTCAAAGGTTTAAGCTTCAAGGGGGAAAAGCAAAATGAGGCAATTGTGGCCAAAGAAAGAGCATTTCATGTCAAAGATATGTAGGCATAGACATTGTAGTTTTTGATATTTGTAACAGAAGAGAATGTACTTCCCTGGCTAATGTATCTGGAGAACTGCTCCTCCTGCAGAAGCACTGGTGAGCAGAGGCAACCAGACCTCCAGAATGGGCGGTTGAGGAATGGACATTTGCTGGACACCTCTGGTTAGCACAGGAGAGCATTTAACTCTAAGTTTTGGTTTACATATCACAATGATTCCAATTTCCCCTGCTTTTACTGCTTCTCGATGTAATATCGGGATGGTTGATTTAGTACATCTTAATTTAGTATACAAAAATCTTTCTTCCTAAAACATGTTGGCTAATATCAGAACCTCTTTTTAAAAAAAATGGTCCTTTTTTACTTCTGAAGAAAATAAACCTACAAAATTGAGAGTGTGATTTTCCCGAGGTTTGTTCTTACTTGCTCTCTCTCTCATACCTCCTCAAATCCTAACCACATGAAACTCAAAATTTCAACTGGCATTACCTCTAAATTATATCATACTATATTGGTTCATTTTTACAGAGAAGTAGACTTAGTTAATTCACACTCTTCAAAGTTGATTCTTGTAGTTTAAATATTTGTGAAAGATCTCTATTGAAGTTAATTTTAGGATATTTTTTATTTTGTTTAGCTTTTTTTATGTAACTTTACAGTAAGTTAGTTTCATTGTTCCCCTGAGGGAAATGATGCTTATATTTTAAAGATGCTGGTCAAAAACTTCGAATTGTTTTCTTCCAGTTGACTGCTTCCAGAAATAGATTAAAATTCACAACAAACCCTCAAATGCCGCTATTCTTTTTTCATATTGAACATTACTTTAATCAAAAAAACCACTTGCACTCTATCATAAAAGTTTGACCAAAAAAAGATACAAACATTAAAATGCTGATAATAAGTACTCATGTCTAATAGAATTTGGGGGAAAATGCATTATACACATACAGAGTTGGAGAGAAGAAGGGTTGGAGTAAGTCGCTTCTGTCATCATTTATGGGAAAAGAAGAAAATTTTAATTAGAGATTATTTAAAAATCTCATTAGAAATTATTTATGTAGGGCCTCCCCGGTGGTGCAGCGATTGAGCGCTGGGTTGCGAAGCTGCCCGCAGCCTCTGCAGCACCGCTTCGATCCCTGGCTGCTGCCCGGCCACCGGCGGAGGGTCCCACATGGCGCGCAGACCTCTCCTGCCACCCGCTGCTCCCCTCAGCAGTGTACTTCGGTCCTTCTGCCTGCTCTGCTCCCCGCTCTCGCTCGGTGAATTCTCTCACCCTCCCGCGCTTCTCACTGTACCCAGTGCTTGTATAAATAAATAAAAATAAATCTTTTAAAAAAATAAAAAAAAAGAAATTATTTATGTAATATCTGATTTAATTGGGCACCAAAACAGCTCTCTCTCACTGTAGTACTTCGGACGTTGAGGTTGAAAACTTTTAAGGAGAAAACCTTGCTCGTTTTCTTGCAACGTTAGAATAGACTCATTTCTTAAAATTCAAATAGAAACCAACTAATTAGACTAGGTGCAAAACCAATGCTTTCATATATATATATATATATTCAGCAAAGTTTGTGTGCAAACATTATTAAACAATTTGTAAGTGTCTGCCTTCCGTGGCTTTTGCACATATGTGTGCAATGTATACATGTGGCTGTAGCCAGAATGAAAACCATCTTTGTGTATTTACAAAGTTCCTTTTTAGTGAATCCAAGTTTAATAAAATGTCATATGCAGCAAAATATTAGGAAGGAGCCATTTAAAAATCAAAGGGTTCTATTTTCTCAGGTGCTTTCACAGGCAAGAAAAAGAGTTCTTTTTAAATGTTCAGAGATATACAGGATAGAGTCAAGAGGGCTTAAATAATCCCCAGCCTCTGATAATATCATCATGAACTGTAACTCTCTCCCAAAAATGCTGCTGGATGTAATTGCCAAAGGCAGACTTCATTCAGAATGGATGTTTGTTCAGAATTCAGATAGTCTTATTTCTAAACGTAAAATAAGATAACAAAATATTGTGAATGTATGGGATCGAATAGCTCTTCATCAGTCAGCTCTTTATCAGTTGGTTTGAAGTTCCTGGATCATATGGAATTCTTGCCAACTTTGGACTCTTTATTGAACTAATTATTTTTCCTCATTTTTATAATTGCCATGATTTTGAGGGTTTTTTTCCTAGATAACACTGCATTATTCTTCCCAATATGTTTACATTGTCCCTCTGTCTCCTAATAATTCTCTGATCAGTCTAGTCATAAGCTACCATAAAAATTGTGATTAGTTCCTAACTATATCAGGAAAAAAAAAACCTGTTTTCTTTGTTTATTTTAAGGCATTATTTAAATTTATAATTCATTTGCAATTTATAATTCATTATTGCCCTAATTAAAACATCAGATTTCCCCTACCTGTCCCTGCCCCCCAAAAGATCACTGTGTTTAATCTAATCTGCAAAAGGAAGCATTCATCAGTCTCAGCTATGCAGGGTTCTCTCAGCAACATCCTCCCCTTCCCAGACATTCCCTTTACTAAAATGTCTGGCTCACCGCAGCTAAATACACCCATATGGTCAGCCCCAAAGATTGCCTTTAACAAACAGGCCAAATGAAACATTCAGAATGTCTGTCTGCACAGAGAGGACATTAGCATGTACTTTTCAGAAAATGACTGGAGTGTGGTTTTATTGGAAATTACGGTGCTAAAACAGAGAGATACAGAGAAAGACAATGCTTACGCATGGTGTCCTGGTTTCCATAGAGACACCTCATTAATCCATTCTTTCCTTTCATAGCAATAAAATGTTTATATAGATCATATGACTACTCAAAATAAAGATTATAGTTCTTTGTCCCTTGCAAATAGATATGGCATGTGACCAAGTTTTGGTGAGTGGAACGTCTGCAACTTAACATGGAGAGGCCCGTTATCCCCTTCTTACTTCCTCCATTCTGCTACCAGGAAAGTGGAATTGAAAGGAAGTCATGGAAAAATCTTGGGATGTTGACAACAGTGTAGACATGGTGTAGCGCCATCTCATCACCATGAGATGAAATCTGGATCCCTGCTAACTTATTGGAATTGCTCTCCTCCACCTTTTACATGAGAGAGAAATAAAACTTTCATTTAATATACTTATTCTGGATCAGTGGACTGTATAAGTAGTTGAACCTACTCTTTCTGTGAAAAGTCAGGTTTCACATGCTAGCTCTTAAACACCTAAGCGTCACAACATTAAATTCTGATAACCTTAAGTTTTTATTGTTCTACAAAACTGACTTTTACTTTTTGCCTATCCATCTGGACCTTATTATCAAAATCTCTAAAATTATTGCTCCAATGCCACCCACTGGGTTCTCTTATTATTATATACAAGGAATAAGTTGATGGAAACGTGCCTGGTGAGAGTTTGGGTGCTGGACCAGATTTGGTTCACAAACATAACACAAAATCATGATTAGGGCTTCTACCAAGTTTTAATAGAGACAAAAGTCAAAGTCCTTGGATCTCAGTCAAGGCTAGGGATCATTCTTTTGCTATTTTGCCCTGATGTGTGAAGAGCTATCAGAAACCAAATATTAAATGTACATATTTGAGAAGTTTTTCTAGCTTATCGAACATCTCTGCTGCTTAAAAACTAGGCCCATGATTCACAAATAACTCTTGCTGAATCTGTAACTTCTCTCACTTCATGATTTGGGGATGAGGCAGATAGAGATTAAAACTTTATTCTTACTAATTTCTTGAACCCCTGCCAATTCTTACCTTTGGTTTACCAAGGGGCCAGGTATTCATTATCATTAGTGTTCTATTTAATTATCAGACAGTGATTTTTGGTTGATTCTTCATGAAGCATCCAAGTGAAACAATGTTTCATAGAACACACTGTCTTGCTGTTGAAAGTGTTATCTAATCTAACCTCATAACCAGTACAAAAAGTTATTACAGCTAGTTGTTAGCTGTATGTTTGAGGATATTGCTTAACCTCTCCAAATTTTGGTTTCTCATAAGTGCAAAGAGTTTTACATTACACAGTTAGCATTGGTTCAATAATACTAATTATTACATCCCATGATATTACTACTTGATATAGTTGCTGTTGTTAATAAGATACAGGATTGTATCTTACTGACATCTTACAACAAAGCCTCCATCACATCTGAATGGTGTCAATACTTCAGTTACTCTATGGGTTAAAATGAAAACTCATTCTCTGTAATTTTAACCATCTGCTCTGGATCTTTCTGAAGGGCTTGGAGAATGAATCTACTCCATCCACATGATCCTGACTCTTCCCAGAAAAACGTTTTATTCCTCAGGCTGAATATTTCCAGTGACTCTAACATTCTCAGATATGATAGAGATTCAAGAATATTGCACAAAATTTGTCTCTCCTCTTCTCTGGATGATACCCAGTGTTCCATGTCCTTTTTTTTTTTTTTTAAGATTCATTTTATTTATTTATACAAGCACTGGGTACAGTCAGAAGCGCGGGAGGGTGAGAGAATTCACCAGAGCCAGGGCGGAGAGCAGAACAAGCAGATTGACGAAGTACACTGCTAGGGGGAGCAGCAGGCGGCAGGAGAGTTCTGCGCCACCATGTGGGACCCTCGCCTGGCGGTGGGGATCAAACTGGCACTGCAGAGGCTGCAGACAGCTTTGCAACCCAGCGCTCAACCGCTGTGCCACGCCCATTCCATGTTCTTCTTAAGTATAGACCCAAACCATATAGTTCAGACAGTGACCCGACTTGCACTTTTTATAGAGGGCAGTGAGTAAATACCTGCATCCTCTCAAAAAAAAAAAAAAAAAATCCCAATTTAGAGTGAAGTTTTATTCATTGTAAGGATGGCTTCATTGAAAGTTTCTTCCTCATTTTGCTCCCAATTCTACTTCATCTACATTTAACCACTTTGGTATGATTTATGATTTATAGGAAAGAATTATTGAACAATCAAAGATCTTTATTTATGGATTCATTTTAGATGTTGGGTGAAGTTGGGCAATGTCTCATTTTCCTTATTTATGAAACTGCTCCCCTCCCTATTCCACTAGATTAATCCAAGATTCAAATGAAAATATGAATGATGAAATGCCATATAAATGTTGTACAGTATTGATAACAGTAAATCCAAAATTGTCTGTTCTCATTATTTTCCAATGTTTCAGTCTTTTGTTTATAAAATGGGAATCAAAACACAGAACAATTTGAGACTCAATAGAGTTAATATGTGTGCAATAACATAGATAGCACAGTTCCTGGAACATACTGGTCAACAAATGTTTGATGAGAACTTTGTAACTTATAGTGACTGATTCAGACATTCAAAATGACATAGCCATTATACCCACTTTGTGGTGTTTTACAGGAGTTATGATACTCAATCTGAAAATAGGCCACCTGGAACGACTCACCTACATGACAAAAGAGTTAGATTCAACAAAGTACACTTGGTCACTCTAGATCAGGTTCTTCTACCATTTGCATATTCAGGGCCCTCAGTCATCCCCTCTTCAAAGAAATGAGAACAATAATTTTCAGGATAACACCTTTTTTTCAAGGCATAGCTCTTTGGTCATCTGGTGATCATAAGCTGTTTAAGCAAGATGTCAAAGCAACCACCTGCCAGCTCACAGTTTAATCTATCTGGGCTTTCTCAAATAGGTTCCAAGCTTAATGTTGGCTTAAAGTTGTACACAGATATCATCCTTTAAAATAGGTAAAATCTAGATATAAATTAAATATACAGTGAAAATAAAAATATCAACTTATTAATTTAAAACAATACAAAATTAAACATTCTTTTCTTTTTAAATACTATACTTCCATAATTCTTATTCCTTTGGGCTTTTATTTTCATGTACAAATTGTGTGTGCAATTAACTGAATGAATGATGAAAAGTCTACATTGAATTTCACTTATAAATTTAATATTCATACTTAAATCTTCCTCAATCAAACTTGAAGCAACACTTTAAAAGCAGTAATCCCCAAGTTATTCATTGAAACCTGGACAAAATAAGCTTCATTGGAGAGTGCCTTCCAGAACCAGTTTTGATAGAATTTCCTGTGGACGGCCAACTATGCTAGGCCTGACAAGCAAACAGAAAGCTTGTTTTAGATCTGGAAAAACTCAGAACTGCAAGATTCAGAGAAGGAAAATGGTGGGTAAAATAAAAGTAGAGTAAAAAGGAGACAAAAATATGCAAAGGTACTAAGATTCTGAATTTATATACCTTATAAAATAAATATACAAGTGCTTTTGCAAGTGACAATTTGTATATAAACATAAATTATGATTACAAGCTTATTGAGTCATAGAAATTGAACACCAGAAGTGAACATAGAGACATTCTCTCATTACTGTTTTACAGACAAGAAAACTATTGCGAGAAAGGTTAAGAGTTTGATCTTTGCTCTCTGTCTGGTTTCTAGTTAATAACATAGACATCACCTGGGCCTCCCTGGTGGTACAAGGGGTTAAGTCTCAGCACTATGAAGCTTTGGTAGGCACTGCAGCATGAGTTCAATCCCCAGCTAGGGAGCTGACCCACATGGTGCAGCAGACCCCTCCTATCTTGCCCGCTGCTCCCTTCAGCACTATATTTCAGTCAGTCATCCTATTCTGCTCCCTACTCTGTCCCTGCTGAATCTTCTAACCCTCCTACACTTCTGGCCTATACCCCAGCTCTTGTATGTGTAAATAAATCTTAAAAAAATAATATTGACATCATTAAAATAGACATTATTTTTAAAGTTCAATAATCTGTGTTTTAATAGGAAGGTAAACAAAATTTGAATAGGAACTAATCCTCTGAGATTTGAAATCTATTCCATATCATTATTATACCCTTTGAGGGTGGTCCAAAGGACCCAACAACTAGCTTCTCCCATTGGCTTCTGTGCATTTTCCATGGTTGAGTCTCTGATTTTCTCCCTCCCCTTTTACACTGCTCACATGGCATCTGATCTAGTCCTGTAGATTCGGCAGTTCTTCAGCAAAGGTCTTTGCCACAGTTTATGAGTGTGTAAACTGTTAATTTACTAGATAAAAAAAAGGAAAAAGCTACAGGCTATACCACTAATGTTTCTCCTTAAAAGAAAGTATACAAGAATAGAGTATAAAGACTCAAAAGCATCACAAACTACAATCATTTTATTAAAGCATTATGAACTAAAAAACAGATTAAGTGGAGACTTTCTTTTCAAGGTTAAAAAGGATTCACATGAGTGTGAACACATATGATAAAAAAAGATGTGTAAATGTTAAAAACTGGAAAGGTACTTAAAAATGACATGGATATATTTAAAATTAGATTAAAATGACTCTTGGTTATTAAGTGGCAAATATCTGTGTCCTTAAATACTGAAATTTTTTGAAAATAGAATATTTTTAGAAATGATATGCTTTATATTGTCTATGATTCATGATATCATTTGGAATAATAGCATACTTGGACAATGACAACTAAGTCTGGTTATATTTTTATCAAACTAGGTGATACCATAATAAAAATTAGATTTGACATAGGATTACTATAAATTTCTTTTCGTCCCCCCTCCACTTTATTTCTATTTAAACAACCATGGAAGGGCAAAATGAAAATGTGTAAACAGTTTACTCTAGAACACTTATAGAAAATGTTTCTTAATGTGGCTACATTTTTTTTTCATTTTCCCCATGAAATGCAATAGTGATGTTGGATAAAGAACTACATATGTCAGTACTATTTCAGCCATTATGCCTGTAGGTATAATTAGATTTTCTTGCTTGAAATCCATGCTATTATGTGAGTTCTTGGCATGGCATTGCTGTGAGCAATCATCACTGAATATCTACAATAGGCTTGTAATGAGACACATATTTATATTAGCACCACATTTTTTTTTCCAATTGCAGATACAGTCTCCTTTTTCAAGATTGAAAAAATTCAAACTCCCTCTAAACATCCTGTATGATCTTATGACACATCATATGTTGATAACAAATTTTAGATTTTCCTAAATGTTCATAAATAGTCAACATATATCATGAGTAAGTGTGAATGACAGATTGCTTAGGAGTGTTTAAAAAGGTAATGAGGGCCCCCCTGGTGGCACAGCAGTTGAGCACTGGGTTGCAAAGCTGCCCGCAGCCTCTGTAGCACCAGTTCAATCCCCGGCCACCATGCGAGGGTCCCACATGGCGCACAGACCTCTCCTGCTGCCCGTTGCTCCCCTCAGCAATGTACTTCATCCATCTGCCTGTTCTGCTCCCTGATCTGGCTCTAGTGAATTCTCTCACCCTCCCATGCTTCTGACTGTGCCCAGTGCTTGTATAAATAAATAAATAAATAAATAAATAAATAAATAAATAAATAAATCTTTTAAAATAAATAAATAAATGAAGCTCTTCTTAATATAAATAAATAAATAAAAGGTAATGTGTGTATATACATGTATATGTAATATATGTGTTTGTGTGTACAGACACGCGCACACCCACACTGACTGCATCTCCCACTGGCTGTGTAAATTACAGGTCTTACTCTCATTAAAACAATTTCTTTATCTGTAAAATGGAAACAAATATATCAACTTCATAAGATTGGCATTCAGTATAAAATACTGTTTTCTAGTCTCCACCTCATCCTTGTACTCTGAACAAAATGGTCATAGTGTTCCCCTCAGTTTGACCAAACTTTAAACAGACTTTAGGACCCTAAACTCTCTTTTCTTAGATAATTTACTTTAAGAAATTTGCAATTGTGAATTCTTTATTTGCCCCAATAGATTTACATTGAAATGTAAATCTTCTTTCAGATGCACATCAGTTTTATAAGCCAGGAATCTCTCCCTAGAACCTGGGAGCACATTTGCTTGAAATGTAATCATGAAGAAAGAGGGGAACTTCCAGGACCAGTTCCACAGTACTAGAAAGACAAAAAGCTTAGACATTGCCTCTCCCTACTATCAATCAAAAAGCTGAACAGACTGAAAACTTCATTACTCTTCTAGGACCCTTAAACTCTTAAAAAACTTAAAACCCTTAAAAAAAATCTGAGGACAAAGAACAAACCATACCTCTAAGACTGGGCAGACAGACAGGTAAGGAGACACAGTTAACTAGAGCAGAGATTCACAAGAGGAAACTGCCATGGGAATTAGCACCAAGATAGGAAAACCTGAACTCTAATGATGAATTGGTACAGGTTCTATGTGGATAAGTCTGACAGTTACAAACTCCAAGGAAACCCAATCATAGGGTGTCCTTTCTCCAATTTTGTAAGATTTACCTACATGAACTCAACCAGGTTCACTATCAGTATCAGAGAGAAATCCCCTTCATGCTTTTACAAGAAGAGGGGGAAATCAACCTTTTAGAAATATGCCACAGAACTCTGTTCTTAACAAGGGCTGACCTCAAAAGAGACTGGTTAACTAATCTGCTGGGGTATAATCAGAATCTAAGTGACCTGGGAGAAGAGAATACCCAATTTCAGCCCACTCTAGCCATCTTATCCTCTAGCCATCTTATCCCACCTAACCGCAAAGGGACACATACACACACACACACACACACACACACACACACATAAGTTCAAAGTCAAGACGCATATGCTTATTAAAAGACTGAGACCTAATCACAGGCCTATAGAACACTTTACTCCTTCCACGCCTCACCATCATATTATTAAGGGTTTAATAACAGCAATTCGTTTTGGTTGGTATATCATGTTGGGCTAACCAGAAAAATGATGACATACCAAAAAACCAAAAAATGCAATTTGAACAGACAGAGCAAACATTAGAACCATATATGGCAGAGGTGTTAGAATTATCAGGCCAAGATTTTAAAACAACTATGATAAATGTGCCATGGGCTAAAAAGGACAAAGTAAACAGTGTGCAAGAACAGATGAGAAAATTTTGGGTAAAGGGTGGTTCTGTTAACAGCAGAGAGGGGTACCCCCAGACCCCCAAACTTGCATTCTGTAATGGGATCAAACCATCCATGCACACAAAGACAAAGCATATTTATTAGGAAAGAACTTTAATAGGGTTAGTGTGCATAAAGAAAGAAGAGAAGAAAGCACAATAGTTTTCCAATAAAATACCCAAAGTTACCCATCCCCTCATGGCTAAATGCCCAGTCAAACATGTTGGCCCAAAGTGGGGCCCCTGAAGCTTGAGAGATTGTCACAAGTCTAAGGTACCTTCTGGTGGGGACACAAGGAAGGCAGAGTTTGGGGTCAGGCAAGTCTGGGATGAATGGAGCAAAATTAAAGTACAAATGAAGGTAACAACTGCCACTGTCAGCCTCCCTATGTCTCTCATCTACATGTATCTTCCAAGTGTCTCTATATATATCTCTCCTCCATGAGTTTCTTCCAAGATAGAAAGTACAATGCCTAGAAGCAAACAAGCCCTTCTTCTCCACATATCTCTACACTGTGTGTCACCTAGCTCACCTACTAAAAATACACAGATAGACCAATCAAATACAATAGAGACTAGAAATAGGTGCACAGACCTATAACCAATTGATCTTTGACAAACAATGATATTCCATTAGACAAAGAATCTTCAACAAATGGTGCTGAACAATTAGACATTCACTTGCAAACAAGATTAATGTAGACACAGACACTATACCTTCACAGAAATTAACTCAAAATGGGTCATACACCTAAATGTAAAATGACAAACTATAAAATTCCTAGAAGTTAGCACAGGAAAAAACCTAGAAAACCTCGGGTATTGTGATAATTTTTTTTTGATACGGTAACAGAAACATGATTCAGAGAAATGATTAATGGACTAGACTTTATTAAAATGAAAAATGTCTGATCTGCAAAAGACAATGTCGAAAATTAGGACACAAGTCACACACTGGAAGAAAGTATTTTCAATGGATAGATCTGATAAAAGACTTATTAAAAAATATACAAAGATCTCTTAAATCTCAACAATAAGAAAACAATC
Source organism: Talpa occidentalis (assembly GCF_014898055.3). Taxonomy (NCBI): domain Eukaryota; kingdom Metazoa; phylum Chordata; class Mammalia; order Eulipotyphla; family Talpidae; genus Talpa; species Talpa occidentalis. The sequence continues at coordinate 54,291,240 of NW_023604861.1, read as the reverse complement.
TGACTTAAAAATATCCACAGACCTTAACAGACATCTCATTAAAGATTTGTAGATGGCAAAGGAACTGACAAAAATAATCTCTTTGTCATATATAATCAGGGGAATGCAAATCATAACAACAATGAGATAGCACTGCACACATATTAGAATGAGCAAAATGCAGAAAATTGACAGCACCAAATGCTGGTGAGGATATAGAGCCACAGAAACTCTCATACATTGCTGGCAGGAATGCAAAATGGCACAGCCACTCTGGAGAAGAGTTAGGCAGTTTCTTAAAAAACTAAACATACTCTTAGAATAAAATCCAACAATTATACTCTATAATAATTATCTAAAGAAACTGAAAAATGTGTACACAAAAACATATGCAAGAATGCTTACAGCAGCTTAATTCATAATGTTCAAAACTTAGATGTTACCATGATGTCCCTCCATAAGTAAGTAAATAGGGCCTCCCTGGTGGCGCAGGTGGTTGAGCGCAGTGCTGTGAAGCTGTCCACAGCCTTTGCTTTGTGGATTCGATCCCAGCCAGCAGGGGAGATACCCACATGGTGTGGCAGACCTCTCCTGTCTCGCCTGCTGCTCCCCTCAGCTGTGTATTCTGGGAGCCCCAAAGTCCTTCAAAAAATCCTGATCTAGGTCCTCCCCTGGTAGCACAGGCAGTGGAGCACAGCACTGTGAGGCTGTACGCAGCCTCTGCAGCACGGGTTCAATCCCGGCTGGCCAGGGAGATTCCCACATGTTGTGGCAGACCTCTCCTGTCTCGTTGCTGCTCCCCTCTGCAGTGTATTTCGTCAGTCTGCCTGTTCTATTCCCTGCTCTGTCTCTGGTGAATGCTCTCTCACCCTCCTGCACATCTGGCTGGTTCTTGTATGTATAAATAATTAAATCTTTTAAAAAAATAAGTGAGTAGACAAATAAACTGGTAATAGGCTGATAATAAAACTCATATAAGTCAGTAATACATCCAGATAATAGAACATTCAATGCTGAAAAAAAAAATCAAGTTATGAAATTACATGAAGGAACCTGAGATACATATTACCAAATTAAAGAAATTTATCTGAGAATGCTGTATGCTAGATAATTCTAATTAAATGACATCCTGAAAAAGGCAAATTACAGAGGCCATCAAAAAAGACCAGAGATTCCCAAGGTTTGGGGAGATGAAAGGTGGAGCACAGAAAACTTGAAGACAGTGAAAATTCTGTGCATGATACTATAATGATGGAAATTTTGCAAATTTGTCCAAATCTATAGAATGCGCAATGACAAAAGTCAACTGTAATGTAGATTATAGATTCTGGGTAATTATGATTTAACAATGTAATCCTATCAATTGTAATAAATGTACTACTCAGGTGGGAGGGGTTGATAATGAGAGAGACTAAGTGTACAGAGTTATTTGGGAAATCTTGTAACATCCTCTAAATTTTGCTGTGAACCTAAAAGTGCTCCCAAAAGAATAAGTTCAAAAAAAAAAAAAAAAGAAGGAAAGAAGGAAGGAAGGAAGGAAGGAAGGAAGGAAGGAAGGAAGGAAGGAAGGAAGGAAGGAAGGAAGGAAGGAAGGAAGGAAGGCAGGCAAGGGTAGGAACCTCTTCTCTTCTTCTAGTCTATACTGGAGGGTAGTAGACTCACTTTAATAGCCCCAATTGAACAAGGATTGCCTAATCACATGGAAAACTCTCCACCCCTCCCCACACCATATTCCAGTACTATGTTTCACTAACTCATTCCCATGCTTAACAACTCTTCCACCCTTGGGCCTCCCCAATGGCGCAGCGGTTGAGCGCTGGGATGTGAAGCTGCCCGCAGCCTCTGCAGCACTAATTCGATCCCCGGCTGCTGGTGAGGGTCCCACATGGCGTGCAGACCTCTCCTGTGGCACCCGCTACTCCCCTCAGCAGTGTACTTCGTCAGTCTGCCTGTTCTGCTCCCCGCTCTGTTTCTGGTGAATTCTCTCTCCCTCCTGCACTTCTGACTATACCCAGTGCTTGTATAAATAAATAAATAAATATTTTAAAAAAAAAACTCTCCCACCCTTTTAGTGGCATTAAATATCTATCTTCTTTTGCAATAGTCTTGAATAATGTCTTCCTTCACTTTAACTTGCATAGTGCAGTTTTTCATTGGCTACACTCAGAATTCTCCCTCCAAGGTTAGGGGTGACATGGCCTTTGCCTGTAGGCTCAGTATTGGTACAGGATCTGATATCAATTGAATCATGACTATGATGTAGGGACATTTTATTAAAAAAAATTCATATATATAAGTAATAGGCTTACTTTGACCACAAATTTTTGTAACCCTGCTTCTGAAGTAACATCCCATTTTGTTTCCTTTCATGGGCTTTGTCTCTTATCTTCTTTAAGATTTTCTGTGCTACAGCATTCCTATGACCCCATACCTCCAGTATTTTAGAACATTTCCATCTTTAAACCCAACCAGGAAGTAGATTCTTGTTTATAAGCCCTACATTTGCTATGTGACAGTTCCTATAGGGAGCTTTATATTTATGCCTAACATGAAGAGCCTCAGCACCTTAGTCTGCTGCCTGCCTATTTAGAAATATTAGACAGCTGCTACCTGGATTAAGCTCTAAGATACATTGTCATATGCTCTGGAGTTGTTATGTGTCCTGCCTGACTGAACTCATTACTGAGATATTGTTAGATGCCTAAGTTCAAGGCCTAACTTATGAATGGGCATGCATTTCTAGAGTGTTCTGCCTGCTGGTCAAGGTAATCCCAAAGTTCCTCTCAGCTGATAACTGGAGGCCATGTTCTATGTGGAGACAAAATAACATCCCAATTGCTGAAACTAGAGATGAAAAGATAGGCTCAGGTGGCATCTGTGTTTTGTTCTAAGCTACAGAGTATGCAAATTGTGCTTTAATATGTTTTGTTTAGTTTAAAATCAATTTAGGCATATTATTTTAGGATGAGTTGTGTTTATGGTTTTATATTCAATTTAGGAATATTATTTTCTTATTCAATATAGTCACATCAATTTAGAATAACATGTTTTGGAATTTCTATAAATATGCATAGAACTCTATGAAGGATAAAATGAAATTCCATAAAAAGCTTCTCAAATATTAAAAACTATTTAATTTGCAAAGAAAGTAGCAAATGCAGGAGAAACCAGCAGAGCGCCTCTGGGGCTCCCAGGAATCAAGCTGCAATATTGGACACAAATCTTTTCTTTCCATCTGGTGTACACCCTGAGGCATCAAGAGAGGAAACTCATTGAAAACAATAAAGGAAATAAAATCTCCATGGTATTTTCTTTGAATTTCTACTTCAATTAAGTCTGCCTTTTAAAGGGACAATTTCTTTTCAGTATCTCCCAGGTTGCAGAGACTTCCCAAGGATAGTCTTCATTTCTCCAGACAATCATCTATGGAAATTCTCTTGGGTACCAACTCATTACAAAACCAAAGACATTGCTTCTGTTCCACACACAGAGAGCACTGAACTTACAAATTATTTTAAAACAATTTGGTCATAGGCATCACCATACCAGTGCCGGTGGGGAACTCTTTTCTACAAAAATTCAGAAGGGTTCTTCTAAATAACCACCTCCCACCTCTACACAAACCAGCAAGAACATATAATCAAGATAAAGGAAAGAGTGAACTTCTATTATTTGCAGAGCCATTAAAAGGAAATCCTATTTTGAACTCAAATGGTATTCAGACATGCTAAGAATGATGGTAAAGAAGTAGAGCAGTGATTCTCGCTCAACGATTTTATCCCTCAGGGGACATTTTTCAATGTCTAGTGCCTTTTTAATTATTACAACTGCAGGGATTGGGAAGGATTGCTACTGGGATCTAGTGGGTAGTGGCTAATGATGTGGCTGAATATCCTACAATGTTCAGGGCAACTCTTTCAACAATGAATTATCTGTCTAAAATGTCAATAGTGCTGAGCTTGAACAATCCTGGATGAGGCAAATAGAAGTCTCATTACCTTCTGAAAGAATTCACTCCCTGAGAGCATCCCAGAATCCAGTCCTGGAGAAAGCAGATAGTGGAGCTTGTACAGCTGAAATCTCAAATGAAAAAAAATCAATACGTCATCATGATTTGGAAACCTCTTCCTCAGAAAAAATGTACCACAGGAATAAAAAGATGTCATGAACTTCCACTTTTCTCAACCATAAAGCTAACAGTGTTTCAAAAGCTTCCAGTTCTACTATGACAGAGTAGCCTCATGCACCCAGGTCTTCCATCTTTCAACTAAAATCCCTAGATGTAACTCAACAAACAAGTGTAGGAAGACCCTAATAGGAAGACGTAACATGCATAACTATCTAAAGATCTCAGAAGAGGAGCATGACAGAGTTTAGTTAGTTCCTAGGAGATTTTTGCTCCCTCCCTTCCATCCAGAAAGAGTTGCTTTAGATGCCTCCATCCTAGGACAGGCAGGAGACAGACTAAGCTCCAAAAAAGCCTGTTTTTCCTAACCAAAAGACTAAGAGAATAATGGCCTAAAATTCAGCAATTATATGCCTTACTCCAGCCAAATACCAACAAAAACCTTTTCTTCCCCACTCCTCTGACAGGTTCAGTGGGCAAAGTGGGGAACTGATCTTTTATTCCAAATAAATATAATTTGGCTCCAAGCAGGAACTAGCCTTTTATTCTCCACCTCACAGAAGCAAGAGGTGCTCCAACTTCTCGGCTGGGATCTTGTCAGGCATAAGCAGGAAACTAATTGTCCCTTCCCTACTAATTAAAGGCAAGGTGGGGGGTCACTCTAATTGCTCAGTCATTAGTTACTAACTGCAACTTTTATTTCACTGAAGTCAGAAAACACTATTTGGTGCTGATTTCTTAGAATATATTCAAGATTTTATAAATTTTATAGTATTATAAATTTTCTGGTTTTATAAATATTCTATGGATGCTCAAAAAGGGTTGGAGTCTCAGGTTTTTTAATGCAAACTTACATATGAAATACAGGTCTGTAATCTTCTATTCACAATTCTTCTAAAACCCAGTAAATTCCAAAGTTAGGATTTTTAAAAACATATTTAGTGGGGAAATCTGAACTAAATTGAATGGATTAGTGACAGAAACCTATTCTGAACTGACAGGCAGTTACTTTTGCTACAGAAATAGTAATACTTAATTATGGAGTTCTGTGCTAGGTGTCACCAGGGATGTGATATAATTTATAGAGTGGGATCAAGGGAAAGCTGCCCCAGGATGCGCAAAAGTATGACACAATTCAAATATTATAAAACACTGTGGCTCCTTCTTTAAGATTTCTAGAGTGCATTTTATTTCAGAGTTCTATCTGATGTTCTATGTCCTATAATGAGATAACTGGTATAACACCTACCTTGCTCCTTCCTAAGTGTTAAGAGTTTTTAGGAGATATCATTTATCAAATAGAAAATGTCTAATTTTTTTTAACTTGTCTTTCAAGGCCCCATACTATTTAATCCCTAGTTTTATTCCTCAGAACTTCCAAGTCAGAAGTAAACACTTAAAATAAAGCAGGACTAGGGCTTATTCTTGGAGAAGGTTAAAGAGGAGCATGGGATAATGTGAAGTCTAATGACATGCACAAAAGATTAGAAACCTGAAGCAAGATTCCCCAACGGATTATAAAACAATGTTCCAGGTTGATGATGTTATTTTAAAACTCTTTATAAAGATAATATGGTCTAAACACTGAGCACAGAAAACACATGGAAGAAATATCAAAGGTTGCGGGATTGGTGATGGCAAGAACTTTGGAGACAAACTGGCGATCTGTAAATATGTCTCAGATTCTGATGTTGAAGCAAACTAAAATGAGATTGAGAAAGCACAAAATAAAATATGCACCAAATCACTTATAAATAACACCATGTTCTGAGTTTCCAGATGGTATGTTATTACTTACCCAATCATATCACCCTGCAATGTATTTTTTATTAAGTCTCACTTTGATTTTGGTCATTTACTTACATTTCATCTTTTGTATTAACATCTCTGTCTTATAATATTATGTTGTAGTTATATAGTCTGCCTGCTTCTCCAGGAAAATGACAGAATTTTCTAAAAGTATGATCCCAGTGGGAGCAAAGGAGGAAGAGGCCCCAAAGAACTATGGTGCAAATATTGAGACTTTGGTGGTAGGTGTGATATGATAACATACTCATAGAGATATGAGCCTATATCCTAAACATAAATAGTGCTGTCAACCAACAAGTATTTTTAAAACTAAATAATTAAATAAATACGTAATTGAAACTTCTGAAACTCACCCAGTTTTCCACTATGAGGTTGCTTCAAAATACACATTCTCTCTCTCTCTCTCTCTCTCTCTCTCTCTCTCACCATAAAAATGTTAGGATTTGTTGTTCTTGTTTAAGTTCAACAAACTGGACAAAGCCTTAGCTGACCTAAGAAAAAAGAGAGAAGACTCAGCAAAAATCAGAAATGAAAGAGGAAACATTACAACTGATACCAGAGAAATAAAAAAAGAATTATAAGAGACTGTTATGAGCAATTATGCACCAAAAAAATAGTATAACCTAAATGAAATGGATAAATTCCTAGAAATATACAACCTCCCAAGAGTACTCATAACAAATTAAAAAATCTGTACATAGCTAAAAAAAAATAAGGGGATTGAATCAGTAACCAAAACCTCCCAAAAAAAAAAAGGCCAGGACCAGATGGATTCACTGGAGAATTCTAACATTTAAAGAAAGTATTAAAGGCAATATTCTCATGCTCTTCTCAAAAACTGCAGAGCAGGAAACACTTTCAAATCCATTTTATGAGGCCAATATTACCCTGATATGGAAACCAGACAAAGATACTGTAAGAAAAGAAAAATACAAACCAATTGCCCTGATGAAGACTGATGCAAAACTCATCAACAAACACTAAAAAATCAGATTCAATAACACTTAAAGGGACCATACAGCATGGCCAAATGGGATTTATTCAGAGTGCAAAGAGTTTTAACATTTGAAAAGTAATCACAGTAAAAATCTCACATTAACAAAATGAAGGTCAAAAATCACATGATCATCTCAATGCAGGAAAAACATTTGACAAAATTCAATATATTTTGATGATTAAAAACAAAACTCTCAATGAAAGGAATAGGAGAAGAGTACCTCAACATACTGAGGATCATACAAGAAAAGCCCACTGCTGACATAACACTGAGTATTCAACAAATGAAAGCTTTTCCTCTAAGATCAAGAACAAAAAAAGGAAAGCCCACTCTTCGCAGATTCAACTAACTCAGGGTGAAAATATGTACCATGTAGTTAGGTCTATGATGGCTCTGTCTGTATTGAGTTAGTACAGATTTTTTCTTGTCATTATTTTATAAAAAAAAAAAAAAACAACTACTTACATAGTGTTTATATTGTCTCATATTGTCTTAGGTATTATAAGTAGTCTAGGAGGATTGCCCGGGTTATATGCAAATACTGTATCATTTTATGTAAGAGATGTGAACATCTGCGGAGTTTGGTATGCATGGACGTCCTAGAACCAATGAGGGATGACTGTACCACCAAGCTCCTGACCAAATGGGTTGGAAATAATTGCAGTTTAAAAATCTGCCACAGTAGAAAAGCAAACAAAGAGCTGATTACAGACTATAATAGAAAAAGAAATTCTAAACAGCCAAAATTAAGCCCCCAAGCAGCACCGCATTATTAAAGTCATCTCTGTGCTAAAGAGCAGAATGGCAAATGCACAGACATGTGTCTCTTACACACTATTGCCCTTTTATGATGTCTACATTGGGAAGGGGAAAAGCAACCTCATTGTGGGCAGAACATAATGGTTACGAAAGACTATGCAGTCTAAAGATGTTTGGTTAAGAAAATGCTAGACTGTGGAGTTAGAACTTCAGTGATAAACTAAGTTTACCACAAACTAGTTTGCTATGCTTTTTATGCTCTAATAATAGTTAATAGTACAAATGCATAAAAAAAGAGTTTTAAATGACATTTGCAAATATCCATATTTATACACAAAGAACACACAGAGTCATGAAGACAGAAATTATTTTCAGTCCTTATTGGCTTTCCATTGTTATGGGTAAAGCAATGACAGACTTCTTTTAAAGAGACCTCACTGATCTAGGAAAAGAGTGGGGTGATGAATAGCAATTTTCTCTTAGAAACCCAAATCTGCTGATTTCACAAGCTAAGACCTTCATATGAAGTACTGTTTTCAAAGCTATGGGCGTCTCCTTTCATTTCTCACTAATCATTGTGAACACAGTAAAAAAAAGAAGCAAACCCTTGTTGATTTAGGGTTATTATTGCTCTATGTTCTCTGGGTCTATGAAATCATGTTTGCCTGCTTATGCTGATCTAAATGGAGAAACATTTTTAGCAGCATTGGCCATACAACCAGCATAGGACAGAGAAGCAAATTAGCAATAAACTTAAGCAGATAGAGTATAACAGATACCTCACATAAACACAAAAATAACCAAACAAAACCAATGCAAATAAGACAGAAATGTCATTGTATTAAATGAGTATAAAATGAACATAATAACTTCTAAGATATTCAACAGGGAAAACCACCTCTTATTGAAATGTTCCCCAAAAAAGACCCTTTATTTTGAAATTAACTAATAATTTTATTAATAAACTACCACTGTTGGGCCTCCCCTGGTGGCACAGTGGTTGAACGCTGGGCTGCGAAGCTGCCCGCAGCCTCTGCAGCACCGGTTCGATCCCGGCTGGCCGGCAAGGGTCCCACATGGCGCAACAGACTTCTCCTGCCACACCCACTGCTCCCCTCAGCAGTGTATTTCGTCAAGTCTGCCTGTTCTATTCCCCGCTCTGGTGAATTCTCTCACCCTCCCACACTTCTGACTGTACCCAGTGCTTGTATAAATAAATAAATAAATAAAAATCTTTTAAAAATAAATAAATAAACTACCACTGTTTTACAAACGTGTTATTATTCTGACAATATAGGATTTCTCCCCTCATGTATGGTCACCATAGCTCTCCCACCGCCAAAGTATCCATAGTACTCCATCATAGTCTGCTGTGTTGCCCTCTGCTGTTTTACTCTTTAATATTCAGTATTATGATGGGAAAAACTAGCAAGTGTTTGGTGTTTCTCTCTAGACAGAAAAATTTGACACTTGAGGTTCCTCCCAATAATATACTTATTTTATTTATTTATTTTTTAAAGATTTATTTATTTATGGGTACAAGAACTGGGGTGTAAGCCAGAGGTGAGGGAGGAGGAGGGTTCACCAGAGACAGAGTGGGGAGCACAACAGGCAGATATACTGAAATACACTGCTGAGGGGAGCAGTGGATGAGACAGGAGAGGTCTGCTGTGCCATGTGGGTTAGCTCCCTGGCCGGCTGGGGATGGAACTCGTGCTTCTGTGTCTGTGGCTGGCTATAGCTTGGTAGCACTGTGTCTTTAACCCCTGTGCCACCAGGGAGGCCCCTATACTTATTTTAAAGCAGTGTTCACTCCAAGTTACTTCAATTCTCCAAATTAATTACTAATGTTAACTGAGACAAGTCACCCTTTAAGTAAATGCACTGTGCTTTAGCATTCCAAAAAATACAATTTTATATTTTAGAACACAAAATATCATATTGAAATCTTGTTTTATAAGATGTCTCTAGCGCAGCAATTAGCAAAACATGTTTAAAGAAATGTAAAACCATTAAAGTTATCTTAAGGGTATTAAAATTTTGTGAATATGTTAAATAATATACATTTAAAGTACATGTTTATAATATCTGTTACTTTGTAATGAGAGGTTCATTAAATCAAATGACAATAAAAATTTGAAAAACCGCAGTTCATTGCATTAGAGCTGCATATCCTCAGAACGAAAGTCAAGTCACAAGACATGCTATGAGAAGTATTAATGAAGTGCTGATGAATAAGTGTTATATGGTCACATATGGAAGGAATTCGGGACTTTTGGCTGAGGGATGACTGAGACATGTTTTTTGCTCTGTGTTGTAGAGCTCCAGGTGTTTGGCCATTCACCCCTCTTTGTGGAGCCTCTCCAGAGACCCGTATTTGGAAATGCACACATTGAAATCTTTTCTTTGGAAAACAATAGACTTATAATGGTCATTAAAATCCTGGGTGTGGACAAGATGGTGTATTCATTTGCTAGCTGCCTTAAAAATAATAATACATGCTGAATATCTTAAACAATAGAAATTTATTGTCTCACAATGCTGGAGGGCAGAAGTCTTAGGCCAAGGTGTTTGCAGGGGCAGGCTCCCTATGAAAACTCGAGGGAGGGATCTGTTCCAGGCCACCCTCCTAGCTCCTGGTAGTTTCTTGACTTATGACTACATCACTCCAGTCTTCACGTGGTGTTCTCGCTGTGTGCATGCCTCCGTCCAAATTCCTCCTTCATATTTCACTCATCATAAACAGTTCTACTGTTAACTCACCGCAGTTTACCCTTTTCAGATTGTGTAATGGAAAAGAAACCACTAGCCCAAAAGAAAAGTTAGCAGAATTTCTTTGTGAGGCCTTTCTATTGTATATTAATGAACTGTTAAGATAGAAATCCTGATGCATGCAGTATTTATATAAATATATGTATATATATTTTACATATGTATTACATAGGTATGTATTTTATATGTAGTTATATGTGTATTTTTACATATATATGTATATGTGTATATTTCTCCAAGTAAAACTAAAACTAGTCTTTCCCTTTTTATTACTAACAATAGAAATCTCTAGGTTACATATGTATACACACACACACACACACACACACTATCTTTTAAAAATATTCATTTTAGGGCCTCCCCAGTGGAGCAGCAGTTGAGTGCTGGGCTGCGAAGCTGCCCGCAGCCTCTGCAACACTGGTTTCGATCCCCGGCCACTGGCGAGGGTCCCACACTCCTGCTGTGCCTTCTGCTCCCCTCAGTGTACTTTGTCAGTCTGCCTATTCTGCTCCCTGCTTTGGCTCTGGTGAATTCTCTCACCCTCTTGCGCTTCTGACTATACCCAGTGCTTGTATAAACAAACAAACAAACAAACAAACAAATAAATAAATAAAATCTTAAAAAAATTCATTTTAGTTTTATATCACATATATTGCCTTGTGCTATGTTTTGGTTATCCTAACAAGATTATAAGTCCCTAAAGAGTAGTAGTACAATACATATCAATTTTGTATCCTTGATATGGCTTAATTCAGTTCTCAATGCAAAATACACACTCAATAGAAACTTGATGGAATTAAATTGTTAACTACTTGCCAAAGAGAAATCCCCAATAATCATAATTGATAGTCATCCACTGAAAGAATACAAGATTAAAGTTAGTTCCCAAACTTTCTTTAACTGGAAAGTATATATAAAAGTCATGACTTCTCATCTTTGAGATATGCATTACACTTTGGTTTCTGCCTTGGTATCTGCCTGCTTTGCTCCTATGCCTTCTAGTGGCTCTTTCTTGGCTCCCTTTAGCAATTCATATCTCTGCCTCCACCTACCAAATGTTGGCATTCTTCAAGTTGCTAGGCTTTTTCTGACTCACATCTTCTTGGATAATATTCACACATTTCAGTTGTCAACTTCAAAGTACATTATGCTCAAATATATTCCTCCAGTCCTGACCTCTTTTCTCAAGACCAGAGACAAGCATTTATTTACTGACACTGAAACTCATTATCGTGGCTAAAAACAAGAATTCTTTCTTCTGTAATGTATAGTTTGGGGGAAAAAAAAAACAGGTATCCACTTGGTCATCTTTGTTTTGTTCTTCTTAACTACATCCAAAAATTGCTAAGTCTTAATAATTCTATCCCCATATGCTCTCTAGACTTTCCTTCCCTTTTATTAAAGTTGTTAATGTTGATCTGTTTCAGACACTCATTATGATTTCCAGAACAACTATAATATTTTATTTTATTTGCTTGATTGTCCTCCTCATTCTCTTGCTGTCCCAAATGTTTTTTCAAATTGCGATTGTATTCACTCTCCCTTTTGTCCTTTTAAATCTACTCTCTACCCTACTTTGCTCCCCCAGAAATTGAAATATGTGGATCACATCAAGGGTTCTTGTTATCTACTTTCCTGATTGTGTATGCTAGTAGAAGCTCAAAGGATAGGCAGAGTGAACTCAAGTTATTTATTGCCCTGGGCTCTTTACACAGCTCTCGCTCCAGATTTTCTCCTTTAGAGCTGTCACTGGTAAAACCCTGCTCCCAGGCCCAAGGTCTTGGATTTACTTTTATTTATTTTTATTTTTTTAAAGATTTATTTATTTATTTATACAAGCACTGGGTACAGTCAGAAGCGCAAGAGGGTGAGAGAATTCACCAGAGCCAGAGCGGGGAGCAGAACAGGCAAAAGGACAGAAGTACAATGCTGAGGGGAGCAGTGGGCGCGGCAGGAGAGGTCTGCGCACCATGTGGGACCCTCGCCCTGCACTGCAGAGGCTGCGGGCAGCTTCGCAGCCCAGCGCTCAACCGCTGCACCACAAGGGGAGGCCCGGATTTATTTTTATTTCCAGACATTCTGCCAACATCTTCTACAATCCCTTTATCAAACTTTCTTTGAATTAACTGATTTGAGTTTCCTGTTTCCTAACTGATACACTTACCAAAATATTTATCAAAAACAAAACATCAGGTTTTACCCTCTAAAAAATCTTAAAGTTTCCCCCACTGTTTAAGCCCCAAACTCTTCTAGCCTAATATTCAAAGTCTTTCACAGTTTGCCCCACCTTTCCCTTCCCACTATAACTACTTGAGTTCCTACCATTAATCTATGTATTTTACCTGATTCACTTAAAAGTCATACCATTTGCATGTAGTATGCCCAGAAGTTCCTTTCTCCTCCTTTTTCTGGTGAAATGCTATTACTTTTCAACACCCACTTAAAAATCCTCTTTCAGTCAATACTACTTAACTAAACTTATGCCTTGTTTCTTTGGTCTTCTAAAATCTATTGCACTATTAATTATTTTCTGGTTTAAAAGATTATAGTAGTTTGTTTTTTTAACTTTTTAAAAAATTTTTTATTTATTTATGCAAGCACTGGGTATAGTCAGAAGCGCGGGAAGGTGAGAGAATTCACCAGAGCCAGAATGGGGAACAGAACAGGCAGAATGAGGAAGAACACTGCTGAGGGGAGCAGCAGGTGAGTCAGGAGAGGTCTGCTGCGCCATATGGGTAACTCCCTGGCTGGGGATCAAACTCATGCTGCAGTGGCTGTGAATAGCTTCAGGGAGGCCCCTATTTTTTTGACATTGTATTAAATGCACCAAAATAAAAGCTTTATACATAAATTTTTCTACAAGGAACTCTGTGACCTCCTAGAATGGATACTGCACACAACTGTAGTTCTGCCATCATTCAAAAAACACTATATACCAATGAAATAGCAAAGTCTATGCTATTTACTACTCTCAGATAATGATGACATTAATAGGAAAATATATATAATAGAGCTTAAATAGAAGGTTTATATGTAGTACTTGGTAAGAGAAAAATAATCCATGATAAGCATAATTCTTAGAATCACATTTTAATTCAGTGGAGAGAAAGCCAAGACAAGCACAAAGGTCAGAGATACAGCCAATTTAGAATATTCATGCATGTGTTGACTCATAACTCTGGGAAGTGGGAAAGAAAGTCAAGCAATTCCCTCAAGAGAACCAAGTGATTTCTTCTTTAGATATATTGTGCTGAGAATACGGAATAAATGTTACCCAGTTTTTCCCATTATTAACATCCACATTTCTCTGATTCTCTGGGTCCACAGATAAATTTGAGTACAGATTATTAACAACTGAAAAAGATACTAACCTTTGAGGACTTGGTTTCTATCTTAGACCAGTGTTAAATCTAGGTCAAATAAGCAAGGATCAATGTGTGTGTGTGTGTGTGTGTGTGTGCGCACACATGTGTACACATATAAAATATATACATGTGTATATATATGTGTGTATATATTTACATGTTTTTACAATCCTTATTTACAAATTTTTTACATTACTTGAATGTGAATGGTGAAATTGAAGTGTATCTATTCTACATTCAATGACTAAAGAAAAGACTTAAGAGAAAATTATGAATTTGAAGCCAGAGAGTTATACTTAACTATAAAACCTTATAGCTATATAAACTCCAAAAACAGCCCACCCAAGTATTTAGGCCATAAGATGAAATACAATTAGAGAATAAAAAACAATGAGAGTACTGACAAAACTTTTTACCTTTTGTCAAACTATATGTCTTTATATATCTAATCAAAAATCCACTACTTAAAACCAGCCCTAAAGAAAGTAACATTTGCTGCCATGTATGCATGTGGTGCCTAGCTGGATATTTCACTTCTCAACTACATTTACATGCAGGGGAAATATTTAACATGAAGTGAAGGATGGTGGGGAAAAAAAAAATATTAGCTAGTTACTCAAAACATCAAAGCTCATCTAGAATTTCCCTTGAATCAGGACTTTTTTTTTTTTTTTTTTTTTTTTAAGTAAGGGACAGGGATCCAATGCTCTTTGGGAATGATGACAGTACAAAACCCAGACCAAGGCATGGTAGAAGAAAACACACATGCCAACAGGGATCGTCCCCATTTTACCAATTCGTTTCATTGCCATCTCTAATTTTGTGGAATTCTTTCTTGCCTTTCTGTGCATTTCTCTTCCCATAATCACAGTCTCCACAACCCACAGCCCTTCCTTCTCTCCACACAAGCCAGCACTAGCAGAGCACATGATTAGTTTGCAAGCAAACTCAGATGGTAAAATTGGAGGTGGCCTGTCATGCAAGTGGCCCAATTTATTTCCAGTTTTTGATAAACTTTTCAAAATAAGGATGACTATTTCTCAAAATAACAACGAATATAAAAATTCTGGGTCATTTCTACACACTTATTGGGAGCTCAATGAACTGCTGATTGGTAGTCATGCTTATTGCTGTGAGTTGGATTTAAAATCACATTACTCTGAAACCTGGCTTATAACTCCTCCTTGTAAATGTATAATTAAGGCATCAACATGGAGTAGCCTTTGTTTTTTAAAAAGGACTCAAAGTATGTTTTAGTTTTAAAGTACATTAAATAATTTTATGAACATTTGTGATATTGGTTATATTTATCTTTAATATTTATCTTGAAAGATTTTTTTTACTATATTTTAAATCTACACATGCTTGATTTAAACAGTTTCCTTCATGTTTCTGTAGAATATGACTCAGTAACAGAGCAAGAACTTCCACATGGTGTTAGTACTAGCATTCTCATTGGAGCGTGAAGTCACTCCAAGTTTAAGTTAAAAGAATACAATAATCACGGCACAAACTGTTTTGTTACTTCTTTTTCCACTAATCCAACAGAATGTGACTGTTTTATCAGAAAGGAATTCACTATTCAATTTTGCGGTCAATTATCCTTGTCTTTGTTTCCCTTAAAATGTCACTACTTAGATATTATGGCTATGAAACTAAAAGACATGTCCTGTTTTTTCACCATTAAAATATTAAAAAGCATTATGTTATCTTTGGAAGAAAATGTACTTTCTGTGAGCAGTAATTTTGTTTTAATTGAATCATTGATACATAGAATTAAAAGTATAGATGAATATCCTGCTTTACATTGTTAGAGTTAAAATGGCCAGTTTGAATTTCTCATGTTACTTAATGATTTTCCCTTTGTCTATAAATGAGAAACTCATAAAAAGTTCTTCTGATTTCAGTCAAGATCAATATTATATTATCCAAAATCATCTTTACATTATTTGAATATAAGAAAGGAAGAAAGTTATCATCTAAGCCTACCACCACATAAAAAAAAAATGTCAATTGTACACTGTATTGATAGAACTACAACATAGTAAAATCTAGTTAAATTGGATGATTTGCTGATATGAAAGTCGCCAAAAAAGTAAATACCATCAGGATAGAGGGTAAAAAGGCTAGTCACATCATCCAAGACAGACAGGAATAAGCTTCTAAACCCCCAAATTCATACCAGATGAGAATGAAGTATGAGAAACAATAGGTCTTTGCTTTACCTGAAAGTCCAGCTTTCAGTTTATAAGACCGAGCCTCATAAACATATTCTCTTTTTACATATGGTGAAATCATTCAGCACTTTGGCAACCGTAAATGTGAGTACCCCTGACTTACAAAAACTTGAGTTATATCACTTCACTTTTATGAAAGACCTACATTAGCACCTGTTTTCACTAACCAAAATAAATCTAAAGAGGATTTTTCCCTTTTATGACAAAAAGTGAAAGTGATAATAGCATTCAACATTTGTTTTGCAGTAGCTGTTGTAAAGTCTGCATTTACTTTGAGCCGTGACTGGCACCACCAAACTCCTTCCCCAGGAACTCCTTTATACAATTTGTATATTTAGCATAGCATTTCTGCTTTCACTACATATTTGCATTATTTTAGGTTTTATGTATTATTTGATATGATTTGATCGATTATTTTTGGGAATATTGATCATTTTTCCATATAAATTAATGGTAATTGCTTCTACATTTTACATCACTTCAGTTTACAATAGGTTTCATGGAGATGTCCTACTTTCAAATAACAGGGAAGACCTTCTTCTAAGAGGTGTTTAAATGCACCTCTTAATAACAGAATTTTTCAACAAAAGTTGTGATTGCAGTGTGATACAGTACCCTTAGGCATGAACACAGTTCTCTTTGATGACACTCAGCCTCTCTAGACTGACCCATGTGTCTAAGGGAAATCAGAACAAAACTGAGTTCTTCTAAGATTCATTTTATCAGGAGAGGAAAATGAGCAATAAACATGACAATGCCATGTTTTCACACTAAGAAAAGAAAGATAGATGGAAAAACATATTCACATTCTTTCCTCTGGCCTCATACATGAGTATCATGTCCCTTCTGTATTCTTCCCACTAAATATTGGGCACTTATTTTATGGTAGTACTTTTCTAGGAGCTTAAGAAAGAATGGGGTACAAAATAAAGACTCTGCTGACATGGAATTAGCATTCTACTAGAAACATCCGTGTCACAGTGAAAAAAAGTTGCTTGGAGAAAGACTCCACTTGCGAGCTATTCTACCACATTCTATGTTTACCCAGGCTAATGGAATGTTGGGGAAGGGATAAGACTAATAGGAAAGCAATGAAAGTTACAGGAAGTAAAAATATGAGTGATGACGGATTTTTTTCTCATAAAAAATTTAAGTCCTTCCCATGGGTTCATTTGCTCGCTTATGCTAGATATTTTTATCAACTTCAAAAAAGAACTGACCCATAATTTTACATAAAAAGTCACTGAAACAGGCAAGGTTATTTTCAAAACAGTTACAGTGGATGCCACATTTTTTTCTGTAGATTTTAACCAATCTTAAAATTATTGATAATCAATTATGATCCTGAAAAGTCCCTGTGGTCCCTCTTGAATGAAGTCAGAAGTTAGTAAATGATGTGCATGAATGAAGCTGTTAAGGTAGAAGACAAGGAGTGAGCTATATAAACAAACTCCCTCCAAAACCACTCAAACTTATTTTTTAAAAAAACATTATACAGGCTAATTTTGGTCCAAGGTTTGCCAAATTACAACCTCTTATTGTATTATCAAAAATCAAACTATAAATTATAAAAAATAGCAATAGTTGTTATTATTGTTCATAGGAAAATTGCTATGGCATAACTCTTATTTTTGCCATCCACAATCTCCTTTTGTAATCATAAACCACTTACCCTGCCAGGAAACCAATCTGTCCCCTATTTTCTGACCACTTGCTTTAAATGCCCCCTCCACCTCTACAGAAGAGATTTGACCTGACAAAAACCCATCAAAGCTTTGTAATTCTCCAGAAAGGGTGGCTGGTTTTGTTATGAGCATATGACCCAGTAAGATTTAATGAGAGACTCTTCCAGTTATCTGGAGAAAACAGATTTGCATTTCTCATTTTGGATGTGAACAAGAGACATTGGGATTTCCAAAGTTTCCATCATCATAGGATCCTGAGAATAAGACCTGTCTGATAGTAAAACCAAGAAAATGTACTGTACCTTGAGCAAAGTTAGTGGACATTCAATACGTCTCAGGCAAATGAGTGAACAGCATCTGAGTTTGCTTATCTGGGTTGCCCCCAATCTCCAGCAAGGCTCTACCTTTTAGATGCTGCCTACATTTTCATTCCTATGAAGTTTTATCCAGTGCTGAAAACTGGAACACTGAGCATACACTGAACACATATTGTTCAGTAGTTCTTCTCTAAGTATAAACTTTTGCAGGAGTTACTACTGTTTTGAAGGTCAAACTGCAGAAGCAGCCAGAGCCAGCTAGCAGCTGAACAGCGAGCTGACAACAATGGACCCAGAAGGAAATCCTGCCCTTAAGCACTCCTCTCCTTGTTCACTTAAAAGTACACCCAGTACAGGACCCCCCATCCAGTGAGAAGATGTTTAGGGCCATGAGCAACCTTCTCCATTGTTTGTCTAGCAAAAAATTTCTTAACCCTGCTTACTGAACCTGGTGATTGCACTAATGGGCTTATAATCAATAGCGGATCTTTCGGAATTGGTGACAATTTCAATTTAACATCTCTGTGGCAAAATTTCCTAAACTTTAAACTAAAAAGGATAGACTAGATTAGTCATTCTGAACTGATATACAGATAAGAATAAATATATGCTCTCAGGCAGTGAAGGAGTTTAACAAAAATAACCTTTCAGATAAAAAGAAGCAATGGACTTTCTTTCTTAATGGATGTCTTTAATAAGATCTAAGAGTCATTTATTGAAAAAGTTTGTTAGCACTGAATTTGTTTCCCAGTGGCTGGATTTTCAGCATTTAGTAGCTTTTTAATAATTTTACTCTGTATTGCAGATGAAGAAAATGGAACCAGAAACTCTAAGATCTGAAATTTCAGGTCTCTAAGCAATTTTATTATCTTGCAAAACAGCTGCTTTATCAAAAAAACAAAAAATAACCTTTCACCAGTGGAAATTTTATTCAAATTTTGTTTTATTTTAAATGTAATTACTCTTCTTAAATTTCAAAATGTTTATTTTAATATATAAGCAAACCTCAAGTAAAAAAACCATCCCAGAAAGATGGTCATGTTTATTCTCTAGTTTTAAGGAATCCTTAGAATATCATCCTTGCCCCAGGGGTTTTGAGAAATATGCAAACAGACTATGAAGAAACATCAACCATGAAAAGTCTGTTAATTTGCACTTCTGAACATTTGACTTTCAAGACATATCTTTAACAATTTACAAGTAAAAGGCAATATTCGTGGGTTTTCCTATAATTCAAGTTAAGAAAATATTATCCAATAAGTGTTCCTCGAGAATTCAACTAGGCCCCATTGTTCCCATCTTCTACTTAAATTCACTACCACTATTCACAAACCCCTCCACTTTCCCTCCTCTGGTTTAGACGCAGCCAATGAAGCTTTCCACAGCCTCTGCATGACGAGTTTGAACCCGGCTGGCCAGGGAGCTACCCACATGGCACAGCAGACCTCTCCTGACTCATCCGCTACTCCCCTCAGCAGTGTATTTCAGTCACTCTGCCTGTTCTGTTCCCTGCTCTGTCTCTGGTGAATCCTCTCACACACCTGGTCTATATCCCAGCTCTTGTATGTATAAATAAATCTTTTAAAAAAAATCAGTATGCCTAAGCAGCTCTGCCTCTCCATATCAAGATGTAAATATATGTATCAAGTGTTTTAAAAAATCAACTTCCTACGTTTTTGCAAGTCAAAAGCATGTTTTGTCCATCTTATTTCAATTAAAGACTTTGGAAAAGAAGAAAAGGAGGGATGTTGAACAGATTCTTAACTCTGAGAACCTCACTTCAATGGGTCCAGCTCCAAGCTCACAGTATGAGTCTTGCCAGGCATGGTGCCACTCAAAAATCCTGAGGACATTCTGCTAACTTGAGGGGTAATTGTGGAAACAGCATGTTACAGAGACATTAAAAACTAACCCTGGATTTTCCAGTGTAATGTACATTTGCTGGAACATTTAACTCTCCTCAGCATAAGTCAGTGTGTTTATAGCCTTCAGTGTCACTGTTTGTAAATGGAAAGCTGAGCTCAGAATTCATAATCACTGATTAAGCTGCTGTTTTTTACCCAACATTGGAAGGGGTCGGGGGAACAGTGGGTTCTCTCATAGTGAACCATAAACACATGTTATGCTATGTGTAATAAATTCCCTAACATTGCACTTCTTTTGAAGGGAAGGATGAGAGATGTAATAAAATATTTTTAGCTAAAAGTTACAAGTCTTTCTAGTTGGCATAGCAAGTTAAAAAGGAAAAAAAAAATCCCTGTAAGTACTGCACCATATGTATCCCATGATTTTATTTTAAGTGTTAAAATAAAAGTTTAGTTAAAGCTAAAAGGACTGCAGAGGTCACCTAATTCATTCATTTTCTATGCAAAAGATAACTGAAAGCAATTGAAGCCAAGTGATTTATTCAAAGTCAGATAGTGTAAATATTGACAATACATAGAATTTCTCAATTTCTAATGCATTACTGCATAAAGAACTGTATAGAATATATATTGATTCTGATGTTAACTACTAATCAGTGCAAACCATCATACAGATTGTGATATATCGATTTTGAATACATCTGAGTCCTATTTTTCACTGTCTTCCCCACTGTAGACCCAAACATTTAACCATTATGTGGATCTGGGACCCCATTCACTGGAACTACTTTACCCCACTTCCTGAAACAAGAATGAAGGACTTGTCCCACCACATAAGCTTTCCCATTTCCTTAATTTACTCTCTAAGCTTAAGAAACTTTGTTTTATTACAGTCTGAGGGAAAAGGAATCATTAGGAAGATAACATCTGAATTGCTGACCACCAGGTGATGGTGAAAGCAAGCTGTTGTTAACCAAGACCTCCAGATGCTTGTGTTGCAGCTTGTGTACATGCTGACCCTTGCCCATCCCCCCTCCTACTCCCTTGCAACTCTGGATAAATGCCCTGGCCCTCTGTCAAAGTGCAGGATGGTGGTCTTTAGACACGAATCTGCTGCCCTCCTCATTTTGTCAACAAATTCAACTACTTTTCTTCTCAAACTCTATTACCTTTTATTGGCTAAGGGAAATGGAAACTGGCATTTGGTATCAATGCTATTCATTCACAAATGCCTTGACTCAACCAGAAAGCTCAAAAATATTTGTTATTAAATCTGATGGCTCAGTAGAGAATGAAAAGATCAGTGAGGAGCTAGGAGAAAGAGCAGTAGATCACAGTATAATAATCACTTTTTCTAGTTTCTGTAATTGATGTTTGGACACTTAGGGTCTTGCAGACACAGAAGGCCTGCCCCTCCCAGGACCAGACAAGTCCTAGAAATAGAGGAGGTCTAGCCTGCAAGCCCATCATTCCTATGCAAACCAACAAATGCAGAGCCAACCACCAAACCACCTCCTTTGATGAGTTCTTACTGTCCGAGCCACCATCCCCCTAACCTAAATCCCACAAGGTCAAGTCCTAGATAGTTAAGTACCTATAATAATTTGAATGGAAATTATTCAAACAGCCAACCCTAAACCTACTTGTCCTCAATTTCCCATCACTTCCTTGACAAACCATAATAAAGGTTCTTGTCTATATTTGCCTTCAGGCCAACCTTGGAGTTTCCCCATGAGACCCTACATGGATTGATGTCACCCACTCTCTTGGTGACTGTAACAAACTGCCTTTTTATTGATCATCCTTTCCTGATCTGTTAGCCTCACCATAATTGAAGAATAATCAAACCAACAGTTTACAACATAGAAATAAAAGAGCAAGAAAATTAAACATGCCAAAATCCAAGATGAATTTGAAGGGAACAAGAGGAAATAAGAGATAATGACAAGAAAAGATAAGGTGGCAAAGGTCTGGCTTAGGAATACCTCATGCAATCTCAGAGTTCTAATTGTGGTATGACTTTAGTGCCCTCTTGCTCTAGTGTAACTGATAATGTTAAGGAAAAAGTTGATATGCTTATATAGTACATCGAGTTGCAATTTAAAAGAGACATGCAATCCATTTCTACTGAGTCAAATTTTAATTGACAACTGAAAATTATGTCTTCTCTGCTGAAAAGTAAAAGAAAAAAATTTTCTACAAAACCCTTGTGCGTGAGTGTGTCTGTGTGTGTGTAATGTCTAATGTGTGTAATGTCTATTTCAATGGGTATTCTAATTCTTTTTCACCAATAATAGAAAACCTTAGTTTGAAGTTGAGCACTTAATAACCACCATAATGACAAATCCACAGCCTACATCTTTCTAAATGGCAAAAAACTGAAAAGTTTCTTCTAAAATCAAGAACAACACAAGAATGTCCACTCTCACCATTACCTTTCAATGTAATTGTGGCATTATTTGAAGTATAAGTTACATTCCATAAAATTTATCCACTGCAGGTATAATTTATTTTTTGCAAATGTACAGATTTGTGCATCCATCAGCGTAATATGGCTTTAGAATATTTTAACACTTCAAAATCCTCAAGCTCATCTGAAGTCAATTCTTATTCTCATCACTAGTCCTAGGATATCACTTATCTACTTTTTATCTCTGTAAATGTGCTTTTTGTGGATATTTCATATAAATGACATCATACAAATGTAGTCAGTCATGTGCATCTTTCTTAGCATAAATGGGTGCGATTCATCCATTTTGTAGTATGTATCTACCAGTATTTTGTTCTTTTTTACGGATAGACATTTTGCTAATAAATTCCTGAGTCACTGGACATTGGAAATATTTTCAAATTTTGTCTATTTTGCATGTTCTGCTCTATGAATATTTGTGGTCATCTTTGCATGCACATATGTTTTCATTAGATTCATAGAATGGATGATGGATTCTACAGTAGGTAGTTTATATATATAACTATTTATAAAATTGTCAAACTTTTCCAAACTGGCTGTACCATTTTATAATCCCACCAAGAATGAAGGTTTCTCTTTCCATGTGTCTTGAATACTCATTACTGTCTACTGCATTTAGCCCACTTATGTATATTAAGATTAAATTCACCATCTTCTTAATTTTTACTGTTATTACTTTTTTTCTTTCTATTTTAGTGTCAGGGTTTTTCTTAATTTCTTTCTACTCTAATTTCCCCCTTTGTAACAGATATACAATTATTCTTTATTCATTCTTTTTTTTTTAAGATTTATTTATTTATACAAGCACTGGGTACAGTCAGAAGTGCGGGAGGGTGAGAGAATTCACCAGAGCCAGAGCGGGGAACAGAATAGGCAGACTGACGAAATACACTGCTGAGGGGAGCAGCAGGCATGGCAGGAGAGGTCTGTCGCACCATGTGGGACCCTCAACCACTGCACCGCCAGGGGAGGCCCTATTCATTCTTTCTTAAGTGTAACCATTGAACTTTTACCATGCATATTTATATCTTAGAGATTTCTGAAGCTAATATTTTATTCCCACTCATGAACAACACACGCACTTTAGACTATGTTAACGCATTAAAGGATTAGGAGACTCAAACAAAAACAAAAACATCCCTTCAAGGCATAGCATACAATCTCATTTCCTGTAAAATATAACAAAATTTCAACAAAAGGAGATCATGTCCTGTTCCCATCCTATTTAAAATATAATTTTTTTCTTTGTGTGTATATCACACTGAAGTATAACTGTCTTAATGATAAGGAATATATCACCTTCATTTTTTTCTTAGAAATATGCAACACAAGACCCAGCATATAGTAGCATTTAGCAGTGAATAAATTTTTCAAATGAACAATTTTATTTTCCCTTACCTTCATGACTTTTTATTTTTTCATATTTCATGGACATAACCAGTTCTATCAAAAACTTTATTCTGCATGATTTTATATAGAAGTTTTATTAAAGTCAAATCACAATTTGTGTTTCCTATGTATGTACCTTGACCTTTAACATTAATTGGTATTCTGAACTTTGACCCTAATTAATTCATCCAAACAATCTAAGTTCACTAAGTTTAATTTGAGAGAGGCAGAATTAAGCACATTAATATGTACTCTATCAAATTAAATCTGTGTCCTAAGGAGTTCCATGTGTTTAGGAAGCAAAGGAGGGGAAGATGATCTAAGTCTGCCTGAGCTAAATGAGCTGTGGTTATTTTTATGTTTATTCATATTATTTGGAAAGAAAAATGAAAAATATCACATGCTGTCTTAAACTTTTCCTGTGTTATTTTCTCAAAACTGCATCAATTCTTCTGTTGTCATCAGCTTTCAGGTTCAAAATTTTCCCAGACTCACCCACTGCAAGATTCATGGATTGTAGAGATCTACATTCTTCAAGACAGTCAGCATAGCATGCAGTGACCTCTGGTAAATTTGTAACCACTATATTCAAAATAAATGAATTGGTGAGTAAATGCAGATAAGGGAATAACTGGCTTTTTTTTTTTTTTTTTTTAAAAAGTCCCAGGTATCTTTTTATTTATTTTATTTTTTTAATTTATTTATTTATACAAGCATTGGGTATAGTTGGAAGCACAGGAGGGTGAGAGAATTCACCAGAGCCAGAGGGGAGAGCAGAGCAGGCAGAAGGACTGACGTACACTGCTGAGGGGAGCAGCGGGCGGCAGGAGAGGTCTGCGCGCCATGTGGTACCCTCGCCTGGTGGCTGGGAATCTAACCGGCGCTGCAGAGGCTGCTGGCAGCTTCGCAACCCAGCGCTCAACCGCTGCGCCACCAGGGAGGCCCTGGCTTTTTTTTTTTTTTTAGCAACTCCTTCACTATAGTTTTAAATATATTGTTATTTAATTTTTCAAAATATATTGTTTTGTTTAAAAATGAACATGCTTCTTTTGCTTACTTGTCTGGTTTTAGTGTGTTTATTTGTAGCCAAAAGTGAAACTGGTCTATTAAGAGGTCTATGAGCACATAAGTTAGTAAGCATTCTTCTTTCATTCTTACAAGTGGAATCAAGTGAACAATCACATTTTTGAAGAAAAAGTTGCAGGAATGGAAAAAAGAGGCCACTTGAAAGAAAGAAACAGACCCACAAGGTTGAAGAGGACCCCCAAAGCTCATTTGATTTGTATATGCAGATGCACGCCAAATCATGTATCAGTCTCATCAGCCTATAGAGTGCATTTTGCTCTTAAATCAATCAGCAAAAGAAACTCCATTGCTATCATTCATAACAAAATCTAACTTTAAAAAAAGCCACCAGAAATGATACTCCAGTAATAAATCAAAAATTCCTCATTATGATAAAAGCTAAAAGTCACTGACACTGTGATAAATGCCTCATACAGATTGTTTCATTTAATCCTCATGGTCCTTGATGTAGGAGGAAAAGAGAAAAGTAAGGCCTACAGGAGCCCACAAAACTGACAGACCCAGGATATGACTCCAGAAAATCTGGCTTTAGGGTCTACGCTCATAATTATTATACTTTTTGCTTCTCTGTGCTATAACATAAATAATGTTCTCTATAGCCAATTGATAGTACTAGTAAACAAAAATGAAACAAAACTCCACTCTTAGGAATCTTCAATTTAAAAGGAATTTATATAATTTAAGATTTTTTTAGTTAATTCCTATATTAAAAGGCAATAAAATGGGCTCCTGGTTTTGTAGGTTTTTGTAGCTCCTGGTTTGTAGTTTTCTTTTCAATGACAGTCCAATCTCCTTCTCTCTCTCTCTCTCTTTCTCTCTCTCTCTCTCTCTCTCTCTCTCTCTGTGTGTGTCTCTCTCTCTCTCTTATACACACACACGCACACACTTTGCAATTTGTGCCTAATCTATTTAATATTACTCTTAAGCCAGGTCTTCCTACATTCTTTAGTCATAGCAAAAAGGAAGATAAAAATACCTTTCTAGAACCATCCAAGAAGTAGGTGAAGCAAGAGTAAGAAAGCTTAGTGACTAAGAATTTGGGTTCCAGAGTCAGAATGTCTAGTGTCTAATTACTATTTGTGACACATCAGGCAAATATTTATTTTGTAAAGTGGGGGAGTGAAACAATTTCCAGTTGTTCTGAGAACCTACCTATGTAGTTTCTATAAAGCTTTTTACATTATGTATGACACACAGTAAGTGGGCAACTAATGCTAGATAATGATACTCATTCCTGTCTAGGAAAACACTTAGTCAAAAATTATTCCATAAATTTGTTGGTGGTGTGGTTTTTGACAGGTTCATTAAGGCAGTTACATGAAAAGCCATCTATTGTCCAAAACACTAATATCTAGTTTAATTTCCGTCTCATCACTCAGCAATTTCCGTCTCATCTCTTAGCTTCTGGTAAATGCCCAAATCAAATTTCTAATCACTATACCTAGAAGCTATACATTCCTCTGAAATCTTCAGCTTAATTCCTGCATTAAACCAGATAACCATAAAACCACAAAATTGGAGCATATTATGCATCAGCTCATATTAAGCCATCAGCTCTCACATAGTCATTTCCAATTTTCACACAAATATTATCAATATATTGCTTATTTTGCCTTTTATGAAAACATCTACATGAAAAATTACTCTCTAGTCACTGAATCAAATTAAAAATACAAATAAATTTCATAAAATTCTAAGTTTCCCATTTTGGGATAATGAGAACTCCGTAAAATGCTAGCTTGTAGGATGAAACTGAGTTAAATTTTGAGTTCAAATACAGTAACTTTCCATCAACAGATTTTCTTTGATTATATTAAATAGCTTTACATTTGTTAGATAATTTTTTTCATACTAGCCAGTTCAAAAGTGGTCCCTGCACCTCTGTCTATTGAAGCACAAGGTCGACCATGGTCTGTTTGTGACTTGGGTCTCATTCAACAGTTTAGCTCTCTGAATCATCTTGCCTGTCTGAATCATCGTGCCTATACACATTTCCACATACCCAGCTTTATCCAACAGCTTGTATTGTTTATTGCAAGCCCTGCTGAATCACTAAGGCCAAAGACTTTCTATAATCCAGTTTCCAACCCTGATTACTGGTCTTTTTGTAACTGATCCTTTTTGCCAGTAGGTTACTTCCCTTTTTGCATAAAAAAGCCTTGACGATTTGTCTATATTCAGTGTCACATTGTTCACCACCCAATTTCTCTTTAACTCATTCATGCTACTACATTGTGATTGCTATTTTCAAGATTACCAGTGAATTCCCACCTGTTAAATGCTCTCAAGGCAAGCGTCCACTTCAGGGCCTTTGCAAAGGTACCTTCCTTTCCTTGGAATGATTTAACCTTTATTACTTTCAAGTCCTTCTCAATCCCTCCTTCACAGTAAAAGTTATTCTGATGACCCAATTAAAAATTGTAATCTGTTTTTCATATTCCTACCCTCTGTGCATTTCTCTTTTTCTTTTCTCTGCTTCACTTTTAAAATTTTCTCCATATAATTTAATACTTTTTAACATACTATCTAATTTACTTAATACATTCATGGTCCATTTGGTCTTTCCTGGGACATATGAGGGATTCAATAATTATTTGTTCAATAAACATGGCAAGAATATCTACATTGATCAACATTCTTAGAGACAATAGAATGTACTCTGCTAATTTAAAGAAAATTGCTAATTCTCCTTATCTTTGACACAACTGAAGTAAAAGAACAGGATGATTTTTCAATATTTTTCAGAACTACATGATAAAATTTCCCCACTCAAAGAACAGCTGCTGCTTTTACCCTGTCCCATGATCAAAGAACAACCAAATAAAGACACTGTTTCCACTCTTTGGGTCCAAAAAGAAGCACATTCTCTTGTCACCATTCTTGCCAAAATAATTCATCTCTTCACATGTGACTGCCACCAGTGAAATGTCCCTTGGCTAAAACCTAGATCATAACACAACCATAGCAGAAGGGCTATCTGATAAATGTAACTTTTATCTTTCCAGTCCTTTATATTTGGTCTTTTTAAGGAGAGATGCTCCAAGAGAGTGTGAATAGGTTGTGTAGTAAGCCCACTGCATTTTGTATCACAACCTACCTTTATGGCCACTCAATATCAACAGCATCACTACCACCACACTTAAACATCCAAATAATAGCAATGTTTTGTTTAACCATAAGGCAACTTTCATATAAATGAAAATGTACTGACCTTCTCCTCAAATTAGGAGGTCTAAACTTTCATCAAACACTGCAACCTTTTCTGGATGATCAGTTCTCCGAAATTCAGTTGCATTCCTCTCTCACTCTCCTATAATTCCATATCCTGTAATTATTAAGATCATCACCAGGACTCTGTAAAATAACAGGGAAAGGGAGTAAATTTAACATTAATAAATACATATGTGACAGACTAGGAAGGAAAGAAATACCTTAATCTTCAGTACTATACCTCACTGGTTATATGCTACATAATTACAGTTTCCTTCCACTGAGGCACATTTCATGTTCCCTTTGCTCCCAGGCAGAACCAGGAAGGACTCCCAAAGGACACATATATGGATATATTATAAAGTAATACATGTGTAATATCTGCTCTTTTATCATATTGATTGTAAATATCTTTTCAATTTTTTCTTTTCCCTTTCTTTGACTTTTTTACTTCTAAGTTTTAAATTATTTGTGTCATCATATCTGATATTTCCCTTTGACTTCTTTTATATATCTTTTATAAATGATTTTATATAAATGTTTACATTCAGCACCTTTTTATTAATATAGTTTTTTATAATGATGCCACTTTAAAATATTTTATCTCTCTGGAACACATTTTGGGATCTGGTCATTCTAATCGTATTTTCTATGTATATCAATATTTCTTCTATTGTGCCAATATCACTGATTTTTCAGATTCAGAATTTAATTAATTTATTCATTAAAAACTATTATTCAAGTTGATTGCAGGGATTAGGCAATAAGAATAATCAGAAGAATATTTATCATTATAGGCTAGTGCTGGAAATAGTTAATACATATGAAAGTAAAATAACTTTAGAAGTAAATAACAAATTCAATTCACAGAACATTTTTTTTTTAGTAGAAAGTTCAGGGGAGATCTCCTTGAGCATGCAGTTATTTAAACTGAGAACCGATGGATGAGAAGGCAACCACAATGAAGGAGCCAGGCAAAGGACCGCACGTTCTGTATGTCTTAGGATGAAAAGACTGCGGTATAAATTCAACATGATAAGGAAACCACAAGGCAGGCAGAGGGGGCTAGTGGTTAGCCTGGAAGGATAGACAGGGTCAGAATATCCAGAGCCTTCTAGGCCACAGAAACTGGATCTAATTTAAGTGCTATAAAAAGGTACTGAAAGCGATCTTTCTGACTACTCTTCAAAGAATTGATTATAAGACTTACAGAATGCACCACTGTAAAAGGGGGAAGAGCATCACCACAAGAACAGATGCCATTTTCCCTAGTCCCACTTTCAAGCAGCCAGTACCTCAGAGGTCTTGTGTAATTCCCAACATGCCATGAACCAAATTTCTAGAATGGGGAGCAGCTGGGAAGGAGGAAGGAGCAACTCAGTAAATTGGAGGTGGAAGAGAGAGAAAGGAGAAACACATAGGGAAGCTGCTCCTGACCTTTTGTTCTGGAGGCTCAAGCATTTTGGCAGAGACAACAGCAGCTGTCATCTTCACCTTGTGATGGATTATATGGGTGCATTTTGAATTTTAGGTCTCTCCTTCCATCCCAGCTCTCTGGGATCTGCCTATGGTTCTCCACCAAGAGGTGACTTAGACTCCTGGCCAGCTTTCAGACCTCAGCTGAAGGATTCTGTTATTTCTTTCTCTCTCTCTCTCTCTCTCTCTCTCTTTCTCCTCCCTAAATTGACTTTCACACCAGTTAAAGATCATTGAGCATACTAACAGTCTATTTTCTTTGTCTTTGTGCCTATGAATGGCCAGACCCTTTTAGAATGGGGCAAAATGGATTTTTCCACTTAACAGCTTAGGGTCCCTGGGTACCACTCAGTTAAGCATGGTTTCAAGAGGACAAAGTTGGAAGCAGGATCTGGTTGGAAATTATGGTAGTGTCTAATATTCTACCATATGTCTGAAATCATTATGCTTCCTGTCCTTCTCATCATTTGGAGATATCGTATAACTAGTTTTTGTCACTGAATCATGGAAAAAAAAATGACCACTGTAAATTCCAGGCTGAACCATTTATTTGCCAGTGTGAGATCATTCCCTCTACACAATAACAGGCAATGTTAGAGATGATATCTGGTCCATTCACCTGGGACCTACAGTCTGGAGATTTGCAGCAGAACCTCAGTCTACTCATGATGAACAAGAAGCATGTCTCCAAAAAATCTTTGTAGTTGCAGACCCCTGACTTCTCAGTGCCATTATTATAGCATAACCTAGCCCATTCCAGTGGAGACTATTCAGGAGACTATACAGGAGACTATTCAAGAGACTAGTCCAGTAATCTAGTTAAGAGAGGCCTGTGGCTTGAGCAATATGCTAGCAGTGAAGTGGAGAGAAGATGACAGATTCAGCATATGTTGCTGGCTGACTGATGGTGTTTAGGATTTAAATGTATGAGGTGAGAAATAGAGGTGTCAAAGAAAAATCCCAAGTTTCTGACATTTACTGAGATAGGAAAGAGTAAATTTAGACCAGGTATAATGGGGGTAAAGAAAGTATAAACTTCTGCTTTGGACTAGTTAAGTTTGAAATTCCTTCATGGAGTTGTCAGAGAAGCAGCTGAATTAATGAATTTGAACCTGCTATCAGAAGTAAGAGTGGCATTTCAAAACTTTGGAGATATCTGAATACACATGATAGTCAAAGCTATCTACATAAATGAATGGGATCATCTAGAAGAAGGTGTGGAAGACACCCCAGGCTCAAGGTCTCAGGAATTTCTGCATTTAGCAGCTGATGAAAGAGTAGATGCTGACAAAAGAGATTGTGAAGGAGCAATTTTTCTGATTAGAAAATATCAGGAAATTTTCTTTGAAGGTAAGAGAGGAGATTTTTTTTTTTAAGAAAGGCATAACAAATTGTGTTAAACAATATTGAAAAGTCAAGTAAGATAAAGACTGAGTGCCCCTTGGATAAGTAGTTGCTAACCTTAGCAAAAGAATTTTTGTTGGAGTAATGGACATGGGGCCAGACTGATGAAGAGTGAATGGATGACTAGGAATAGAGAAACTGAAAGGATTAGTTAGAGGGCAAGTTCCTGGGGGAGTCTGAGGAAGGAAGAGTTTTATTGTGACTGTTATTCTAGCTTTAATGAGAAATACAAAGTACATTTGTTTTATTTAAAACATATTATCATGATGATAGAAAGGATTCAATTGAGAGAGACTGATATTTTAAGATCTAGTAATATAAATATCCCCTCAACTCTTTTTCAAGGATGACTTAAGTCAGAATTTTTTCCATCTTGATTTACATTCATTTGTGGGTTTTGTTTTAGCATTTGTTATGGACATTTTTGGTAAACCATGGCTAAGTGCAGACCTTCCCTCAGGCTTTAAATATAAGAACCCCATCTGAACTGTTTACAGTTTTTGGCCATGAATTTAAAATGCATGTTTTTGGGGTTTTTTATTTTTATTTTCTTCACATGAGTAGGCTTATCTGAGATACAAAATTATGTGACATTTTATTTTCTTCTTAATACTTCACTAAATTATGGGACAAGTTGACTATCTTTATTCTTTTTATAATTTGAAAACAAAATTTAAAAACCTCCCCTGGGCCTCCCTGGTGGTGCAGGCAGTTGAGTGTCACACTGTGAAGTTATCCGCAGCCTCTGCAGCATGGGCTCAATCCCAGCTGGCTGAGGAGAGACCCACATGGTGCAGCAGAACTCTCAGGTCTCACCCACTGCTCCCCTTAGCAGTGTATTTCGTAAGTCTGCCTATTCTGTTCCCCACTCTGTTTCTGGTGAATCCTCTCACCCTCCCGTGCATCTAGCCTGTACCCCGGTTCTTGTATAAATAAATCCTTAAAAAAAAAAATAAAAAATAAAAACCTCCCCTAAGTTTTTGTCCATGTTTCACTGAAATAAATATATATATATATATAAATATCCATATACACATATATGTCTGTGTATGTGCATTTTTATTTCTATTAGTAAAATAAAGGAAAGACTGTAATGCAGCTTAAAAATATTTGAATGGGGAATCAGTCTAATTCTACTGGTAATGGCAAACAAATGAAAATAAATATTTTTTTAAACTATCAAAAGTGTCCTAATGAGTGACTATAATTTTCACTTTGAAAGATATGTTTCTAATTAGTTTTAAGAAATAGCTTTGAAAATTCTTTTCTACATGTCTATTTGTCAGTTCTAACAATAATTTTATTGCCCTTTTACTTGCAAAACTTCTCTTAAGTTTCCAAAATAGGAATTCAAATGGTAAGCATATTTTGTGAATTAGAGTCAGCATAGTTTATTTTCACAAATAATTGATAGCAAAAAAGGAAAATCAAATTTTGCCTTGTTTTCATTTTACTTATTTATCTATAATAATATGGAAAATCTTAGGAATGTACATTAAAGTAACTGCAAATATTTCATATGTGAAAATAAATTACTGTAATTTTATTAAATCTGTTATGTGCCATCAGAATTGACATTTATATCAATGGAATTTTCCTGTTATGGCAGAGTTGCTGAGTTTTATGATATTCATTTGTCCAGTTCACTAATTCACTGGGAATGTACATAATATCAACACTTCAGAGAGAGATGCCATTTTAGCTTTTGACAAAAATTTAATCTCCACAAGAGAATTAGGCTGAAGAATCAATAACCCAATTACACTGAATTTAGCAAATGCTAATATGTTAGAAGATAAGAAATTTATAGAATCCTTACAAAAGTGTTCAGATGGATGCTCACAGAGATTAGCTTTCCCTTCCCCTATCTTGTCATTGTTCCATTAACACAGAATTCAAAGAACACTGACCTCAGTGCAGGGGTCTATGGCCAGCTCTTCTGATAACTTGCTTTTGTACCTTCCAAATACTTGATTTTTCTTACTTTATATTTACCACATATGTTAGTCAGGAGATAGTTGAGTGCAAATAAGTTAAATCTACATGAAAAAAAATGCATTTATTGGAAAGCTAAATGACTACCTAATAGAATTCAAAGAAGTAAAATGTATCAAGAACTGAGGAATTAGAAGCAGGAAATAAAATTCTTTGAAACTAAGGGGTGGGTAATTTGGGGAGTTTTAGTGGAAAATTATCATCAGGAATACTCTTTCTTCTCTCTCTATGCAGGCTAATTAATTTTATTAAATAACTTTCAAACAAAGAGTCTCTGTTATGCCTTCTTATGCATGGATGACTGAATTCCTTTAGCGCATGCAGCTCTAAACAGTTTGGGGTCCCTAGGTGCCCACTGGTCATGTTCTAACACCTAGTTGGAAAATTATACTATGTTTGATCAATGGCTTTGTGTTTTTCACTTTTTACCCAAAAGAACTTTGAATAAACATACCATAAGAAAGAATATTTCAATATTACAACCTTTACTAAAGACTAATTTGCTCAACAAGAACATTTCATTCTGATGGGAAGAAAAATGAATTACATATTATGTTTGGTTAAACCCTATGTATTTGCCTTACGCATATATGCCAACTGAGAGGGGAGAGGAGGTCATATCTTCTTTGACGCTTCATCTTATTACATGTGTTGGAGAATATTCTTGTTTAGTCTTTATTTTTACCCTAAAGGTGTTTTCCATCCTACAATTTTATTTGTTGAGAGATATTTGGGTTCAAGGTAACCAGAAGGTGTGGTCAACTGAATAACAGCTCCCCAAAGATGTCCTAATCCCAGGGATTTGTGAATATGTTGCTTTACACTCTAACTGGGGCTTTGAAGATGGGATTATTTAAGGATCTTGGGATGGGGAGATTATTCTGAATTTTCTGGATGGGTCCAATTACAAGTGTGATTATAAATTTCTTTGCAAAGGAGAGGTAGAGAGAAATATTAATACAAAGAGGAGAGTCAAAGTGAAGCAGAGATGAACAAGGCTCTGCTGGTTTTGAAAATGGATCAGAGGGTATAAACTAAGGACTGAAGAGAACTTCTAGAAGCTGGAAAAGGCAAGAAAATAGATTCTCTCACTGAAGTCTCCAAAGATAAGGTAGCACTGGCCACACCTTGATTTTGGAATTCTGGCTTTCACAACTATTAAAGAAAAGACACACTTTATTTTGGGTAAGCCACTAAGTTTGTGATCATTTGCTATAGCAGCAATGCAAAAGTAGTACAATGAGTCCTCACAAGAAGAAAAATTAATGGAGATGAGAGTTTAACATTGTACCTTCCAAAAAGGAATGTCCTCTCACTCCACCCCAACCCAACCATCACTGAATCTCATGCTTTCTTCTCTTTTTTTTTTTAAAGATTTATGTTATTTATGCATATAAGAGCTGGGGTGCAGGTCAAAGGTGGGGGTGTGAGAGGCAGAGTGGAAAGCAGAATAGGCAGATTGACTGAAATACACTGCTGAATGGAGCAGCAGGTGAAACAGGAAAGGTCTGCCGCGCCATGTGGGTTTGCTCCCTGACTGGGGATCTATCTTGTGCTGCAGTGGCTGGAGATAGCTTCATAGTGCTGAGACTTAACTCCTTGTGCCACCAAGGAGGCCTCTTTTCTTCTTTTGAAGAGTGCAGTCTTTATTTACTTTCAAAATGTTTGTTTAATATGTATGCTTATTTTTATTATTCCCTTATTTTGTTTAGTGTTCGGTTAAGATGGACCACATCATCACTTTTCACATTAAAATAAATGGAATTTCTTTTCATTTTACAATTTTTTACTTACTTGCCTGTTTTTTAAAAACAAGTCAAACTCATTAAGTGAGAGCTGTATGTATTCATAAATCTAGCTATCTGCACATCCCAAGTTTTCAAATTCTTCTTCACTCAATAAACAATACTTAATGTAGAGGCAGATACTCTTAACAGACTCCTTTACAGTAGTAGCTTAAAGGAGGTTGTAGATAATTGCCAGTCATATATGTGAAAATTGCGGAAAAAGATAGTAAATCATCCCACACATGGATGTGAAAAGGGATGCCCCCATTCTGCATTTAGCTGCCATAGTACTACATTCAAAAAAAAAAATTTAATTACAGAGGAATCTTTTTTCTCCTTCAGCGACACTCACAAAATAATTTTTCAAACTTCTGTAAGCAGCTCTTTTTTCTCCCCATTCTTGTTTCATGTGTATCACAAGGTGAACTCTCCATTTTTCTAACTCTCTAAAAGTCATGTTCATATTACAATTGTTTCCTTCCCAAAAAGACTAGATCAAGTCTTATTGTTTGGAGGTGGGAACAATTTTTTCACCACTATCCCCATTTCTCCTATGGGAAACTCAAAAAGGGATTTGTTTTATATAATGTTCAAAATGAAAGCTTAAAAGATGTTTAATAATTGTAATGCCTTTCATCATTTTGCCACCTTAGCCTCTAAGTTAGCTCTCATTCTGAAATAACATCACCCAACTATTTCCTGTAAGTGAAATATCTATAATAATGTTCAGAATTTACATTGATCTAGGTACTTGGCTATAGGTTTTATATCATTCTTCATTTTAATAATTTAATTACCATACAGTCTTATAACTAGAACTTGCCAATCACTAGCCTAACCACCTTAAAGATATTAACATATTTAATTGGGAAAACAGACTCCCCAAAATGAGGTATACGGTATAGTTAAATCTATTTTACAAATGCAGAAAGTGAGGCACAGGCATATAAAGTATAGACTAACTCAAGGGCAAATGGTGAAGCTGAGATTTGAACCCAGGCAGTCTGTCCCCAAGTCACTACTTTTAACCACTACACTCTCTTCTCATGTTCCCAGCACGTGACATCTACCATCCTATGGATGCTTTACAACATGTTATCTTCAGAAGTAGTGTATGGAGTATCTATCAGTCTGAACACTTTCACGGTAAGTACCTAAAGCTTAAGGAGCACTAGTTTAATCAACACGGGACTAAAGGAAGGATGTTATCATATCTCAGACCTGAAGCACAAGCCACAGGAACAAATAGGACGAGAGACCTCAGGGATCAGAAGAGGGACTTCAGCACTACAGATTTAACATTTTGCTTTCTCTCCATTTCTAATGTTTATTTTCTTTTTCTTTTACTTGGATGGGGGTGTCTCCTTATTACAAAGAACATAAACACTAAACTTTCTCTGGAGTCTTCAGATGGAATATTTTCTACCAGCTCTACATAGAAAAAGTCCCCAAACTATGTATTATTGGTCCTCTGCGTAAGACTCCAGGGTATCCCTGCATCCAGAAAGATGGAAATTTATAATTGAACATCTGGTGTCAAAGATCCACTCTAGCCTTGGGGTTGAGGTTGAGCTCTACTCACCAAAACCACTCTAGTGTAATAGAGAGGACTGGTTTCCTGAAAAGAAGGTTCAGTTGGTAAGAAGACAGAGCTGTTTCTAATTTTGATAGACTCAACTGTTTGTTTTTCTGTAAACAAGTGCTATTTTCTCATTATATCAGTGAGCTAGCCCAAGCTCTGAGAAGTTAAGTGCTTTCTTCAAGCTGAAGCAGTGAAGAAGTTTCTGAGTCACAAATTAAGCAGAAACAGGTGATGTGAAAACAAAGTCCAAGCTCTAAGCCAGTAGGTGGTTTATATTATGAATTTCTCTGTGTCCTGAAAAACATACCCATCCTGATTCATACTGGCCTAGCAGGAAACTTAACTATTTCCAATGCCATTTGAGAAAGAAGGAAAAAGAACATCCCTGAATATCTACTCTGAGCCAAGAGCCTTGTTTGCTAAGTACTTTAGCATCTGATTTTATCTGTTCCTCATATCAACCCTGAGAAGTAGGTATATATTTATTTTTTCACAGGCATCTTATTATTGGATAAGCAATGAGCCCCAAATCACACATTAGAGACAGAACAATAATTCCAACTGAGACTTATCAGAAATCTCTGGTATCTCAAAAGAGTTGAGATTTCCATGCTTTTAAACACATGAATCAGTAAAATACTAGCAGACATAAAAACAGTGAATAGGCATGAGGTACACATTCCTTTTTGCCCAGGTTGGGACAGACAAAGACAAATTATTAAAACAAGAAGAAGAAAGAAAGAGAAATGGAGAAGAAAGAAATCACGCCCAAACACCTGTGTAGTCAGCTATAATCCTCATTTCATGAAAGAAACCACACATTATACCAAATATTAAAAATATCATAATCTCAGCATAAACGATAGTTCTTTATTATTATTATTATTATTATTATTTTATTATATATAATTCTTACATCATTTTTCATTTTTTTTAAAGATTTATTTTATTTATACAAGAGCCAGGGTATAGGCCAGATGTGCAGGAGGGTGAAAGGATTCACCAGAGACAAAGTGGGGAACAGAACAGGCAGACTGATGAAATACACTGCTGAGGGGGGCAGCGGGCGAGACAGGAGAGGTCTGCTCGCCATGTGGGTTGCTCCTAGGATGGCGGGGATCAAACCAGCACTGCAGAGGCTGAGGACAGCTCCTCACTTGCCTGCGCCACTAGGGAGGGCTCATCATTTTTCGTTTTTGCACATTTTCATTTTGGTTATATTCCCCATACAATTCCCCCCACCCCGATTTTGACCCTAATCCTTCCTCTCCTACCACCCCTCCCCACAGTAGTGTCTCTGGTCTACAGTTGCTTGTTGATTTTGATTTTTTCTTTATTATAGTTTTTTTTTCCTGGTCCCTTATTTAGGTTTTCTAAATCCCTGCTATGTGACACCATCTGGTATTTCTCTTTTTCTTTCTGGCTTATTTCACTAAGCATGATCCCTTCCAGCGCCATCCATGTTGCTGCAAATTGCATGAGTTTATCTCTTTGATTGCTGAGTAATATTCCATTGTGTATATGAACCATATCTTCTTGATCCAGTCATCTATTTTTGGGCATTTGGGTTGTTTCCAAAGCTTAGCTATTGTAAATAGTGCTGCTATAAACATAGGGGTGCAGGTGCTCTTTGGAATTAATGTTTCTGTGTCCTTTGGGTAAATACCTAGGAGTGGAATTGCTGGATCATGTGGAAATTCTATCTTTAGTAGGTTGAGGAATCTCCACACAGCTTTCCATAGTGGTTAGACCAATTTGCACTCCCACCAGCAGTACAGGAGAGTTCCTTTTTCTCCACATCCTCGCCAACATTCGTTGTTGTTAGTTTTTTAATATGTACCATTCTCACTGATGTAAGATAAAGATGGTATCTCATTCTAGTTTTGATTTGCATTTCCCTGATTACAAGTGATGTTGAACGTTTTTCATATGCCTGTTGACCATTTGCATTTCCTCTTTGGAGAAGTTTCTTTTTAGATCTTCTGTCCATTTCTTTTTTTTTTTTTTTTTAAGATTTATTTATTTATTTATACAAGCACTGGGTATAGTCAGAAGCGTGGAAGGGTGAGAGAATTCACCAGAGCCAGAGCAAGGAACAGAACAGGCAGACTGATGAAATACACTGCTGAGGGGAGCAGCGGGAGTGGCAGGAGAGGTCTGTCATGCCATGTGGGACCCTTGCCGGGGGCCGAGGATCGAACTGGTGCTGCAGAGGCTGCGGGCAGCTTCGTAGCCCAGAGCTCAACTGCTGCGCCACCAACGGAAGCCCTTCTGTCCATTTTTTGACTGGATTATTTACCTTGTTTTTGTTGAGTCTTGTCAGCTCTTTGTAGATTTTTGTGATAGTCTTTTATCATTATTGTTGTGTGCAAAAACTTTCTCCCAATCTGTGGGGTGTCTCTTTGTTTTGGTTACTGTCTCTTTTGCTGTACAGAAGCTCTTTAATTTGATGTAGTCCCAGCTGTTTATCTTTGCCTTCACTATCACTGCTTTGGGTGATGTGTCTTTAAAGATGTTACTGAGGTGTATGTCATGTAGTGTTTCGTCTATATTTCCTTCTATATATTTTATGATTTCAGGTCTTATGTCTAGTTCTTTAATCCATTTTGAGTTGGTTTTTGTGCATGGTGTGAGGTAGTAGTCAAGCTTCATTCTTTTGCATGTAGCAACCCAGTTTTCTCAGCACCATTTAGTGAACAAACTTTCTTTGCTCCATTGTATATTCTTTGCTCCTTTGTCAAAGATTAGTTGACCATAAATCTGTGGGTTTATTTCTGGATTTTCTATTTGGTTCCATTGGTCCATGTGTCTGTTCTTGTTCCAATACCATGCAGTTTTGATTATTATGGCTTTGTAGTATAGTTTGAAATCTGGGAGTGCAATGCCTCCATTCCCTTCTTTTTCTTTTTCAGGAGAGTTTTGGCTATTCAAGGTTTTTGGTTTCTCCATATGAATTTCGTCAATATTTGTTCTATTTCTTTGAAGAGTGTGATTGAAATTTTTATTGGAATAGCATTGAATCTGTAAATTGCTTTTGGTAGGATGGCCATTTTGATAATGTTAATTCTACCAATCCATGAGCACGGGATGTCTTTCCATTTTTTTTTGTCTTCTTCTATTTCTTTTTACAGTGTTTTATAGTTTTCTTTGTATAGGTCCTTTACCTCTTTTGTTAGGTTTATTGCCAAGTATTTGATTTTTTTTTGTTTCAATAATAAAAGGGATTTTTTCTTTATTTCTTCTTCTTCAGATTTATGGTGTATAGGAAGGCTACTGATTTTTGTGTGTTGATTTTGTAAAGGATAGTTCTTAACATTAATTAGTTACTTCATGTAAGATACTCATTTTTCATCCAGGACCTTACATGCTTTGTAAGGAATGAGTTGGGCCCCAAATGTGGACTCCTATCCACACCCTACAAAAATAAGTACATTTTGGGGCCTCCTTGGTGGTGCAGGCAGTTGAGCACCGCACTGTGAAGCTGTCCACAGCCTCTGCAGCGTGGGTTCAATCCCGGCAGGCCTGTGAGAATCCCACATGACACGGTATATCTCTCCTGTCTCTTCCGCTGCTCCCCACAGCAGCATATTTCATCAGTCTGCCTGTTCTGTTCCCTGCTCTATCTCTGGTGAATCCCTCACCCTCCCACACAACTGGCCTGTACCCTGGTTCTTGTATAAATAAATTAATCTTAAAAAAAAAAGTACATTTTGCCTGGAAACCAGGTTCCCACAAAGCCACACCTGAGAAGGAAAACTTCTCCCGCATCTTAACTGATACTCCTCTTCCTTACTTAGGCAAAAAAGAATCACTTACTATACCCCTCACTACATATTTTAAAGTTCAGATCAATCTTTAGTCCAAAAGAAAATATAGCTTAGGTATTGACTTGAGAAGATAAAACATTTATTTTAAGACCCAAATACCATGCTTGTTGAACTAGTGAATGTATTCCATGTGCTTTATTCACGCAATTTGTAGACTTGTTCTGTTTGTAAGCTTCAGAATGACATAAACTTTTATATGGTCACTTTGAAATAGAAAGTATTTTACTACAATCATGGGCTTAAAAAGTAGGGAAATGTGTGTTATGAATCTCTACACATGTTGGGAATAGA
Organism: Talpa occidentalis; assembly: GCF_014898055.3. Taxonomy (NCBI): domain Eukaryota; kingdom Metazoa; phylum Chordata; class Mammalia; order Eulipotyphla; family Talpidae; genus Talpa; species Talpa occidentalis. The sequence goes on along the minus strand of NW_023604861.1, from coordinate 54,250,812 downwards.
TGCATAAATCTAATACATGTCCTGGTTCTTTCAAAATATTAAAACAGCATTTCCATTTTCACATTTCAAAAGTCTGAAAACATTAATGTATAAAGGTGCATAAAGCTCATATTCTTTTTCTTTTAAGATTTATTTATTTATTTATACAAGCACTGGGTACAGTCAGAAGTGCAGGAGGGTGAGAGAATTCACCAGAGCCAGAGCGGGGAGCAGAGCAGGCAGAAGGACCGAAGCACACTGCTGAGGGGAGCAGGGGGCGGCAGGAGAGGTCTGCGCACCATGTGGGACCCTCCTCTGGTGGCCAGGAAGCAGCCAGGGATCGAACCGGCGCTGCAGAGGCTGTGGGCAGCTTCGCAACCCAGTGCTCAACTGCTGCGCCACCGGGGAAGCCCATAAAGCTCATATTCTGAAGACAGACTGCACTAGCCAACAAGTAGAATGCTATATTTGGCATGGTTTGCTAGAAGAATTAGTTTTAAAACACAAAACATGTTGGTCACGATTACCCTCTCCAAAAATAGATCTTGATTAGTATTTAGCAATTTGATGTAGCTTAAGGTTACTGAATTTTTAATAGGAGACAATTCCTATGGAATTTTCTCACTTCTAAAAACCTAAATACATTTTCAGAGCCTTTATTACAAAGGAAAGAAAGAAAGAAAGAAAGAAAGAAAGAAGAGAAAGAGAAGGAAGGATGGAAGGAAAGAAGGAAGGAAGGAAGGAGGAAGGAAGGAAGGAAGGAAGGAAGGAAGGAAGGAAGGAAGGAAGGAAGGAAGGAAGGAAGGAAGGAAGGAAGGAAGGAAGGAAGGAAGGAAGGCAGGCAGGCAGACAGGCAGGCAGGCAGGGGGCAAGCAGGCAAGCAAGCAGGCAGGGTGTAGTTACTGTGTTATAAAAATGATAGAGTAAACTCCCCTTTAAGGTTCTGAAATGGAAGAATCTCTGCAGTCAAGTCTTGATACCTATCAGGTAATAAATTAATACTGGAGTCTATTTCTGGACCAAGTAAACACATTAACGCAAATGCAACTCCTTTGGGAGATGGAAGACAAACTGCCACAGGCTAAACAGTCATAGAAGAGTTGTGAATGTGATTCTAATATCTTTATTCATTTAGTTCCAAAAACCACCTATCAAAAAAATTTTTAATGAACTCAACTTTGTTTTATTTCCACATACCAAGTCAAATGCAGAAACTCATTAAAAACTACTTCTAGCAATAAGTATTACCAAAAATATAATTAAAGGGAACATTAAGTATTGCTGTTCTTCAGATTTAGAATGAAGTTTATAAACTGCATCCTTCATCCATATATAACTCAGTACATCTGTTACATTGGTATTTAAAACTTTAATTTTATTCCTTGCAGTTTATAAGTGTCATTGTAAAAGAAACAAAAGCAATTGAGATTTTATTTGAAATAATTAGGTTGGATTTTCTTTTACTTATGACAGATGTTGACATATCTTGAGAAGATACTTTTGGTGAGAAGGCTTCCAATGGTAATGTTTGCACAGGCAGTTTGCACAGGCAAAATCACAAAGGCTATTATCATGGGCAATTTATTGAACTGTGTTCAGAAAGATATTCAGAAGACAATGTATCTTTTCATTTGATTCCATGACTATTTAAAAAAAGAGACTGACCAGAAAAATTTAACTACATTTATTTTATAGAATGTATGCCTACTGTTATTTGAAAATATTAAAATAGTAATTCAATTTTCACATTTGAAAGTATTCCCAACACACAATAGTCTACTTCTTCCTCTTTGCTATTCCCATTCTTTAATATGGTGATAATTTAAGCCATTGAAAAGCCTTCCTAGAAATTATCAGTGCTCCATGGATCAGTCTATTACTTCTTAAGCACAGCATTTATGTTTCCCAAAGTACTAGAATACTTAGAGAAAGATAAATCTGGAATTCCTAAACTATTAAAGTTCTAGCACAAATAGATAAAATACTTATACTTCTCGGTGCCAGAAATGAAATGATCAACAAACTCCAGAATTCTCTGTAGGCTGAGTTGAGGCTTTTGCTGTAATTGCATGACAGTTTCACTTCTTTTTCTGTGTTTCTCTACTTCTCCGCAGGTGTTGATTCTGAGGGAGTTGCCCAATAAAATATGCAACACCAATTAAATTTGAATTTCAGACAGACAACCAAAAGCTTTTCCAATAAAGCATTTGTTCCAAATAAAGCATGGGGAATAGAAAACACATTCATGTATTTCACTGGACAACCTGAATTTTTGTTTGTTAAAATTAACAGCCCTTTCCATACTAAACTACAGTTAAATAAATAGCTGAGAGTTTGCTCTGCAGGTAAGTCACCTGCAACAGAAATGTCTTTATGATAAAGCCAATCAGGACTACAAGCCAAGTATGCTGAATCATAGCAGAGCTATCTTTCATTCTGCACACTGTGGGTATAAAAAATACCACAGCACTAATACCAAATTTCAAGGTAGTGATGAATGCAAACAGTATTTCAAGATATTTTCAACAGCAATGATGTTAAATGAAATTATTTCTAACCTATTACACTGGTAATAAGTCACATATTCTACTAGTCCCAGTGGTGTGGTTGCTTATATTGGTATTTTTAATTGAAGATAATGTTAAATTTTGTTAGAGATTAGTAAAAGTAAAGATGTCAGCTTTGCCCATTCAAATTTTTGCCTCTCAAGTTCATATACAAACAGTGAATCAAAGATAAAAATCCCTGTTATTTTGTATGGTATCGTAGTAGAAAGAAGTTAGAATCAGAATGTTGTTGTCCAGATGGACCTGTTGTTTATTCTGAACATCAATTTCCTCATCTTTAAAATGGAGATAATCATGCCAGACTATGGAAATTGATCACTAGTATTATAAACTAAAATTAATCATTATTAACTTGGCAAACATTGTATACCAAATATATAGCATTTTTAGGCTTCTAAAAATGTCACTTTTATCCTCTAAGTTGCTCATGACTTAGAAATACATACAAATATGCAAATAGATGTCATCAAACCAGGCAGTGAATGTTCCACTACAGGAGCATAAGAGGGGCAACCAATCCTTCCTGGAAGAGACAGGGCAGACACTACAGAGAAAACAGAATGGCAATACCACTTTAAATAATAAAGAAAGATGTGCAAATGTAAAATGACAAATGGGCAAGAGGAGTGGAGAGGAAGGATATTACAGGCTGAGATTGGAAATATTTGACACAATAGCATTGCATACATGTTAATCCCCTTTTATTTACTTAGGTGCTTTGATTTTTCTACCATATATAATTCTATCTCTCCTCCTTTAAGAAAATTTAGAATTCAAAAGTGGTTTATCTCTCAAATGCAGACATAATCTAGAACAATTTTTCAAATACAAAGGAAGGGGCCTCGCTGGTGCCACAAGGGGTTAAATCACAGCACCATGAAATTATCCAGAGCCACTGTAGTACGAGTTCTATCCCTGGCCAGGGAGCAACCTACTTGGTGCAGCACACCTCTCTTGTCTCGCCCACTGCTCCCCTCAGCAGTGTATTTCAGTTGATCTTCCCATCCTGTTCCCCACTCTGTCTCTAGTGAATCCTCCCACCAACTGCACCTCTGGCCTGTACCCCAGTTCTTTTTTTTTTCTTTTTTTTAAAAAGATTTATTTATTTATGCATTCAAGAGCTGGGGCACAGACCAGAGATGTAGGGGGTGAGAGGATTCACCAGAGACAGAGTGAAGAACAGAACAGGCAGACTGACTGAAACACATTGCTGAGGGGAGCAGGAGGCAAGGCAGGAGAGGTCTGCTGTGCCATGTGGGTTGCTCTCTGGCTGGCCGGGGATTGAACTAGTGCTGCAGAGGCTACAGATTGCTTCATAGTGCAGTGCCTAATTCCTTGTGCCACCAGGGAGACCCTGTACCCCAGTTCTTTTTTTATTAAAGATTTATTTATTAATTTACACAAGAACTGGGGTACAGGCCAGATGCATGGGAGGGTGAGAGGATTCACCAGAGACAGAGCGGGGAACAGAACAGGCAGACTGACGAAATACACTGCTGAGGGGAGCAGCAGGCGTGGCAGGAGAGGTGTGCTGCGTCATGTGGGACCCTCGCCGGCTGGTCGGTATCGAACCAGCGCTGCAGAGTCTGCGGACAGCTTCACAGCACGAAGCTCAACCACCTGTGCCACCAGGGGAGGACCACCCCAGTTCTTGTATGCATAAAAAAGTAAATCTTAAAAAAAAAAAAAACACAGGAAATATTATAATAACCAAAACTCTGGGTAAAAGATAAAACCATTAGGAGAACAACACTAAGATGTTATTTGGGAGATTACAGCTACACACTCTTCTTGGGAAGAAAACACACACTATAATATAATTTCATGTAATGTCATTATATGTAAATATTTTAATACAGTAAGAGCACTAAGATGAATAATCATTACTGTAATTTTTATTGTTTAATCATAAAAGTTTAAAATCACCTTCATAAAACAAATAAAATATCTGCAGCAACAATTATATGTGTACTGATATAAAACATTACAAAACTTTGTGGAAAATTCTTTTTCTTTCAAACACATTTTATGACAATAATTGTAATTAGGCACATATGTTAATGTGAAAGAAAGAACCACATACTTTCCATATTGCCTAGTATCACCAGGGGGTTTTAAACTTAACTAGGTCAAATGTAAAGTTCAGATGAATCAGTTGAGTTCTGTTTTCTCAGATGCAGTAGATTATATATTTTTTATTAACTTATCACCTTGTGATATTTACTTCATTTCAATTATTCAATATGTTAGCAATTATTCACATTTTCTCATCATTATTCATGAATGTTAACCATGTTATATCTATTTCTCAGTGAAATAATTGAAACAAATTTATCCCTCTCAAACAAGTCCAGATATCCTCAGGGATGCCAAAATTCCATGGCCAATTTCCAGTCTTTTTATATTTTGAACTCCATGGCATTTGACCTGCTGCTGATCATTGATCCTTTTGAAATATTCCACCTCTGGCTTCTGCAACAGCTCTCCATTCTGTTTCCCCCTAATTTTCACATCCTTTCTCAACAAACTCTTGTGGGCTTTTGATCACCTTCTGCAGTTTCCTTAAATCCTAGAATCTCTTAAGTCACTGTCTTTGGACCTCTTAACATCTCTGTATGTTCTTCTGAGGGGATGCATCAACTCCAAAAGAATCAATTGCCATCCGGGCCTCCCTGGTGGCACAGGTGGTTGAGCGCAGCGCTGTGAAGGTGTCCACAGCCTCTGCAGTGCCTGTTCAATCCTGGCCAGCCTGCGAGGGTCCCACATGGTGTGGCAGACCTCTCCTGTCACCCCCGCTACTCCCCTCAGCAATGTATTTTGTCAGTCTGTCTGTTCTGTTCCCTGCTCTGTCTCTGGTGAATTCTCTCAAGCTTCTGCACTTCTGGCCTGTACCCCGGTTCTTATATAAAAATAAATCTTTAAAAAAAAATCAATTACCTTCCTGCTTTGTAAACCACCTTACCTTAAACTGAACCTATCATCCTTCTCATTTCATCTGCTCTTTTAGTTGTTTGGGATAATCTGAATTCAGATGTGGTCTGCAAATCATTAATATCAGTTGTACTAATCTAGTCGGGGGGGGGGGGGTCTTGAGATTCCTTAAGCAAGTCCCAGTATCAGGAGCAGGGAAGGTCTTAGTTCTAAATGGTTAGCAAGACTATGAACAACACCTGTCAAATAACAGGAGTGATGTTATATGGCAGGACTCACTATCCTAGGCAGCATATCAAGACCCTGGTGAACCAACTGAGTAACCATTCCCCAAATGGACAAAAAATGGTAGGAAGAAGAATGCAGCTACAGAATGACCAGGTTCAATCTTGGAATTCTGAATTCTGGATCCAGTTTAGACTCACCTAGGAATTCATATGAGGCTGAGCTTACAAGTGAGGGACACTTGTGACTCCGTTGTGGGAGTCACTGGCATGAGAAAGACCAAAAACTAAGCTAAATTTTATTTAAACAACCCTGACATTTGCCCTGAAAATATACCGCTGGCATGAACACAGACACAAATAATTCTTGAAGCATTGCAACACAAAATTTATTGGTTAAATTTCATGATTATTGACATTTGGAGGCTATATGATTTTCTGTGTTCAGAATCTGAAGATTTATATTTGGACGAAAGGAAAGATTACAACTGATTTCAAAGTTTCAAGACTTAGGAACAAAATATTCCCAAATATAGTCACAACAGGAGTGTTGCTCAATGTTTGGGAGTGTCAATAAAAAGTCGTATCTTCGAAAGTTCACATGCAGATAGGTAAAAGGATTAATTCCTTCACACTCCTGGAATAAGGGTACTGTCAAAGTACTATAGAATATGAAAAATTTGTTCCACATAAATACTTAGCATGTTCATTTTTGGGAAAAGCATCTTTAGAAACATTAAGCTTTAAAGATAGACTTTTAAATATTGATAATTTGTTAGAAACTATTTAGTTTTTTTGTTGTTGTTGTTGTTGTTTTAGTTTTGAACACAACCATCAAAGATAATGTATCTCCTTATAGGGAGGCTGTCTCTGGCTGTCTCATTTAGAGGAGTATGAGGACAGCTGCAATGCCCTTGTGGACATTGCTTAATTCATGTTGCTCTGAAGCAAGACACTATAACCTTAGCCACAGCCAAATGTCATGAAGATAAACAAGTCAACAGTCAAAGGAAGAATCATTCTTAAAAAAGCAGTTTGCTATGATGCTTTGCATGCCTATGAGTTTTATTACATTGTACTCTGACACCATTTTCCTGTTAAGATTTTAAAGGAAAAAGTAGAAAGAGGGGCCTCCCTGGTGGCTCAAGGGGTTACACACAGCACTATGAAGCTATCCACAGCCACTGCAGCACGAGTTCAATCTTCAGGCAGCCAGGGAGCTACCCGAATGGCATGGCAGACCTCTCCTCTTGCCCACTGCTCCCTTCAGCAGTGTATTTCAGTCAGTCTGTTCCCCACTGTCTCTGGTGAATCCTCTCACTCCCTGCATCTCTGGTCTGTACCCCAGCTCTTGTATGCATAAATAAATAAATCTTAAAAAAAAAAGTAGAAAGGTACCAGAGTCTCGCAGAACATAAGGCATCACCAACATGCTTCACCAGATGAAATATCAGCACTAGAGATTCCCACTTAAAATACCCAGGAGAGGGGCTTCCCATCTCTTCTAGAACCTTCCTAGACTTGACTTCGAAATTTATAAAATCTAGACTCATGTAAAAATACCCCTTAATAATGGAAAAGTGTGTTAAATGTTATGTTTTCTATTTTCTCAGAGTTTCAGATGTGGGATCTAAAACAAAAAAGTAAAAAAAAATTAACAAAATGGGCCTCCCTGGTGGCACAAGGGGTTAAGACGCAGCCTATGAAGCTGTCCGCACAGGTTCAATCCCCGGCCAGGGAGCCAACCCACATGGTGCAGCAGACCTCTCCTGTATCGCCCGCTGCTCCCCTCAGCAGTGTATTTCTGTCAATCTGCCTGTTCTGCTCCCTACTCTGTCTCTGGTGAATCCTCTCACCCCCAACACCTCTGGCCTCTACCCCAGTTCTTGTATGCATAAATAAATAAATCTTTAAGAAAAAAAGTAACACAAATACCCTCCTATCTTAAAGCAAAGAGATGGGCTCCAAATGCAAGGAAGCTTAATAGATATTAAAGCAGATACTGTCAGCCTCAGACTCTTGCACACCTCCACTACATTAATAGAGAAGATGAATTTATTTACTAGGTTTTAAAGATGATGAGTATTGGAGTAGTAAGGATTACTTCAGAGAGGTTTGTCCAGGTATGGTGTATTGCCCCCTGCCTCCATCTTCTAAGGAAGAAGAAATGAGTTCTCTCCCTCTCCTCTCAAGTCATGGAATAGAACAGTAGTAGAGAGCTTGATATTTGCCTCCTGAGTTTTTCTTTTTTAATTCTATGTGGTCATCTTCCTCACTCTATCCATATGTGGTCATCTTCCTCACTCTATCCATCCTCTGATATGCAGTTCTGGACAACCCCACCACCCAGCAATCCCCCCTCCTTCTACCCTGGTTCCAACGCCCTGCTACATGGAACTGTAGGAACTTGCCACATAGAATCCAGCTCCTCCTGCCAAATGCTTCTCCCCAGGCACTGATACCCTGTATACCTGAGTTGACTTTGAAACCACAAGCTGGCTAGTCCCCATGTGGAAGTACTCCTAACCCCATTCTGGGAATCTCTCCCATGAGCAGGACTTCCTGGCGCTTGTCAATATCTGCCATGACATGCCTGCCACCTCCCATGGGATTGCCATCCTAGATTAGCAAAGATTCTGATATCCCATACAAGGTCATCATTCTTTCCTTATTCCCACCACTGTCCATTGTCCCCTTAGGCCTTTTATCCCTCCTTCTTAAGTTCAGAGATCTCACTTTGTTTATTAATGACTACTAGTTTTTATAAGTATTTTACTTTGTTGATTCATCTACCATGTAAATGACCAATTGTTTTTGTTGTTCTGATTTGCTTCACAACACCTAATTTTCTCAAATTCCTCCCATTTTGTTGTGACTGCCAATATTTTACCTCTCCTTCTGACTGAAACATATTCCATAGTATGGCAATATCACATCTTTTTGATCCACTCGTCTGTAGATGGGCATTTGTTTCCATGTCTGAGATATTGTAAACTGTGCTGCAATAAACACGGTAGAGCATATGTTTTTTGAGTTGATGGTTTCACATTCTTTGGATAGATGCCCAGGAGTGGAATTCTGATGTTTATGTTTTTAGTTTAGTAAGGTAGATTTCTATCTCTTTCCAATGCATTTCATTAAATTTGAAGGATAAGGGAGTTGATATTGCTCTGCTTCCTGAAAAGAAAGGCATTATGTTAGCCAATAGTCCTGGGTATGGTGTGGGCATGTGTAAGTGGGCACATCTAAGCCAAAAGGTTGAGGCTATAAAGGCAACATCACAGAGGATGGGGTAGGCAGAGGATGTTGTGGCAGAGTTTGGTAGGGTGCAGCAGAGAGAACGTCAAAGTGAGCCCAGAGAGAGTGAAGAATTACTAGGGGCTGGAAGGCCTGCCTGCCTCCTGGCTCCCGGGGCCCCCTGCCTGTCCTGAACCTTGTTGCCTTACTACAAATGATATAGAAAGATCATTAAAAGCCTGAAAAAGACACTGAAGGCCCTATGACTCTCCTTTACCCATCTGCCTGGATCCATAGAGAAACTGCCCTGTGCCTTGCTGGCACTACGAATGACAAGCTAAGAGAAGGACATCACTGTAAAAAATGACAAGTGAGGATGAACAAAACCTGTATTGTAAATCATTTTCTCGAGGTGTGTACTGCTCTTTGGTTATTTCCCTTTTGTGTGCATAAGATATTTAATAATGCCTTATTTTAATGTTCCAGTCTGGTCTCACCTGAGTATTATGTAGTTAGCCTAGAATTTTAATGGGGTAGGGACCTATTTCCTTTAAGATCATAACAGCATTAATTAGGATAAAATTTCCAGAGAAAGTACATCACAGAAGAATAGTGCATCACTGTAGGAAAAATGAGGTTCACTAGCCTCACTACAGATTTATGTGTCTTCCATTGCAAAACTGCAAAGATTATACTGATATGTGTAAAGCACCAGAAAATTTCTTCAAAAATACTATAAAAACATGTGAAAGCATACATCTTTTAGATAACCAATTACATTAGAGTAATTCAAGAGTATTCTTGATTTATAAATTAAAGCACTAGATATACTGACTTAAAGTGTATGCCCAATGTTCTGATAAGAGGCATAATAGGAAATAAGAAGATGCTAGGGATCAAGCCTTCCAGGAACTAGCAGTTTCTGGGGAAAAAAAAAACAGTCCCACCTTATCCCAACATAAGCAGCAGAACTTTAAATTAACTTTTGTCTCATGCTGTGAACATTTTGTGAAAAGTGGTATCTTTTGATGTAACTGCTAAACAGTGACAGAAAGGTATACACTGTGTCAAAAGAAAATGTAAGGGAAAAGCGAAAATTAGGCCCTGGTTCAGTGAAGTATTGTTATATCCAGAATAAACCTGTGTATTTTCTAGATTCCCCCTTATACTCCTAAAACCAATCTTCTGCTCCTGAAATGGCACTCTGAAAAACTGCTATTGAAACTTAATTGTCAAAGCCGAGGACCTCTTTCAGTTTTCATTGCAAGTTCTTGTTTTCATTCTATAATAATCACATGTGTGATAATTTGTTTTATGCCTGCCTACATTACATAGTAGATTGTAAGTTCCCACAAGGACATAGCATTCTAATTCATTGATTTATAAGCAGTTTTATGTACAATGACTAGGGTATAGCAGGGACTTTAAAAAAATAATTGGCAAAGAGGTAAAAAAGATTTAGGGACCACCTATAAAAGGTGCTAAAAGTATAAAAACATGCTAAAAAGTATAAAATCTTGATTATGGAGGCAATAGGAAGACACTAAATATTTCTTCATTTGTGCTAACATGCTGTGATAATAGTCTGGGATGACTCTTCTTGCAGAATGGCATAGAATCATGTGGATGGGAGAAAATTTAGAGACCTATACCCTACCAACAGAGCCCAGAGGCAGACCTATGAACTCCTGTAGCACACAGGTGAACTTAAACAAATGTCCAAGCAAATAAATCAAAAACTGTCTTGGCTATTTTTGTTTGTGTTATGTATTGTGTGTCTACACTATGCTTCTCTTCCCTCATGGGAATGAATGGTTTATCCTGAACTGATTAAAACCGCAGACACTTAGGGATACACAACCTGTAACCAAAATCAGATGGAAGTGGTTTTGATTTATCCAGTAGAACCTACTGCAGAACTCCTAACTGGATTTTATTTTTGTAAATATCTGAAAAGGGCCAGAGCAACTTTCTAAGTTCTCTTTCCAGTAGTTTTATGACCTTTCAAATGAAGAGTCATTAATGTTTCATTTTCTGGATTGTGATAGATGGCAGCCTCTCTGAGCTTGGATAAAATGGTCTTGCTGGAGAGACTCTTGCTTCAAGTTTTCTTTCCCTTGGGAAACAGTAGTTACAGGAGAAACAGATCAGATTCTGGGCTATTCTCATTCAAACCACAGCAAGTTTTTATGCTATAAATGAACATCGTCCACATTTCCTTCACGCTTTCTCCTGCTCCATCTTCACTCGCCATCTTTACTAGAAACTCAGGTTTAAGCAACCCAGCAAATTTACTAAAGCTTACCTCATCTCATGAGTCATGAAACCATGTTTTATAAACCATATGAAAATGTGTAAGAACTTTCAGATATTCCTGGTCTATATTACAATGAACCCATTTTTCCCCTTAAACTTTATTTCAGTAAAGGAAGCTAGCTATTAGCCAAGGATTCCAAACTCATCATTCTAAATCTGAGACCAAAGAAGTATATGGTGTTTGCTACAATTTGAAAGGACCTGGATTAATTTTTTTTAAAAAAAACTAAACACTCAGAGCTTTAAAATTTGAATTTTCAAGACCTTATTTCCACTCAAATTATTAGGACTATATATGTTATATAGCAAAAGAAACATTTATAATCATACATCACATAACATGGTATTTCTCAGTATTCCTTAGGGACAAATAATAAACAGGAATTTGATGTCAATATATCTAATAAAAGCTACTCATTGGTCTCAAGATAGTCTTGGCACTGTGAAGCACACTATAAAGGAATTTTTTAAGTATAGAATTGACCAAGCAAATGTGTTACTTCTTCCTCACTGTATCTCAGTGTTTTGTAACCATCCCAGGCCCAGTAGGTTTACGTGGGTTCTAGCAATTTGAAGAATTTTGAGCTCTTGGCATTATTTTTTACAAGTTTTAATGGTAAGCAGGGGAAACAAGATGGCAGGAAGACAGCAACTTGAGCCCCCTGCAAATCTCTATACACTCTCTTCTTTGGCTTTTCTCTGGGCTTTGTCTCACATTGTCTTATGGTCTCTTCCTCTCCAAGCTGTCGCGCATCCTCACCTAGCTGTAGCCATCTCTGAGTAATGCCCGCCGCCTTTATATCCCTGAACTCTAGACTCAGGTGTGGTGCACATTTACACATGCGCACACACCTATGTTCAGGTGTCCATAGTCAGGCACACATGCCCCACACCCACATGCCCTCGACCTTAACAAGGTCAAGGCTACAGGTGATAGCCACAGAGGCCAATGGTGTAAGAGCCTGACCAAATTTATTTACCCTACACTTAGTAACTGGTATAGTGCCTGATTAGGTATTAAACATGTATCTACTAAATGAATATTAGTGAATGAATAAATGCATGAATTAATGAGAATGAATGAATCCTGATTTGATATAAAAAACTTAAAAATAGTATTAGAGTAAGTGTTCTTCCCACACTCTTCCATTCAAAGTCTGTGGTATGGCATCTGAAAGTCCTCTGGCTCCCAACGTGACCTAGGCTGGTCCCACAACCTTAAATACCACCTATATACTGATAAGTCCCACTCCAACTGGGCTTCTTCTCTGACCTTAGACTTAAGTAGCCAACCCTCTACTCAAACACTTCTACTTGAGTGTAAGTACAAGTGTGGGCACATGAGTGTGAGAAAACATAATGCATCCAACATTGGGCTCTGTATTTATAATCATCCACTCACACCCCACCTCTCTTCAATCTTGCTCATAATAGCAAAGGACAATGCCACATTGTAGGGTAAATGAAGATTGCTCAGGCTTTTGCATTGTTGGTCTCTGTGGCTATCACCTGCGGCCTTGAATGCAGGAGGTGCTTGGGAATGTGGGCTCGAGGCATGCTGATAGTGGACACCCGGAATATGGTGTGGGCATGAGTAAGTGGGCATACCTGAGTGTAAAGGGCAGGAATGACCACAGTGCAGGTTTTCTGATCCCATGCAGACTGGGTAAAGGAGGAGTCAGAGTCCTCAGTGGTTTTTGCAGGTTTTTTATTTGGGGTTCACCAGGCACATGGCAGGCAGGAGTGCTGGGGGGCTGGGAGGCTGGCAGTCCTCCCATCCCCCAGCAAATCTTCACTCTATCTGGGCTCTCTGGCGTTCTCTGCTTCTGCTTCGGGCTTCTCTTCTCTTTCGGCTTCTGCTGGTGTCCCCGTGACGCCACCCTTAAAAAGCACAGTCTCAACCCAGGTGAATCCCATCTACCTATGCCCACACCCTATTCCAGGTGCCCGCCAGCAGGCATGCATTCAGGACCGCAAGGATCCATCATCTATCCTGATGGCGGGAGGGCAGAAAAGCCTGACATTTTTCCTTACCCTACACTGAGCCTGGACGCTGTGCATATAAGGGCAACATTACAGAGGACAGGGGCAGTAGAGGACATTGCTGAGGAAAGACAGTGGAGCCAAGGCCAAGAGAGGAGGACACCACTAGAGAATGCCAGAGAGCCAAGAGAGTAAACATCAGTGGGGGCTGGGTGGCCTGCCAGCCGCCTCGCCCCCCAATTTCCCCTGCCTGCCCTCGCTACAGTGGGTGTAGAAAGATCATTAAATGCCTGAAAAAGTCACTGGGGCTATAGGGCCCGCCTTTGCCCACTCTGTCCTACTGCCTGCCTGGCTGTAGGGGCAGGAAGGCACAGGGCAGGATCTCGCTGATCGGAGCAGATGGGTAAAGGAGAGTCCTGGAGCCCTCAGTGGCTTTCTCAGGCTTTTATTGAGCTGTTACATGTAGTGCAGCAACCAGATACATGGCAGGCAGGGGCTCCAGGGGGCCGGGAGGCTGCTAGGCCTCCCAGCCCCCAGAGAATCTTTACTCTTTCTGGGCTCTCTGGCCTTCTCTCGTGGTCTCTGCTTCTCCGCTAGTTCTGCTGCTCTCTTCTGCTGGTTCCCCGTGACATCACCCTTATAAGCCCAGTCTCAGCCCAGGTGTACCCACCTATATACGCCCACACCCCACTCCAGGTGCCCGCCATCAGGCATGCATTCAGGACCACGGAGATCCATCATTAATGTTAATGGTGGAAGGGCGGAAAAGCCTGATGATTTTTTCACTTACCCTACATTGGCACTACATACATCTCAGACAAAAGTCTTGGGAACAGCCTTAACTCTTTCTCCCACATCCTATGTCCAACAAATCAGGACATCTGGTTCTACCATCAAAGTATATTCTGACTAAACCATCACTTCCCATTCGAGCACTAGTCTGCTACTCCAAGTAAATTGTCTTATCTGTACTATTGTAAAGCAGTCATGTGTTTAACCCTACTTCCACTTTCTCATCACCATCCCATCCTACAGGGTCCTTTGCAAAACCTAAGTTAGGTTCGGCCTCCCCTGAAGGCGCAGGCGGTTGAGCAGAGTGCCATGAAGCTGTCCGCAGTCTTTGCAGCACTGGTTCGATCCTGGCTGGCCGGTGAGAATCCCAGATGGCATGGCAGACCTCTCATGCCGTGCCCGCTGCTCCCCTCAGCAGTGCATTTCAGTCAATCTGCCTGTTCTGTTCCCTGCTCTGTCTCTGGTGAATCCTCTCACCCTCCCACACATCTGGCCTGTACCCTGGTTCTTATACGCATGAATAAATAAATCTTAAAAAAAAAAAAAAAACCTAAGTTAGGTTCTATTCTGATCATGTTTTCCCATACCTGTCTGCCCCACTCTGAATAAAACCGAAATCCTTACCTCAGCCTAAAGCCCTAACAATCTGTATCTTCTATTCCTACTCTGTGTCCCATTCATTGTACAGAGTCAGATTGGCCTCCTTGCCACTTTCCAAATGCACCAGAAATGGTCCTGCTTGATATTGCACTTGCTCTCTCCTCTGGCTAACACAATCTTTACTCAGGTGTCAATGTGACTCTTCACTAAATTCATATCTTACCTCATCAGTTCACCCAAATAAAGTAGTTCTGTTCAAGTCACTCTCAGTCCCTTTAACTTCTTTGATTTAAATTTTTATTATTTATCATCACTTGAAATTTGTCACATTTGTATATGCATTATTTTTTGTTGTTTTCTACTGCTCTGCACTGAACTTAAATTCTGTCAGAGCAGGTACTTTTTGTAGAATAGTGGTTGATAGTATTCTGCACATGGCACTCCTTATTTATCTGAATATCCCATGCTTAGATTTGTTATAAATGCTCAGTAAAGATATGCTAAATGAATGAATGAATTTATTTTAGAAATAAATCCACTAAAGGGGTAGTTGAAGTAATAGAACAGCTGAGATGCCACAAAACTAAGTAAATAGTCAATCTTGCTCTTACTTGGAGATAACTTAGAATCAAGGACTAGCCTAAATCTTACTCCAAAAAGATAACTTCCTCCCTGGCTAGTTCACGTCAGGTGGCTTAAATATTTGTTCTGCACAAAGTTACATTCTCAGTCTGATCACATAGTGGGTTAATGATTTCTCCAGAACTGTCTAAGATTTCAGAGTTTGGTTTATAAGCATCCTCCTGAGAATGGCTGAAATGTCATTTTTTCTTGGAAATATATCCTATCTTGACAAAAAGTGGTGGGAAATTTTAGTTACTCTTACATTATCTACTACTTTACTGTATATGAAGGTCATACTGCACTCATCTTACTGAGATCATCACAAACAAATCAGTCACGTATGACATTCACCTGAAACTAGAATTGTATTAAAAATAACTTTAGAAACTGTTAAATCCAACTTAAGGTACACTTGAGGGTCTACGATGTTAACCATTCCCTTCCTTCCCTGCTCATGCTCTTTTTCTTCACTTATCTCTTTAAATGTCTGCATGTAGATCTGAGGTATACAGCAAGGGAGGGGGAGTGAGAGGGGTCAAAACAGGGGAGGAAAGAGCACAAGAGACTATGGTGATAGCTCATGGGTAACATGGTGATGGGAACTATGGAGACAAAAAAATGTAAGAAAAAAATAATAAATAAAAGAGAAAAAAAGTCTGCACAAAGAACCATTGGTAATATATATCACCCTCTATAAACACTGCCAAATGAGACTATTAATTATTTAACAGTGTATTACTAAGTGCTCGTTTAGTTAACCTTCTTTTTGGTTAGGATTAGATAATAAAAGCAAGCTATTTGGGGGCCTCCCCGGTGGCGCAGTGGATGAGCGCTTAGTTGCGAAACTGCCCGCAGCCTCTGCAGCGCCGGTTCGATCCCCGGCCGCTGGGCGAGGGTCCCACATGGCTCACAGACCTCCCGGGCCGCCTGCTGCTCCCCTCAGCAGTGTACTTTGTCAGTCTGCCTGCTCTGTTCTCTGCTCTGTTTCTGGTGAATTCTCTCACCCTCCCGCGCTTCTGACTGTACCCAGTGCTTGTATAAATAAATAAATCTTTTTTTTAAAAAAAGCAAGTTATTTGGAGAAACTACACATTTACGTAAATATGTGTGTATATATATATATGTATATGTATTCATACTCAAAAAATTATTCATACTTATATAATTGACATTAGATGACAAAACTGCTTTCTTCTGACATTATTTGTTGATTTTTCTGAGTTGAGGGATGTCGATGTTAGCAATGAATGTCCTGAGCAGTGGGACAAAGGCTTTTAGGGAAGGTTTTCCACTAAAATTCAGATCTGAGTTTTGGCCTTTTTTAGACAAAGAGGAAAGCCATCTGTTTATCATTTATTTAAGATATACAGAGAAGTGAAGAAAGTCTTGAGTCCAAATTTTTTGGAATAAAAATTTTATGCATATAAAAATTTTATGATAAAAATTTTATGCATATTATTTCTGTGCTATGTAGTCATTCATGGACTGAAACAAGAATAACAAATAAGAACATAAAAAAAGTGAATGCAGGATACTTCTTCTATCAGCTTGGGGACAGAAATTCAGTCTCCTTTATTTGAGGAGCAGTGTGGAATTGTGTTTATGAGCCAGGTTCTCGGGTTCAAATGCAATGCTGCCAATTACTAGCTGTATGTTCTTGAGCAACTCCCTTATCTTCTCTATATCAGAGATTCCTCAGATACAAAAAGGATAATGCTAAAATCTCCCCCATAGAATTGTTTCCAAAATGAATTAGATATACATATAAATTATTTACAATAGTGTCTGAGACATAGTCACTACTATATAAATGTTAACTATTCCTACTATTAGCAGCAGCAGCAGCATCTGAATTCCCCCAAACAATTATATAATAAGTGCTTATTAAATATGGATTTGTTGGGGGATAGAATATCTTGAACAAACTCCACAAATAGGTTTTATGGACACCCCCCCCACACCCCAGACCAGAGACCCAAGACATCAAGGATTACAAATCCCATAATGTCATCACCACCAAAGGAAGGGTTGCTGGGAACCGAGGGTAGAGTTAAGCAGCCAGGCTTCTTATATAACAAGACATGTGGGCCTTGGGGGTGCTTGGTTTTTCACTGACTTTCAGTGCTATTGGGGTTCCAGCTCAGTGGAACTGGTAGGATGCATTCAAGCTATCTCTCTCTCTCCCTGAGTTATTAATTTCTTCATTTCCCCTTTTTATAAATAAGCCCTTTATTAACCTTTATGTGTGTGCCTGCAGTAGAGTCTAATTTTAAGTCCCTTTAAACATACAGGTGAGGACCCACAGTCAGGTCAACCCATTTTCACATTGGGTTGAATGTGACCAGACTGACCAAGCGAAAGATGAGTGGAGATTTGGGGTGATTGGCTTAGATGATATATGAGATGAATATGGACTTTGGTGTGTCAGATAACTTGGATTCAAGCCACTTCAGGTGTCTGTCCACATAAAAACCCCATGCCCTCTCTGAATCTGTCTCCACAGGTGGTGACAAGTAGCTGACATGCATGTAAAACTCCAGTAGTGTACCTGCCTCATGACAGATAGATTCTCAATAGATGTTTGTTCTCCCTCTGTCACCCTCCCCCTCAAGCGCTAGTTGCCAGTTTAGTAGTAGAAACAATAAGGTTTCCAGTATTTAGGAAAGGAGTAAATCAGGAAGATGAATCATCTTGCACTGGGAAGTCTGGGAAGCTTGCTCGGAAGAGGTAACATTGAACAGGATCTGAAGATCCTGCTGGGAAGATATCAACATCCTGGAAGGGATCCTAGGCAAGTTAGGGATAATTAGGGCAAGTTAGGGATAATTAGGCAGCTTCAAGGACAGTGCAGGGACTTCAGGAGAGTTAAGGAAGGCTCCAGAGATAAGGGCCACAAATTCCAAAGGGGACTAATCAAACACCCCAGGACCTATGACATTAGGGACTTATTTTATGATCTTAGGGTCAACAGGACATACCAAATAGAGGGCAATTAAGGAAGAAAGATAAGGGTTGGGGCACAGAGACTTAGTTCCAGGCACAGAGACATTTAGGCAGTGAGTGAGACCACGGAGAACTAACCAATCACAAAGAGACTGGTAGAGATTTAGAATAATTAGAGAAAGAAGATTTATATTCCCTGAGACACAATTGCACTTCGGCTTCCTTGCCCCTCCCTGGCCTGGTTTCATGGCCTGGGATCCCACGTTATTTCTGTTCCTTTTCTCCTCAATAAACTTTTTCTTTCTCTAAACAAACCTGCCTCTCCTCGCCTGCTTACCTGAGAGTCTGCGAAGTTCCTGATGCGGCTTCGTGAGACACCAACCCGTGGTGGTCTAGTGGCTGGGGCTCAGCACTGCTCCTGCAGCCTGGGATCCGTTCCCGGCTGGGAGATTAGACCTGAAATCCTACAATTCTGGTACCAGTGAAGCAGAAAACATGACCCGGAGCACAAGTGGCCACTTTGGCAGGAGCAGGGAACTGTACAAGAGTAGTTAAAGAAGAGAAGTACAAAGATAACATAAGTGAGTCTGGAATTAAAAGTTTTCTTTGGGACTTACTAAACCCCCAGAGCCCTGAGTAGAGGCAGATGTGCCTCCATATAAGGGAAGTTGAAATGGAGGAGCCACAAGACCAGAAACCTTTCACACAATGCCAGGAACTGGAGGTGAGGGTAGAAGGATTAACATACTCATTAAACCAGCAATAGGAACTAAAAATCCTTAGATGCCAAGGCACAGACCCAAGCAAAGTGTCAGACTGCTGTTAGTGCCACAGGGCCCAGACCAGAGGTAAAGATATGCAGATTGACAGCCATTGTGGAATCTCCAGTCCCTTTCAAATTGTACATAGTATCCAAAATAAAGAGTAAACAAACCACTCCATGAAGGAATGAGCCTCTCCCAAAGAGGAGACTATATTAGTACAATCTCTGCAGTGGCCGGGGGCAGCAGTCCTGCCCACCTGTGACAATGCAGGTGCTTCTTTTCACCAATTCTCTCCTCCACATGACCTGCATCTGCCAGGTTTCTCTTCACTGACCTTCCTCAGTGGAGGCCACTCTCCTCAAGGCTGCCCCACCTCTGACCATGCAGGCCTCTCTTTTGGCAAACCTGTCTCTTTCAGGGCAAATCTTTCTGCCTGCTTGTGTCTATGCAAATGCCCTTTATTCTTCTCTCCCTTTTATAACAAACCTGCTTGTAGGGTAAGGAAAAAATGTCAGACTTTTCTGCCCTCCTGCCATCAGGATAGATGATGGATCCTTGCGGTCCTGAATGCATGCCTGATGGCGGGCACCTGGAGTAGGGTGTGGGCATAGGTAGGTGGGATTCACCTGGGCTGAGACTGGGCTTTTAAGGGCGGCATCATGAGGACGCCAGTAGAAGCCGAAAAAGAAAGCCGATGAAGAAGCCGAGAAGCAGCAGAACGAACAGAAGAGCAGAGAAGCAGAGAGAACACCAGAGAGCCCAGATAGAGTGAGGATTTGCTGGGGGCTGGGAGGACTGCCAGCCTCCCGGCCCACCAGCACCCCTGCCTGCCATATGCCTGGTAAACCCCAATAAAAACCTGCAAAACCACTGAGGACTCTGACTCCTCCTTTACCTGGTCTGCTGGATCCTAGAAAACATGCACAGTGCCCGTTCCTGCCCCTACACTGCTTCTTTTGGATATAACCAACATCTATGTGTCTCTGAGACACTCGACTCGCCTGGGAAACCCACTGGTGCAGCTGTAAGGTGAGTGCTGGTGAACCTTCCCAGAGTGAATTTGAGGACCCTGCTCTATGAACCCAACTCCAAAAACAACTTTTTTTTTTTTTTAAGATTTATTTATTTATTTATACAAGCACTGGGTATAGTCAGAAGCGTGGGAGGGTGAGAGAATTCACCAGAGCCAGAGCGGGGAGCAGAACAGGCAGAAAGACCGAAGTACACTGCTGAGGGGAGTAGCGGGCGGCAGGAGAGGTCTGCGTGCCATGTGGGACCCTCGCCAGGGGCCTGGGATCAAACCGGCACTGCAGAGGCTGCGGGCAGCTTCGCAGCCCAGTGCTCAACCTCTGCACCACCAGGGGAGGCCCTCCAAAAACAACTTAAGCATGATCTGCCATCTTTTGGTACAATGTAGAGGCAAGACTGGCAAGACATGATTGCATTAGATTGATGAGTCACTTTCACATCTTGTACTGGGAAGAACACAAAGGAATAAGACACATTATTTCTCAACTAGAACAGGTTATAGAAGATAAAGGGAGAAGAAGTGATGGAGGACAGGGACAGAAAAAAAACTGAAAAGGAGGAATCACAAGACCAGAAAGGCGGTGGGGTAGAAGAGATTAGCACACAAGGCTGTGGGAGTAGAAGAGATTAGCATAGCCATTGAGAAAGCTATAGAAACCAAGATCCTTAGGTGCCAGTGCCCAGATTGCAAAGCATAAGACCCAAGCTGGTATCAGACTGCTGTAGGGAGTATCTAGAGCACAGGCCCAAGGGTAAAGATAGGGAGATTGAGCCCATTGTAGAATCTCCAGCCCCTTTCAGATTCTGCATAGTTATCCTAAATCAGCAACTAACTGAAGGCTCACAAGGAGTGAGCCCCCCTCCCAAAGAGAAGAAGACTCTATCCTTGCGGTCTCTGCACAGATGTTGAGCAGCAATTCCTCTGCCCACCTGTTACTATGCAGGTGGTTCCTTTTGATGGAGGATAAAAATAGAAAAACTGGAAAGGAGATACACGGTTAAGAACCTAACTCACACAAGGAGATAGGGGTAGAAGGGATGAGCGTAATCCATTGACCCAGTTATAGAAACCAAGACCCTTAGGTATCAACACCCAGATGAGGAGGCACAACACCCAGAATCTATCAGACTGCTTAAGGGAGTGTCAGGGGCACAAACCATCCACCCACAAAGATGAGCCCCTCCCTAAAGATGATAAAACCTAACACAGCCCCCACAATGGGGTAGCAGTCTGTCTGCCCACCTGTGACTATGCAGGTGCTTCCTTTCACCAACTCTCCCTCCCCAAGGCAGCAGCTTCCTGCCTGCTCATGACCCATACCTGCCGCCACTGACCTCCCTCCGCGGAGGCTGCTCTCCTCAAGGCTGCCCGCCTGCAACCACGCAGGCCTCTCTCAGCAAACCTGCCCCTTTCAGGGTTGCTCTTCCTGCCCACTTGTGTCTATGCAAACGTCTTTTACTCTTTTGTCCCTTTCCCTAATAAACCTGCTCTTTAAATATAACTCATGTCTCTGTCTCGTGGAGAAACTCACCTGGGAAACTCGCCACGTGCCACCGAAATGGGAGCTCTGGTGAAACCTTTCCCAGAGTGAACCCAAGGGCCCCGCATTCCAAATCCATTGATTCCAAAAATGACATCAGAAGCAGTAAGAAACTCGCCCATTGTTTTCAGTGGGGTAAAGGACAAGAAGGTCAATGGGAAAAATGAAGATTTTCAGAGATAAAGCCTGCTTTGAGACATAAAATAAGTCATCTGATACCTGTTGTGGAGGCTTTCAAGATCTAGATTAGATAAAATGCTACCTAACAGTCATAGTTATGAAAGTATTTATTTCTTGATTTCAAGGAAAAAAATTCAACCTAAGAGATCTACCCAATATATTACCTGTAACTGCATAAAGGAAATAATTTTTCTGTGAACAGAAAAACAGAGCATAGGATAAAGTGTTTCTAAAGGATTTTTTTTTTATTTTTTTTTTTTAGAGGCATGTTTTTTTTTATTTATTTGTTTGTTTGTTTGTTTTGTTTATACATGGACTGGGTAGAGTCAGAAGCGCGGGAGGGTGAAAGAATTCACCAGAGCCAGAGCGGGGAGCAGAACAGGCAGAAAGACCGAAGTACACTGCTGAGGGGAGCAGCGGGCGGCAAGAGAGGTCTGCGCGCCATGTGGGACCCTCCTCCGGTGGCCGGGGGGCAACCGGGGATCGAACTGGCGCCACAGAGGCCGCGGGCAGCTTCACAACCCAGCGCTCAACCGCTGCACCACGGGGGAGGCCCTAAAGGATTTTAAATTACTAGAAAGGAGTCATAATAATAATGATATGAATTTAGAATTCATAAATACTACAAAGTACTTATGTTTCAGTTGCAACAACAATTTGTATAAGAAAGCACAATCTACCAAAATACAACAAT
Source organism: Talpa occidentalis (assembly GCF_014898055.3). NCBI lineage: Eukaryota > Metazoa > Chordata > Mammalia > Eulipotyphla > Talpidae > Talpa > Talpa occidentalis. The sequence goes on along the minus strand of NW_023604861.1, from coordinate 54,228,408 downwards.
TTTCAATCATTTCTTCATTACAGCTTTAACAGACCAATTTCCTAAGAAGAGCTGTAAGGATTAGCTTATTACAAAAGTCAGGCAGTTAGCAAGTATATATTTTAATCTCTGTTTATCCAAAATTTTTCCAAGCACTTTATCACAAAAGTCTTTTAATAAATTTATTTAGAAAATTTAGACCCCATTTTATAATTTATTCAATAAACACTAAATATCTGGAAATGAAAAAAAAAATCACAGTCCCAGGGATCTGGAACAAACCCCACCCTCCAAGGGTTTCTGACACAAATCATAAACAGGAACTTAGTTGTTTATTTGAAGCTCCTTAACACAAGGAATGCAAAGTAGAGATAACAAGTGCTTTTTGAATTTGCAGAGGCCAAGGGTATTGTTTGCTTATTTGGAGCTACTAAGGAACTTGGGAACTTGAACAAGCCAATTTGATGCTATCTTCAAGAATAATTATTTCACTCTTCCCATACCTTTAACCTTCCCAAACTGAACTGATTAGCCAAATAAGTTTAATTCTGTGAAAAGATAATTATTCATGTAAGACTTCATATGATTTTTTATGTATTTAACTTTCTGTATAGTGAGAGTCACTATATTATGATTTATAAGATCATTTAGATGACCAAAATATATTTCATATATATTTGGTCTTCAACCACAGTTCCTGGCTCACAGCTCCCAAAACCTTTAGCATCCCTGTGTTGAAAGTGATAAAGGGGGGCCTCCCTTGTGGCACAGGTGGTTGAGCACCACCTTGTGAAGCTGTCTGCAGCCTCTGCAGGGCAGGTTTGATCCCGGCCAGCCAGCAAGAATTCCACATAGCATGACAGACCTCTTCTGTCTCGCCCGCTGCTCCCCTCAGCAGTGTATTTCGCCAGTCTGCCTGTTCTGTTCCCCGCTCTGTCTCTGGTGAATCCTCTCACCCTCCCGCTCATGAGGCCTGTACCCCAGTTCTTGTATAAATAAATAAATCTTTAAAAAAAAAGGATTATGAGGAGTACTTTAAAAAAAAAAAGTGATAAAGGTGTTTTGTTTTATTAGTAAGGTGACTTTGGAAAGTTTCTAGGTGACCTCCAGATGGGACTGATTGCCAGGACAACCAAATATGTGTGATAGAAATCTCCATAAAAAGGGAGGGTCCTGCTCCCTAATCCACCTAATGAAGTGTGGAGCTCAGCAGCAAGGGGAAGCTGAAGAAGACTTGGAGGAGCACATGGAGCAAAGGGACATTTGAAGAAGTCCCACTTGCTTCTCAGTCTTGGACTGCATCAGAGACTTGGAGGACAAGGGGCAAATAAATGGATAAAAGACATGGGGGAGGCTGACAATGGCAGTCTTTAACTTGATTTGTACTTGGATTTTGCTCCTTTCATCCCAGATTTTCCTGGTCCTTTTTGCCCCTTTCCTATTGAATTCGAGGGCAAGTTAGGGTAATTAGGCAGTTTTAGGGACATTGCAGGAGGGGACCTCTGAAGAGTTTAGGAAGGCTTCAGAGATAAGGACAACTAGAGGAATGTGTTAACGCTGGCCTTGGTTTCCTTCAGGTGATAAAGGATAGTGGAGTTTGGGAAATGGAGAGTGGTTTAATTAGGGCAGCAGACTCATTTACACAAGGGGGAGATGAGAAAGGGTCAACACTAAGACTGGTGGGTGGCAGCCTGTTTTTCTTCAATAGCTGATGTTTAACTTTCTCTGAAATGCAGGGATGCTCATCTGGGAGACTGGACCATAAAGATAAAGCTATCAAACAAGGGGAAGATGCAACAAATGGGGAGAGACAAATCTGTTAGATAAGTAATGTAAAGATCCCCTGCTCAGTAGCAGATTAAGTGAGACAGCCGAGAACTAACCAATCACAAAGAGACTGGTGGACATTTAGAATAATGAGGGAAAGAAGGTGTATATTCCCTGAGACACGACTCCACTTTGGCTTCCTTGCCCCTCCCAGGCCTGGTTTCATGGTCTGGGAGTCCCACATTATTTCTGTCTTTTTCTCCTCAATAAACTTTTTCTTTCTCTAAACAAACCTGCCTCTCCTGGCTTGCTTGCCTGAGCATCTGCGAAGTTCCTGCTGCAGCTTCGTGAGACACCAGCCCATGGTGGTCTAGTGGCTGGGACTCAGCGCTGCCCCTGCAGCCTGGGATCTGTTCCTGGCTGGGAGACTAGGCCTGACAATTCCAGTATCACTGTGGTTCCCTGCTAGAAGGTACTTTAGACTTGTGGTAAGTTTTGGGCCTCAGTGGCCCTACTTCGGGCCAACCCTGTTTGGCTAGGCATTTTCCCACCAAAGGATGGGTAACTTTGGGTGTTTTACTGGGAAACTATTATTCATTCTTCTCTTTCCACACATATTATCTTACTGTAGTTCTTTCACACTGAGAGTATGCTTTGTCTTTATGCAGTGGATGGCAGAACCTCTTTAGAGCATGCAAGTTTGGGGACCCTAGGGTGCCCCCTCAGCTTGCCCACTAACACATGTAAAGGGTTAGAACTTTCAATCTCACACTCTGTGACCTCTGGGGTAGAGGACAAGGCCTGGAGCTCAAATCAATTCCCAGCAGCCAAAGTGTAACAGGGTGGTCCCCAGGAAAGGGGGAGGTTCCAGGTTTCCTGCCCCACCCTAAAGGAGGGTGGAACTAAGTAGGGAGGAGAATAAGCTGCAGAGGAGACTGAGGAAGGAAGGAAGCAGGAGGGAGAGCCAGAAGAAAACCTGGAGGAGGCACATGGAGCAGAGAGATGCGTGAAGAAACTGCACTTGCCTTTTGGTTGTGGACTGGTTGACACAGATGTGGATGAGACTCGTGGGGAGGTGACAATGGCAGTTTTTGTCTTGACTTTGATTTTGCTCTTTTCCTTCCGGGCTTGTCTGGTTGTTTCTGACCCTTTTCTGTGGGTCCCCACTGGAAGGTGCTTTAGACTTGTGGCAGGCTTTGGGGCCTTGCTCTGGGCCAATCCTGCTTGGGTGGACTTTTACCCACAAGGGGACGGGTAACTTTGGGTGCTTGATTTAGAAACTATATTCTTTGCCTTTCCTGTATTGTTTAATAATTGTATTAAAGTTCCTTTTCATTAAAGTCTCATGAGTTTTGTGTTGATGCAGCAGATGGCAGAACCTATTTAGAGCAGGCAGGTTTGCGAGGTCTGGGGTGCCCCTCACCCTGCCCTGTAACAAAAGATATAATCAATTGTGCCTGGCATGAAAACTCCATAAAAATTCAACCAGCAGGCTCACAGAGCTTCTAAGTTGATGAAAACATGGAGATTTGGAGGGAGTGATGAACCACACTAGGAAAAAGCATGGATGCTCCACGCCCTTTACTCATACCTAGCCCTAGGCATTCTATCTCTATGCTCAGCTGTATTTTTTATCATATTGTTTAATAATTAATAGGTAATCCAGCAAATTGAATGTTACTGTGAATTCTGTTAGTTTCCCTAGCAAATTAATCAAACCCAAGGAGAATGTAATGGCAACTTTTGGTTTATAGCCAGTAGATCAGAAATATGGGTAACAACTTAGACTTGTAATTGGTGCCTCCAAGTAGGGAGTCATTGCAACCTCTAATCTGTAGGCCATGGATCAAAAGCACTGGTAACCAAAGGACTTGCAGCCATCTGAAAGTAGAGGTGGAGGATGTCTTATGGGACTGAAATTTTATTTATTTATTTTAAGATTTATTTATTTATTTATATAAGTACTGGGTAGAGTCAGAAGCGCGGGAGGGTGAGAGAATTCACCAGTGCCAAAGCAGAGCAGAACAGGCAGACTGATGAAGTACACTGCTGAGGGGAGCAACCGGCGCAGCAGGAGAGATCTGCGCGCCATGTGGGACCCTCGCCGGGGACTGGGGATCCAACTGGCACCGCAGAGGTTATGGGCAGCTTTGCAGCCCAGTGCTCAACCGCTGCACCACCAGGGAGGGCTGGGACTAAAATTTTAACCTATGAAAACTGACGCTATCTCCCAGTAGATATTGTCATAATTGAGTTCAATTGTGTTGAATTCTCAGTGCACACTCAACTGGTGTCCAGGAATTGAAGCCTCCCAACCACATTGGAATTGGGTCTATGATCACATTTTAAAAAAAAAAATTATATAATTTATTTCTTTAATAACTTGCAGACCTGTCATTAAGACAGATTCAAGGGAGAGTAGAGCCATGATGTGTACTAATTTCTAGATGCATACTAATTTTTTTCACATTTACCTATTTATTTATATTTTATTTTTGTAAATTTAGGTAAAGTTGGTTTACAACACTGCCTATGATTCAGAGGTATAGAAGTCCATCTCTTCAGAGATTTGCTACCAACCACACTCATTACAAATGCAGACATAGCTTCCATCATAGATTATTGAGCCCCCTCCACATACTGTATCCACTCTCCCCATCTCCATCTTGTGGCATAAATTCTACAGCCAGATTTCTAGAGTTTGTTATTGGTTTGGTTTTATTTGATCCTATGTTTTGTTTCTTTCTTGTTCCACATATAAGTGAAACCATCCAAATTTTGCCTTTCTTCCTCTAGTTTATTTCACTTAGAGTAATCCTCTATAGTTCCAAACATGTTGCAAATGACAGGAATTCATGTGTAGTATACCATTGTGTGTAAATAATGCACATATCCACTCCTCTATCCTTGGGCACTTAGGTTGTTTCCATAACTTGGGTATTATAAATAATACTGCTGTGAACATTGGAGTGCCCCTACGTCTTCAAATTGGTGTCTTGCATTATTTGGGAAGACAACAGAGAGTAGGATTAATGGATGATAGGACAGATCTAACTTTACTATTTTGAATAACTTCCACACTATTTTCCACAGGGCCTGCACCCAATCTACATCCCACTAACATAATGTTATGGTGGTAATGGTGGAATACCAAGAATCAGGAAGAAGAAAACTAATAGGCTACTTTTCTTCAAATAACACTAAGCTGGCAACTGAATCTTTTGGTATGCAAGTTAATTCTACTTGGGTTGTAATAATTCTAGCCAAGAAAGCAGCGATATGTTGGTGGCTTTATGTCTTAAATTTAAGGAAATCAAAAATTTACCCTTCAAGTTGCCTAAATTAATTCCCACAAATAGCAATTATATAACAATTCCTTTATAAGAACTATATTATTAGAAAATAATTTGGATGTAAAATTCTTAGCAATTGAAAACCAATAAAAACATAGATTGAGAGAAATAACCTACATTCCTTTCCCATCTGTGATTACCGGCATTCTCTAAGACTGTAAGGTTTTTTGATAGTTTTTACATTTCTGATAAATACTAAGTTGTTATTCTCAAATATCAGCAGTTTTTGAATATGCAACACTTTGTGTACCATACAAATTGTTAGTGGAGGTAGAAAAATCCTTTGAGCTTTTGTCAAGCTAAATAGGGTCCCAGGAGGAAGTGGGGTGGCCCAAAGAGTGAGTCTTCATTCATGTGCTTAAGAACTTAGAACAAGACCTAAAAGCAGACATACAGAGAGAAATATTTAAAAGGGGTTTAGTCACAAGGGGAATAAGAAGAGGTGGGGGGGGGGAGAGAGAGAGAGACTAATTGGCTAGCCCATCCTGCCAGCAGTACTATTTGAGCTGAAACACCAAGTTGCAAGTCATAGCCAGAAAAGTAGAAGAGAGTCAGCATGCACGTGTTTAGTTACAAGGTAAATATGGCAGTTTAACTCCACTCCTACTTCCCAGAGGGCACCTCTCCAGGAAGTTAAGTTCATTCCATGCTAGAATTTATAATTCTCAGCTCCTGACATCTCATTGGCATAGAGATGGGGGTGGAGTCCATAAAGACATCAGAAGTAGACCTCATTCAAGAGATCATTCATTGGCTCAGAATTTGCTCCTTCCTGTTCATTGAACAATGTCTCCTTAAATGATAATATAAGCTATTTTACCCAAAAAGCTTTTTCTCTTAGCCATCTTAAATTTAGAGAAGGAAATAAAAAAAATTCTCACCACTTGGTTCTCATTAGATTTCCATAGAGTGAAGAGATCAAGAGTATGACATGGTAAAAATCTTTACCTTGTTTGTCATTGCTCTACAGTCCTAGATCTCTTCTTGCAGCCATCATAGGGAAACAATCAGCTCAAGCTACCTAATAGATCTTTTGGCTGACTTTTCAAATTGTCACCCTCCAAAGGAAATCATCTTATACCACTCTGGGATCTTCTAGCCTGGCAAACAACCAAACATGTATAGTTCCCAGGAATTCTACATGACTATCTTATTGTGTGTTTTATTTAAGTCTAATGCAACAAAAGCACCATATCATAAGTATTAAAATTCTTGAGAACCCCAGGAGATAGAAAAGAATATAGCATTTTGATTCAGAAATAAAGGGGTTAAAGTCTTAGACTATGTAACTTTACTATATTAATATATCTGAGCCTCAGTTTCCTTAGGATAATCTCATACAAATATTATTTTGATATTTTACTATATTTGAAAACTCTCGAAGTCCATTCTAAATTTATAATTCCAAGATCTTTGTTATACTAAAGAACCAAGTATAGGCAACATCAGAATATTTGAAGACATATCTGAATGACTAATTTTTAAAATATTTTCTGACAAGTTAGGTGACTTATGCAAGGTTGTGTAACTATTTAACTGCATAATATGTATTAACTTTTTATATATTTTCCAATGTGATATATATTACAGAATATGAATCTTTAGTTTTCATATATACATTTGCAGTCTATATTTCAACTATGGAAATAAAAACGTGGCATAAAATAATCTACTATTCCAGATACCCCATTGAAAGTTGGCATGTCTTTTCATATGTACCTTTGTGTAACTGACATTTGTGATATGTACTATTTTGGAAATAGTACCAAATGTACCAAATAGTACCTTATGAAAATGAATAATGTAGAGTCAAAAAGTTATATAGCTTCCCCATCTTCATTCAGAGATGATCTTATATTTATGTAAAATTCATCCTAAAGCAAATTATAATAACCTGGTCCTTATTTTAGCTGTCTTTCCTGGATTTAAAACATAAATAGAAGTGTCTGTCATTAAATTACATACATACATAAGTTTCCTATAAAGTAAAAATAAGGAGACAATCAAGCTAATGGTAATATGGTGGAAAAGTAGTCAAATCCCACAGACTTACTATGTTATTTCACTGATTCCTGAAGTAAATAACACATTCAATGGGGGAGGTACAGTAATAAAACTGTACTCTGTGGCCAATGGGGCTGAGAACCAAATACAGGGTTGGAAGAGAGAGAACTGGATGTCTAATACAACATTCGATGCTTAGTAGTGAATTTTTCAATCATGTACTAAATGATTGAAATTTTATAATGAATTTTCCATATTGTAAATTATGCCTTACTTAGAAACATATTGCACTGAAACTATTATGGTAGATGCTGTAATCACCTCCAGATTATCTACATAAAGTATGTTCTTTATTGTCAGATGTGTTCACCCACAGCTCACCAGGCTGCAGACCACCCTGCCACCAGAGGCAGGCCACACCTCTTCCTGCAAGAGCTATTCTATGCTCTATAGCCTCTGGACAACTCTGCTGAGGAGAACCAAGGCCACTATATTTAAAAGTCACACAATAATTCTTATCAAAATGAAGCTAACGATTTTAAAAACTTTTACTCTCTCTCTCATATCTTTTTCAGGCTGGCAGAATTTTTGTTGTTGCTTTATTTTACTGGTTCTCCAAATTGCCTCAAACATTTATCCAGGTTTTTGGATATTTTTTTCCAACACTCACTCTTGGTCTCCAGCCAAGCTTCATTTTGTCCAGTTCCTATCAGTTCATTGTATCCTCTCTAGAGACACTTGAATAGAGATTCTTCAGAACTAGATATATATCTTTTCTTTCCAGTAAGGAAGTTATTTTCTTGATGATGACATAATAAATTGTATTTAATGAATAGAGTTATTTTCCAAAGAATTTTTAGTGAATAACATTTAAAACCACATTTATTCTGAAATGTCTCAGCTTGTCATCTTCTAATCTGAGTGAGTCATGACAGGAAAAAAATATTTCTTCCTTCAACATGTGCAGACAACATCTGCAGAATGAGCAGGATCTGGATTTCAGGTGGTAAAGTAAATGAATTTTTGAGAAGATGAGCTATAGAAATTTTACACTATACTCTGTCATCATCAACCTGTCTTTGCCACAAAACAAGGGTTGAATGAGAATTCTCAAAATATTTGAAAATTTAAGAAAACAATCAATTAGAATCCCAGCAAAAAGCAAATATAGACTGTCAACTTTTTAAAAAGACATAGTAATAGAATAGCCACCCAATGTGAAATGTCAAATTCACTTAGCGCTAACATTCAGAAACTCCGAAACACAGAGAATGATTAGTTCCATATCTGTATAAAATAGAAACAACTGAAAATAATGATATAATCATATAAAAGCCTAGCAGGAAAGTTTATACAGATCAAAAAAAATTGTATTAAATATAGTTTTAAATTATATTTAAAATATTATTATTTGAAATGCTAATAAGATTTTGTTACCACCTTACATTTAAATCATCTAAGTTCTTTGAGGGAGGACATTTCTCATTTATATGTGTGTCACCAGATAAAGCATAACAGAACAATGCTACCTGGTTTCAGGTAAAGAATTCAAGCATATTTGTAGACCTCAATGCTCATACTCCAAAACAGAAATATTTGGGTGGATAATAGAAACCCAAGAATTTCAGATGTCTCTTAAGCATAATGAAGTCTGATAACCATTAACATAAAAAGTTACTCAGTAAATCTCATAATGAAGTCTGATAACCATTAACATAAAAAGTTACTCAGTAAATCTTTGTATGCTGTGGGACACAAATGTGCAGAATATAGAAAAATCACATTCAAATTTATCACTGGACAATGATATTTGGGCACTAAACCTAGTGTCCTCCCTTCAAAGAGATTGATGATACTAGATCACCATACTTGTCATTCTTGTTTTCATTGTTTAATACCAAAAATTCAAATCATACTTGTTCTGCATCCTAAAACCTGCCCTGAATCCTCAGGAATTGCCTTGCGTAGTCAAAATTCCTTTGAGTACTCAATCTCTTTTCTTAGTTTCCCCTTCTCATCCTAACCGCAATCTGAATGAAGATACACATTCATTTGAGACCCTCTCAAGTGATGACTCACACTAAGTACCTTGGGATACAGACAAAATGTTGGCATTATAAACTGAATATTTACATCTCCCCAAATTCATATATTGTAACCCAATATGATGGCTTTGGAGATGGATCCTTTAGGAGATCATTAGACCATCTGAATAGAACCCTTATGATGGGACTAGTGCCCTTATGAAAAGAAATATAAGAGAGATTTTGTGTTCTCCCTCTCTACTATGTAAGGATAAAGCAAGAGGTGGCCATTTGCAAGCCAAAGAAGGTAATCACCAGGATCTGAATTAGCCAGTACCCTGATTTTGGACTTATCCCTGTTGAGAACTACAAGGAAATATATATTATATATATAATATTTTGTAAGCTAAATGAGAGATTAGGATAACTTAAGACCTGAGATTGTGAGAAAAGTTGAGCATTTAAGATATCAGTGCTCCTGAAGATTTGGTGCTAAGTTCTCTTTGAACTCTGAACCTTTTCCTTATGCAATCTTGGCCATGTTCATGATTTTAAAAATCATCTACACATGGATGACTCTTACTTTATTTGTATTTCTCACTGACATCTCTCCTTTAAAATTTAGATCCTGGGCCTCCCTGGTGGTGCAGGCAGTTGAGCGCAGAGCTGTGAAGGTGTCCGCAGACTTTGCAGTGCCGGTTCGATCCCCGCCAGTCGCGGAGCAACCCACATGGCAATGCAGACCTCTCCTGTCTTGCCCGCTGCTCCCCTCAGCAGTGTATTTTGGTCATTCTGCCTGTTCTGTTCCTGGCTGTGTCTCTGGTGAATGCTCTCACCCTCCCGCACGTCTGGCCTGTACCCTGGTTCTTGTATAAATAAATAAAATCTTTAAAAAATAATAAAATAAAAATAAAAATAAAATTTAGATCCTTACAACCAGTGGATTATTTGATATGTCCATTTGATTTTCTCAAAAGTAACATTTCAAAGGTTAAAAGCATACTTTCCTACCTCAATATTTAACACATTCTAACCTGAAAGCTAATCTAGTCCTCTTCTATTGTTTCCCATCTCAGAATGGGATCACTATCCATCCAGTTTCACAGTGGTTATGGGATCCTGCTGTTCATAATGACTCTGACTATTCTGCCTCCTAAAGATTGGAGGTATGCAATCAATAGATCCTTCTACATCTCTGTATATTTCCTGGTCCAAGACACCATTTTCTTTTTAAGATGTATTTTATTTTTTTGTCTGGTTTTATTTTTTTTATTATTTTTTAATTTTTTTATATCATTGTTCATTTTTGAACAATATTTGCTTCCCCCCAGGTGTAGTCCCCACAGAGTTTCCTTCACCAACGCACCCGTGCACCATCACCTCAGTCCCCTGTGCTCCTCCCTCCCACTCTCTAATCCCTCTCCCACCTCCTCCCCTGCAGGATGTCTCTGATTTATAATTGTCTGTTTTTGCTTTGTTGTGTTTTGTACTGTTATTATTTTTTCACACTGATGTCTTATTTGGTTCCCCTATATTCCTGCTATAAGTGAAACCATCTGATATTTTTCTTTTTCCTTCTGGCTCATTTCACTGAGCATAATTCCTTCTAGCTCCATCCACATTGTTGTGAATGACATGAGTTTATCTTTTTTGATTGTTGAATAATATTCCGTTGTGTGTATATATATATATATATATATATATATATATATATATATCTTCTTGATCCATCACAATAACATCTTTAAAGAATCATCACCCAAAGCAAAGATAGTCAAGGAAAAGATAAAGACCTGGGATTACATCAAACTGAAAAGCTTCTGTACAGCAAAAGATACATTAACCAAAACAGAGAGACACCCCACTGATTGGGAAAAAAATCTTTGCACTCCATTCAACTGATAAGGGACTGATCACAAAGATATACAAAGAACTCATGACTCAACAAAAACAAAATAAACAATCCAGTCAAGAAATGGGCAGAAGAGGGCCTCCCCTGGTGATGCAGTGGTTGAGTGCTAGGCTGCGAAGCTGCCCGCAGCCTCTGCAGCACCAGTTCGATCCCTGGCTACCAGCGAGGGTCCCACATGGCTCAGCAGACCTCTCCTGCCGTGCCCGCTGCTACCCTTAGCAGATTATTTCATCAGTCTGCCTCTTCTGTTCCCTGCTCTGGCTCTGGTGAATTCTCTCACCCCCTGCCCCACCGTGATTCTGACTGTACCCAGTGCTTGTATAAATAAATAAATAAATCTTAAAAAAAAAAAAAAAAGAAAGAAAGAAATGGGCAGAAGACATTTCTCCAAAGAGGAAATGCAAATGGCCAACAGGCATATGAAAAAATGTTCAACATCCCTTACCATCAGGGAAATGCAAATCAAAATCACATTGAGATACCACCTCACACCAATAAGAATGGCACATATCAAAAAAACAAGCAACAACAAATGTTGGCGAGGATGTGGTGAAAAAGGAACTCTCCTACCTTGCTGGTAGGAGTGCAAACTTGTCCAATCACTATGGAAAGCTGTCTGGAGGTTCCTCAGTCTACTAAAAATGGAACTACCATATGACCTGGCAATTCCACTGCTAAAGATCTACCCAAAGGACACAAAAACATTGATTCAAAAGAACACCTGTACCCTTATGTTTATTGCAGCACTACTTACAATAGGTAAAACCTGAAAACAACCCGAGCTTCTGTCACTACAAATCAATGCAACCGACATCCCTAAATATCTACTCCATGGATAACTTAGATTAGCAACCCTAGAAAGATGTCTCCTCATCTCTTTCACTATGTCCTCAAAACAAAAGGCAAAAGGTAACAGCCTCCAAATGTCATCAAAGTTTATACATAGTTTACACTACTGCCAGTAGCAGGAAAAAGATAATGCCTTAGCATGCAGAATTTGATCAATAGAAACTACTAGTTAACAGTTAAGTAAATCCATAAATTGTCAAATCCTTACCTAATAGCATACACATAATAGGTTCTCATATCAGTCTATCAGACTGTAACCTATATGAAGACAGGGACTGAATCCTTTTTTGCCCACCCAGGTGTTTAGCATAGCAATATGGTGGGTAGTGAATATGTGTTGATTAAGTAAATAAATGTATTTAGATCAGCAGAAATGGTGATGCCCAGAAAGTCTTAGGCTTATCATATAACCTCTCTCAAACTTAGCTTGTCACTTAAAATGAATATAAACACACATACCTATATGGTTAACTAACAACAACCTAATGCCATGAAGAACACTCAGTCTCAGCATGTGAAAGATGTAGATAAAAATGTTCCACATTTATTAATGCTATGTCTATTTTTTTTAAGATTTATTTATTTATACAAGCACTGGGTATAGTCAGAGGTGCAGGAGGGTGAGAGAATTCACCAGAGCCAGAGCGGAGAGCAGAACAGGCAGACTGACAAAGTATACTGCTGAGGGGAGCAGCGGGTGACAGGAGAGGTCTGAGCACCATGTGGGACCCTTGCCCGGTGGCCGGGGATCGAACCGGTGCTGCAGAGGCTGAGGGCAGCTTCGCAACCCAGCGCTCAACCACTGCGTCACCAGGGACGTCCAATGCTATGTCTATTTTTCCAAGAATTCAGAGCAAATTACTTGGAAACTAAATCATAGTGTGCAATTGCACTGGAAAGTTAATCCCAATACTTTTTTGTTTTTGCTGCCAGATTTTTTTTTTTTTTTTTTTTTTTATAGAGGCATGTTTTTTTATTTATTTATTTATTTGTTTGTTTGTTTTGTTTATACATGCACTGGGTACAGTCAGAAGCGCGGGAGGGTGAGAGAATTCACCAGAGCCAGAGCGGGGAGCAGAGCAGGCAGAAGGACCGAAGGACACTGCTGAGGGGAGCAGCGGGCGGCAGGAGAGGTCTGCGCGCCATGCGGGACCCTCCTCTGGTGGCCGGGGAGCAGCCGGGGATCGAACCGGCGCCGCAGAGGCCGCGGGCAGCTTCGCAACCGAGCGCTCAACCTGCGCCACAGGCCCTCTGCCAGATTTTTTTCAAAAGATGAGAACAATAGTCAACCAGTATAGTTGAATTTTAATTACAGATACATTTACTGAATGGCTCTATTATGCTGACACAAAATTAGATCCTGCATCACTGTGCTTATCTTTACCCTTAAAAATGCTTAATTTTCTTCCATTTATTTGCAGATGGTATTTGACAGCATATCAGAAACTCACATTTGAAATTATATTTGATATTGGACAGTATTTATAATTAATTACCATTACTATTACCAAACCAATCTAATATGATTCTAATTACATTTGTGTGAATATATTATAGATGTTCTTCTAACACTCTGGCTCTTGATACTTGACCCACTCTCCTTCAATGACCTCATCCTCACACTTCTTCCACTACTCACTTTCATAGTCATATCCTAGAATTTGTCATTAGCAATGTTTGCAGACCCACCAACTCTCAATGTCCAGTGATTCCCTTCCTTTCTCCTCAAATCTCCATCTTGTTGCCTATCCTCACACTTAACTGATAATCTTTTCAATCCAGCAGGCAGATTTATTCTATTAGAGTAGAAATCAAATCACATCTCATCTCTTATGAAAAACCACCCTGGATTAGAAGAAAATTCTCACAGACAAGGCAGCAGTTCTTAAGCTTGACCTTGAAGTAAATGGAACTGAGAGGTAAAAAGAAGAGGAAGAACTTCTGAGCAGGAAGAAAAAAGTTGTCAAAGAAGGGAGACAGAAATGAAAATTTATGTCTGATCAAATTTTCCACAAGCAGATTCTGAGGGAAGATAGATTCTGAGGGAGGATAGTGATTCCAGGAAGCATATGTGAGGAAGAAGGGAAAGTGAAACAGAGAAGAGAAAGAAGTCAATAAAGAGTATGATAAGAGGGGTAACCACTGTAGCTAACTAGAGCCCAACTTTCCTCGCCCAACTTTTCTGAGACACGGTGTTAGTTCCCTATTACTGTTACAACAAATTTATCACAAATTAAGTAGTTTACAACAACACAAATTCATTATCCTACAAAAGATGTACAAAAATTGGTCCTATAGAATTAAAATCAAGGTGTCAACAAAAATGTATCCCTTCTAGAGACTCTATGGGAAAATCATCACATCTCTTTCTCTGACTCTCCTGCCCCTTCTTTTCTTTTACAAAATCCTTGCAATTTCATTGAGACCACTTAGATAATTCAAGATAATCTCATCTTAAAATCCTTAGTTTAATAGCAAATCTCTTTTGGTTCTGGGGATTGAAATGTGGAAATCTTTGCAGGTCATTTTCCTGCCTATAGAGTCATCATTAGAAACATTTCAAAATCATTCACTCCATTGCCAACGACAGAGAATCTGGGCTAGTTACACTGATTTTTATCCCCAACAATTATTTGAAGGTCACCTTGGTTTGTACTGGCCTAGAGTTGAACAAATTTTCAGATACAGGAGGAAGTCACCAGGGAGAGAAGGTGGTACTGGAGATGGAATGCTACCAGTGGTAGAAATTGTTCAGAGGACATGGCATCATTGTCTCTGAGAGACACATTATAAACAGAGGGTAATGGGGTAGTGGAGTAGAGAGAAACCTCAAGATACTACACTGAACAGACAAGGCTGGCACATATTACACTGTGCCCCAAAAGCCAAGCCATTGACATTAGAAACACATAGGTCTTGAGAAGAACAATGAAAACAATATTTTAAGGATATTTACCTCACAGGAAAATGCTGGGGAGCCCATTTAAGTAATGTTCCAATAATCCAGAGATAAAATAATGGAATGCCATCACTAAAACATAGACCTGAGAATTGAAATGAAGATGTGAAGGTAGAGGGAAAATTAAGGCCTAAGTACTGAAAAGAGAGATTAAAGGAGAAAGAAAAATCAAAGCTATCATAAGGTTTATAAGTGAGAATGAAAATTTACTTTAAGGTTTGATTTCAGTTTCATTAAATTAGAGATAAGATGATGGTAATATATCCAAACTGAGTTATCCAGTCTTAAAAAGTCCTCTAAATTGTTTTTTTATCTACACCTTTCTTCATTAAATTGTAAGTCTTATTCAAAACTATGAAGACTGTCACTATTTCATGTGTAGATGAGCAAATATTTTGATACTTCTCATCAGTCTGTTTCCATTAGGATATTTCCAAACAACTCTCTAAACCAATCCCTATTGCATACACTTACAGCATACTTAATATGACAGCACACTTTCTTAGAATCAGAGTTTTCTCTGGTTCTAATATATAATAAGTTACAGTGTTATACTTTCCAGCCACAGACAAAATTAAAAGTCTGAATCCTATATTGAAAATTTCATTGGTCTTAGAATCCAGATACCTGGATGACAGTCCCACTGAAAACTTGTATTTACCTAACTGTAAATATGGGTGAGTCTGTTTCATTATTGAGTCTGTTTTCATTATTGAGAAAGTTGAAATATGTGATACCTCTCTACTTGCAGAAGTCCCACCTCTCAGTGAACAAACTATTAAGTTCATCACCAATTCAGTCAATATGATTTATTAAATGCTTTACATTTGGTTGCACTTTACAGAGATTTTTATATATTCTCTTAATAGTAAAACTTCTTCGTCATTTGTGTGTTAACATGTTTCATTTTACAACTGAAGAAACTTGAGACAGCTGAGCAATTTCCCAAGGTTAAACCATCAATTAGTGATAGAATCTGGATTCAAACTCAGCTCAACTACAATAGTATTTTCATAAAACTGAGATCTTATTGCACTAGATATACAATATCTAAATATAATTTGAGCTGCTAGAATAAATTTGGATTTCATTAGATAGAAAAAGTGTACTTAATATTATCGCTGTCTTTTCTAGTGATTGCTTGCTCTGTTATAAAGTACAAAATAGTACAATTTAAGAGTACATATATTAATGGGCCTCCCTGGTAGCTCAAGGGGTTAAGATTCAACCTATGAAGCTAACTGCAGCCACAACAGCACGAGTTCAATCCCCGGCCAGGGAGCTACCCACTTGGCACAGCAGACCTCTCCTGACTCACCCACTGTTCCCCTTAGCAGTGTATTTCAGTCAATCTGCCTGTTCTGTTCCCCACTCTGTTTCTGGTGGATCCTCTCACCATCCACACCTTGGCCTGTACCCATGTTTTTGTATGCATAAATAAATAAATCTTTTAAAAACAGAGTACATATTACTTACTTAACTATCTGGGGAGTGATACTACCAAGGGTATGGAGTGTCTCTGTTATCTGTGTCTACCACATGAAATGACCCAAAGTAGGTCTGAAAAACCTTGATACATAAATAAATATAGTGACATTAACTGGTATATTCATGGAGTATTAAATTACTATTTAATACTTGCATAGCTATCTACTGTCTCTTTTGTATGAAATATGTTAAAAATTGTCATACATTTTTATAAGGCACTTACTTCAACTGCAAGACACACACAAAAAAGATGTAAGCCTGAGAACCAACAATTCCACAATAATAGTTGAAGTCATAAAAAAATATTTTCAGTGATTTATTAAACAATAAGATTTATTTAAGGCAAGGATATAAAAGATTTGATCTACTACCTTTACATAAGGACATGTTTATTTAACAAATAAATACAAATACATATTCTTTCCAACAGTGCATGGAATGTTTAGCAAGAAAGAAATGAGTTGGACTACAAAATAATTCTTAATAAATTTGAAAGTTTAAAATTTTACAGACTATGTTCTCTGATCACAACAAAATTTAACTATCAATTATTAATAAAAATATATATGGACAATCTTCTAAGCAGTTTAGAGTTTAAACAGCTAATTTCAAAGTAGTCCATGGATTAAAAAGAAATCACATTGAAAATAAGGAATATTTCAAACTGAATGACAACAAAAAATTGTGTATATTAATTAGTGGATACTATTAAAACAGTAGTTAGAAAAAAACTGATCAATTTCACTGCTTATTTTATAAATAAGGGAGGTTTAAAATCAATTATCTAGGTGTCCTCTGCTGAAATTAGAAAATAATAAGCAAATTAAACCCAAAATAAGCAGAAAGAAGAAAACAACTGAAGAATCAATGAAACAGAAAACATATGAAGTATGGAGTAAATTTACAATGTCGAATGATGACTCTTTGAAAAGATTAGTAGATGGAACAGTGAGGAGCAAACTGAGTCAGTGAATGATGTTTTGAATGGACTCCATTCCATAGCCACTTGAGTGAGATGGAAGTCACCAAGGACTATAACTCATATCATACCATGAACCTCACTTCCTGAATGTGGGGCCTCTGGAAACTAGAGAAGGAGTTAAGTGGTCATATTTGACTTAAAACTGAACACCTGTGATCTTGTGCTGCTTCAACTTGAACCCTAGTGTCTCAGCTCAGAATGTATTGTTGGTAAGAAGTATTAGTCATTTCTCATGTTTCTCCTCTTCCTCTCTCTCTCTCTCTCTCCCTCTCTCCCTCTTCTCATTCCCCTTGTAAATATTCTGATTGTATTTCTGTGTGTCTATTTTTGGGTCTTGTCCCAAGTTATTAGGTGAGAAGTTAGAACACACAACCCAGATGACCCTTATTCCCTGCAATAAGACTAGCAAAGAAAAAAGGCACCGTACAAATGACCAATATCAGGAATAAAAGAGAGATTACCCTTAATTTCCTATAGATATTACAAATGTAATAAGTATTATAAACATTATGCCACTAAAGTCATAGAGATTGGAAAGGAAGAAGCAAAATTGCCTCAATTTGAAGATGACATGCAAATACTTGTAAGTTTAAAAGGAACGTACTAAAACTAGTAATTCAAAAGATGGAAAGATACAAGGTTAACATATAAAATATTATTAGAATGCTATATACCAATAATAAGTGTTTGAGATTTTTTTCAATTTTATTTACCATAAGGCCCAAAGCATAAATAATTTGGGAATTTTTTTAAAAGATTTATTTATTTATTTATTTATTTATTTTTAAAGGATATGTTTATTTATTTATACAAGCACTGGGTACAGTCAGAAGCGCAGGAGGGTCAGAGAATTCACCAGAGTCAGAGCGGGGAGCAGAGCAGGCAGAAGGACCGAGGTACACTGCTGAGCAGAGCAGTGGGTTGCAGGAGAGGTCTGCGCACCATGTGGGACCCTCACCCGGTGGCTGGGGATAGAACTGGCGCTGCAGAGGCTGCGGGCAGCTTTGCAACCCAGCGCTCAACCACTGTGCCACCACAGAGGCCCAAAAATTTGGGAATAAATTTAACAAAAATCACAACAACCTAAAAAAATCTATAATGTGTTTTTAAAAGAAATTAAAAACCCAAATACAGAAAAATTTATTCATGATAAAAAGACATTGTTAGGATGTTATTTCTTCTGAAATTTACCGGTAGTTCAATAATAACCCAAACAGAAATTTTATATACATTGATTAGCTGCTCCTAAAATTTATATGGAAGTGCAAATTTGGAGGAGTGGATTTCCAATACTTACTACAAACCCACAGTGCCACAAACAACTGGGAGTGGCACAAGGATAGACGAATTGATAATAAAGTTCATAAAGAGATTCCGACTTACACAGTCAATTGATTTTCACAAAGAGGCTATACAATTAAACAGAGAAACAGAGAAAGGAACATCTCAACAAATGAAACAGAAAAAATAACTATTAAATCAAAAAGGAAAACAACTTTGTAATAGAACTGGCTGGCACCACTTCAATGATCAGCACTTTTGAAAGAAACTCCCATCATGCAATTCCAGATATGATGTACCAATAAAGACATGATATCATAACTATGGTATTTCTGCCTACAATGGATAGCTTGTCTAGACTCATGAGAAACCACTAGACAAACACAAATTGAAATAAATTCTACATAATAACCTTTCAAAACTGTCAGTTAAGAACATTAGGAAAAAAAGACAAAACAAAAAAAGAACATTAGAAAAGAATATCTAATTGTACGTATATAACTATAAGTGCAAATGTAAATTTTTAAAAAGATTTATTTATTTATTTATACAAGCACTGGGTACAGTCAGAAGCGTGGGAGGGTGAGAGAATTCACCAGAGCCAGAGCAGGGAACAGAACAGGCAGACTGATGAAATACACTGCTGAGGGGAGCAGCGGGCACAGCAGGAGAGGTCTGCGCGCCATGTGGGACCCTCCCCAGCAGCCGGGGATCAAACTTGCACTGCAGAGGCTGTGGGCAGCTTGGCAGCCCAGCACTCAACCCCTGCACCACCAGGGGAGGCCCCAAATGTAAAATTTTATATTATAAAATGGAGAATAGATATTTAAATGTAAAATATAAAATAAATTTTATATATAATATACGTTTATAAAATATTTATGTATAAATAAATATATAAATTTATATTTTAAATGTTATATATAAAGTTTACAACATAAAATATATATATTTCTAAGTATAAATATAAATAACAATAAATGGAATACATATAAGCAATGGTGAACATGCATTAAAGAATATCCAGAGTTCCTTCTATAATTCTAGCAACTTTTCTCTAAAATGGCATATCAAATTATAAAATAAATCAAGTTTAAACTTACCCCAAAAACAAAGAATATTTTTATATGTGAATGAGTTTTTTCATGCCCAAAATCTTGCTTGGACCATAACAGATGTTATTAAAGGATGGGTGTATAAAGCTATAATATTATAAATATAAAAGTTCTTTGTGTGTTAAGAAAAAACTGTAGAACAATGGAGGCTTTATTAAAAATTATTAAATTTTTAATAAATTAAAAATTATTTTATTAAAAATTATGAAGGAAAAACATCCTTCATAATTCATACCATATAGTTCAGTCTGCAGATAACATAATACACACTGCACAAATATTTTTACCTGATCAGATAAAATTCAGCACAAAAATAAACAAAAAGTCTATTTATTCCTAAAATGATTTGACTCTTCACTCAGTGCATTTAATGTTAGGTTAAAAGTCTGAATGACAGTCAGTTACTTTTTTAACTTCAATCTAAGAGTAAGAAGTTAGACCTTAACTCACTCACAGTTTATGCAATACTTCTTTTGTGCTAAATATTTAACATTTCAAAATTTTAAGGATCTCTCTCAGAAAAATTCAACATGACAATCTCTATTTCCTATATGTTGATTCTTCTTACTTCTTTTGATGCAGCATGTAACTATTGGCAAATTAGTGCACCATCACACCATCCAAACCACTTGGACTAGAGTACATGTTTGATTTCATAAGAGTTTGGAAATCATTAACAGTAAATAACTCAGAATTTGAACAACAAAATGATATAATTGTTACTACTACTTGTGGACTATTTCACAAACACTAGGAAGAGTTTATTACAAGAGTTTATATATCTTTTGAAAGAATAATTACAGAAAAAAAATCAATTACTGAGAAAAGCATTCTTCCAATATCACTAAAGCAACCAAGATTTCAATAAATAATCTGCTTATATATTTCGATTTAAATAAAAGGAGTTTTTATTGTAAGGCACACTTATTCCTTAACAAATTTCAAAACCATTGTCCTGGTGGAAGAAAGAATTATGAGAGATGCTGGCAATAATTATTGAATTCTTATTATAGTCCAGACATTATGTCCAGTATGAATATGCAGATATGAAAAACCTGTTCCCTGGTTACTATGACGAACATTGAAATGAAGCAAACACAACTCATGGGTATACATGTCTCAATTCACTGAAGCTGTCCAAGAGGCACTAATTATGCCTGTTTTGAAGTGCTGAGTTCTGAAGAGTCATTAAGTTCTATCTAGATAAAGACAGTGGAGAAAGACATTTCTGGGAAGGGGAGCAGTATTATGAAAGCAAAGAGGTGGGGGAAATATGGATGTTTGGGAAACTGCAAAGAATTTGATAAACTTCAGGCAAAAGTTGGTTAGAGCATTGTGTGTTGTGGTATATTCAGATGTCAAGGTGCAAAGCTATACATATGAAACTTTTAAGATATCGTAACCAGTATCACCCCAGTAAAAAACTTTTTTTTTTTAATTTGGCAGGAGAACATGATGAAAAATGAGACTGAATAGTTTATCCAGTACCTGATTGTAAAGAGGTCACTTTCCTCCTTATACATGAGTCTTCATGGAGCAAACAAACCCTGTCAGAGCCTTTGCCATTTTTTTTTTTTGATGGACATGTAAATTACATACAACACCTTGTAAGTTTAAGGATTAAAATGTGTTGATTTTTCCATAATCATTTTACAATATAATTGGCACCTTAGTGATAGCTAGTATCTCTTTCACACAAAAATCATTTCCTGTCAGTGATAACATTCACAAACTAGTCTCATAGCAACTTTGAAGTAAATAATACTGCATTGTGGACTATAATCATTATATTACACATTAGATCTCCAAAACTGCTTATCTTCTAGTTTCACTTTTGTACCCTTTATCTATATCTCTGCAATTCCCTCTCCCCCAGCCCATCGTAACCACCATTCTATGGACTATATGAATGATTTCAGCTTTTTTAGATAGATTACATCTGCAAGTGATATCATATATTATTTATCTTGGTTTGACTCAAAGTCCCTTCATGTCCTCAAAGCCCTCAAAGTCCATTCATGTTGTCACAAATAAATGAATCTCTCTTCTCTTCTCCCCTCCCCTCTCCTCCCCTCTCCTCCCTTCACCTCCCCTCCCCTTCCCTCTCCTCTCCTCTCCTTTCTTAGAAGAGTCAGCAGATTCAAGGTTTCTTTTCAGAGATGTCAGCCTGCTGCATAGTGAATGCTGTACAGTGGTCTCCCCAGATGGGCACTCAGATTTCACCTGGGGTAGAGTAATAGGAAGCCTCGTTCCTTATATTCACACTTCATTTTCCAATCCAGCTTTAACAATAACAAAGCTGACATTGCCATCTTTATGAAAATGTGTGAATACCATGTCAAATTCTGCTTGATACTCGGAATCAGAAGAGAAAAAACTCCTCAGCAATAGAGAGGGGAAACAGAATTCATAAAACTAGATAAAGGGTTGGGAAATAAAGGGTGGAGGAGGGGAGTCAAAGGTGACCCCACATCTAAAGCCTTTCTCAACAACTTCACTACAATTGTCTCAGAGACTTGAAATGCAATTAAAAGGTCAATGATTAATTCACTGGAAAATTTCTTGGAAAAGAAATTTCTCTCTCCTATGGCATCTTTGGTCTGAATGGAGACAGACAGGAATGCCTGGCAGTACATTCAAGCAAAGAAACAGTGCCAGAATATACATCCTCCATGTACTAACAGAAAGAAGGAGCCCTTGTACCCATCATTCTTCCAGTCAGTCAATGGCACAGCAAAAGTCTTGGCTTTATTAACAACATATGGTTATGGCTTCTCTGCAGGTAGGCTAAGAACTGAAACCCCTACAAATTAGGGACCCACCTAACAATGATTCACATTTCCAAGAAAAGTACCATGGAACATTAAATGGCATGCACAAAGTATTTGTTATTTAAAGCAATATTAAGTGTCACCTACATCTCATAATCCGATGCATGAGAAGCACTTCATTTTTCCTTTTTCACCATTAGTATTTGAAATCTACATAGAGCCAAAATTCAATATTCCAACATCTGTTGGCTAGTATCTTTTCTAGCTCCCTCTGGGCCGATGTTCTCATTTTGTGAAATTCAAAACTATCCCAAAAAATTGTGTGTTGTGGATTTCAAACTTCTCAGATAACTTGCTGACTTCACTGTTTTTTTTTTGTTTGTTTGTTTATAATAATATTCAGAATTAGGGCAAATGTCATATGACATGAACTGCAATCAATACAGCATTTTGGTAATGTATCAGACTTCATGACTTTCTAATACATACAGAGGGATAAAGCTTTTAAAAAATGTTAATGCCTAAATAATTAGGTAAGAACAATAAACACATGTCCTTGATATATTTAATATTAATAAGCAATACCACACAAAATTTGATTGCAAATTTGACTGAGGAATATTGATGTATTATATTGTACTATTTTTACATAAAAGTTTTAAGTGTCATTAACAAGATTTCATTTGAATTACTTGCTGTTACCAACATAAACAAATTTTTCAGATAATCAATTTATTTACTTTTCTTCACACAAATGAATCCTTCATTTTTTACTTCCTCAGGAAAGTAGGCATTGAGAGTGATGTCTTTCTGCTTCGTTGACTTTTTTTTTCTTCAAAGGAGTTCTGGATCACCTGATAACTAGCCCTCAATCAGTATTTATTGAAAGAAAGAATAAATGGTTATATTATACACTGATTCATTCATGCTGAGAAGAGGGGAGGTAGTTTGGATGAAAGAGGTAAAAGAATATTTTTTTCTTAATTAGCAAGGTCCCTAATTTTAAAAAGAGAAAGAAAATAATGCAAAACCAAAAGAAGGTATCATCTAAGCTATTTGTTTTTTTACATTTGGCTCCACACAGTGAAGTAGCCCACCTATATTACCCCTTAAATATATCTAAAAGTGGTTTAGAAAAGAAGTTCTGTGAGTAGAAAAGGCAGGATTTTTATCAATGCTTTTTTGTATCTCCAAATATATAGTTCTAGATATATAGCTCTTTATTTCAAAGAAAAACAACTGACAATATAGAGGGAAAAAACCTTCAGGAAAAAGGTGTTTGGAGAACACATTCATTCAATGTCTATACAGTAATTACAGGTTCATAAATTGAGAGTCTAGAAAGCACATTTTCTAGGTTGTTAATAATATATTCACATGTTAAATATTTTCAGATTAAAAATATTCTTCTCCAATTGACTCCATTAAGGAGTAAAAACTACTTTATCATTTTATAATTTGAATAAGCAACAACCTAATTGTTTCACACTCATAAAATTGGATGTCATGTACACTTCAGATAATCTCCCTCATCTGGAAAAATAGACTAAAAGGTTATATTTGTCCCTAGCTTAACTGTATTGTACATCACAAAGAAATACTGTAATAGCCTGGGCTTCCCTGGTGGTGCAAGGGGTTAAGCACCCCACTATGAAGCAATCCGCAGCCTCTGCAGCACGAGTTCAATCCCTAGCTGGCCAGGGAGCAACCCACATGGCGTAGCAGAACTCTCTTGTCTTGCACACTGCTCCCCTCAGCAGTGAATTTCACTCAGTCTGCATGTTCTGTTCCCCACTCTGTCTCTGGTGAATCCTCTTACCCCCCGTATCTTTGGCCTGTGCCCCAGCTCTTGTATGCATAAATAAATAAATCTTAAAAAAAAAAAAACACTATGTTCCATTCAAAAAATAAAATAAATAAATAATAAATTAAATAAATAAAAATCCCCCTGAAACAAATATATATATATATATATAATTCCAAATACAAATATTCCAAATACAAGACAAGTAACTCCATATATAAGTTGAGTGATATTCTAATTACCTGTCACATTTGCAATGGTTTAGGTATGTCCTTAAAGAACAGAATTGACATTCAAAAATTAAAAAGGTAAAAATTAATTAATATTGTTTAAGGATGTAAATATCTTGATAAAAGCTGGTTTATGAGTAAAAAAATTTCTGAAAAGATATATACTAATGTTGTCAAAGATTATATCTGTATAGTCAAATTTAACTGATTTTTTTGCTTATCTGCATTTCTCAAAAACACTTTTATAATACAAAAAAGTCTTTAAAATTATATTAATGGGACAGACATGCAGTCATACAGATATACAGCTAATGGAAAATTTAAAAAAATAAAGTCACTTGCTTTTAATTAAAAAAAAATGTTTGAATTTTATATAGTGGCATGCTTCGGTATACACTCTAAGAAGTCTGAGTTCTGGAAATCCCTCTATTCCCTTATTGGCTGCCAGTTTAGCAGCTGCTTCTTTTGCTTCTTTATTCCCTGCAGATCAGTGATGAAACTCAACTACAGGAATCATAGTTACCACATTTTATTAATTTGACCTAATTTGGGATTACTTAACTGTGGGTGTCATTCAACTTTTAATTTTCTGTGCCTAACAGAAACAACAGCTCACGAAGAATATGTAGCTCTAAACTTTCCCAGTAACTTGCTGCTCCTTTTGCAAAATCCCACACTGCTTAGGAAAAATGGTGATTTGACAATTTGATTGAATGTGCTCATGAATTTAACATAAAAGGAACTTCAGGTTAAAGTCTAGGTTATGGTTATGTGGTGGTAATTTTATTGATTTCCTTACTTACAAGAGAAGGACGTTATTTTAATTAGTAATTTAAAACAATTTGTGTGCGTTGACTTACATGGGCATGCCAAACTACACCAGGGTGTTGAAAGGAAGAAATCGGTTTCCTTTTTCTCCTTTCTCTGCATTCTCTGTATAATACTGAATAACTATACAAATTAGTTAAATTCGTATTATTTCAAGGAATGTCTTCAAAGTTGGTATAACAGAATGGAGCTGGTCATATAAATAATATATCTTTTGATATCTAGAATAGTTATTTATGCAGAAATCTGTCAGCCTTAAGTTACTTTTTGACGACTGGCACTTGAATCTACTTTTTCATAGGCATTTCTTTTTGAGGATAGTCAATATAATATCTAATTAAATTACAAGGAGCATACTATTGCAAACTAAAATTATTAACTTGAATGACATTCATCAGGTTCACGGGTATTGTGCTCAGTGTTGGCATCATAGTAGCTTATAGTTTTTTCTTCTGTAAATTAAATATCTTAATTCCATTGTGTTCAGAAAATAAACTCTGAAAGATTTTAGTCCTTTGAAATTTGTTCAACCTCATGATCATTATGTTGCATTAGAAGGAAGATAGGGCTTCCCTGGTGGCACAGCGGGTTGAGCGCAGCGCTGTGAAGCTTTCCGCAGCCTCTGCAGCACAGGTTCAATTCCCGGCCAGCAGGGAGACAGACCTCTCCTGTCTCGCCCGCTGCTTCCCTCAGCAGTGCTTTCTGTCTATCTGCCTGTTCTGCTCCCTGCTCTGTCTCTGGTGAATCCTTTCACCCTCCGGCGCCTCTGGCCTGTACCCCAGCTCTTGTATAAATAAAAATTAACCTTTTAAAAAAAAAGAAGGAAGATAGATTTTGTCAATGGTGGTTCAGTGTTCTATATAGCTTAATCAAGTTACTAATTGTATTGTTCAGATTTTCGATATCTTTTCTTATATGTTGAATAAACATTTGTTTTAATTGTTTTATATTTTTTGAGATATTGTTGGTTTATAAGACAGTATATGATTTAGGGGTACAGGTTCACACCTCTTCAGATGTATATTACCACACCATGCCCACCATCAAACAACCAAATAGCCCTCCACTAGAGTCCATTACACTCCCTTCCTCCTTTACTCCCCATTCCACCCTCCCCTTTTAGAAATCTCAAATCTGCAGTCATAATTCTAGCTTTGATTTGCTTAGTTTTATCTATACCCTTTTTATTTGGTTGTTTCTTTATATTTCACATGTGAGTGAAATTGTCTAGTATTTGTCTTTGTCCTTCTGACTTATTTTGCTTATTAGCATTTTTCCATAAGTTCCATCCACGTTGTTGCAAATGACAAGATTTCATTTCTCTTTTGTTAACAATTGAGTTGTACTGCATTTTACTTCTTTATCCACTCCTCTGTCACTGGGCAATTCGACTTTTTCCATACTTTGTTAGTGTAAATAGTGCTGCAATGAGCAATACATATATCTCTTCCTGAAACTGTAAAACATACAGAAGAAAACATACGCAAAACACTTCACAATGCAGGCTAAAGGGATGTCATTGCAGACTAGATCTCAGATGTGGGACTAGATCTCAAAAGCAAAAATAAATAAATGGGACTACATCAAACTAAAAAGCTTCTGCACAGAGAATCTATTAAAACAAAAAAATATGGGCCTCCCCGGTGGCGCAGCAGTTGAGCACTGGGTTGCGAAGCTGCCCGCAGCCTCTGCAGTGCCAGTTCGATCCCCGGCCACCGGAGAGGGTCCCACATGGCACGCAGACCTCTCCTGCCACCCGCTGCTCCCCTCAGCAGTGTGCTTCATCACTCTGCCTGTTCTGTTCCCCGCTCTGGCTCTGGTGAATTCTCTCACCCTCCTGTGCTTCTGACTGTAACCAGAGCTTGTATAAATAAATAAATCTTTAAAATAAAAAATAAAAATAAATAAAAAATAAATAAATAAAATAAAACAAAAAAATACTTTCCATTATTGGAAGAAAATATTTGTACATCATACATCTGACAAAGTACTAATATCCAAGTTCTACAGAGAACTCATGCAACTCAACAGCAAGAGAACTAATAACCTATTTTTTCCAAAAATGGGCAGAAATGCTAAATAGACATTACTCCAAAGAAGATATAAAAGTGATTAGCAGGCACATGAAAAAATGCTCCTTATCATGGAAATGCAAGTCAAAATCACAATTATAGACCACTCCACACCTGCGAGAATTGCCCATATCAAAACAAACCAAAAAGCAACAAATGTCGAGGTACATTGTTGGTAGTAGGAATGTAGACTGCTCAACTGTTGCCGAGTTATTTCTCTCTACTATCATTCTGAGCCATCCAGATCCTCTCTCCTGACTATTTTCTATTTCCTAAATCCCAATGCATTCTGGTCCTTCCCCTCTCTCACAGCTGCCCCTTTTTGTTATGAAGATCATCTGTTCCTTCATGAGAAAGAATGATTGGAAGACATTATTTTTTAAACTTGATATTTCAAATTGCCATATCCTGGTTGCATGTTCTATGTTAAAAAAAAATTACTGTCCACAGTAGAATTTATCTTTTGTCCACCATATTTTATTGTTGCTGTGAAGAAGTCTGAGTCATTCTGATTCTTACTCCTTTGTATTATGTATTCCATTTCTCCATGGAAGTTTTTAGGATCTCCATTTTCACCTTGGTATTTTGGATCTTCATGACAATGAGGCTCTATAAAAGTCACTTCTCATATACGGTGCTAAACATTTCATAGGACCTTAAATCTAGAAACTCATAATTTAAGTTATGTGAAATTTTTCTGTATTATTTCTAATTTTTCTCTCCATAATCTCTGTCCTCATTCTGAAACTACAATTAGTTGAATATTAGCTCTACTTACTTTACCTTCCATTTCTTTTATCCTTTACCTTTATCTTATATTCTTTTTCCTTTTTGTTTTAATTATTAGAAATCTTCATTAATATATACCAAACTACTAAATTTTTCATACCTGCTTTGATGCTTTTAATTTCCAGGAGCTCTTTCTTTTACTATGTTAAACTTCCCTTATCTTTTTAAACTATTCTAGATTATTTACTATGTCTCTCTGACAATCTCAATTTTGTTTGTTTTTTAAAAAATATTATGCTAATTGCATTTTTTTCTTTTTTACTCCTAATTCTTGGAGGCTTTGAAAAGTAGGGCAATTTTTTTCTCTCAGAAAAATGTATAATGATCTTATCGCTGAGACATAAGATATTCTGTATAGGAGATATCACTTTAATAATTTAATATCAAAGTAACCTTTCATTTATGTTCTTATCAAGGACACATATATGAATAAATGAAAAAGCTTTAACTTAATTATTTGACTAATAGTTATTTGCTCAGGTCAGACATAAATGACTGGGAGAGAGCACATTGGCCAGTCCTCGGTCAGTGGGAAAAAGGGAGTTTCTACCACTGTAAAGGACATTCCTTTCCTTTACAGTTAGTTCTCATAAACAAATAAGAAGCCAATATTTACTCTATTTACAGAACCTTGAGTAACCTCAAGAAAACCCAATATGTGGGTGATAGAGTAGGATTCTTTTTCCTTATACATGTAATTGTTAGAGAATGTGGTACAGCTTTTTTCCAATAAAGAGGAAACTATGTTGATAAATTCTCAGGAATTCAAGGACTAAGCAGAGTATTTTCCAATAAGTATCTTAACATTCCCACTTACAAACATTCTATCTGGCAGTTTCCCTTTCGGCTAAAAGGATGTGATAATTCATGTTTCTGTTTCCAGGAACATTTCTGCACAGGGGTTTTGGCATAGAGTGCAAGATGAATTCTCCCCAGTAGCAACTCTGTTATGGAATGTGATCTCTTCACTGAGCATAGTTTTACTACAAGAAAAAAATATTCACGAAACAAACTACAAACTAAACAAAAAATTAAACTTATGGCACAAAATGGAGCAATTCTTTCTTTTTCATTGGTTTGTTTACCAACACATTTCTATTCAAGTAAGTGAAGCTGGTTAGGCACACTTCATTTCTACCAAACTTGATCCAGTGCTTAACTTATCTTGTGTTTGCTATTGCAAGGGAAATTTTTGAAAACATTATACTACTTATTTGATTCAGTATAATTATTAATGCCAAATGAAAAAAAAATTTCTTAAAATATAAAGAGCTAGAGAAAATAAAGCAAGTAATTGTTCAACCATATGGTGTCTACTTGTCTACAAATTCTCAGTGTCTTAACAGTATAGCAGAACTGCCAGTCAATGAGACACTACTCAACTATGAAAAAAAGGTGAAATCTTGCCATTTACAACACCATGTAAGGAGGGGGTTATGCTAAACCAAATAAGTCAGAAAAAGACAAATTATGGATAATTTAACTCATACATGGAATATAAGGAAATAACGCAAAGAGACAGGCAAAAACAAATTCTAGAAATTTGACTGCAAAATAAGGCTACCAGAAGAGGGTGGGGAGCAACAAGTAAAGGGTGGGGGAAGAAGCCCAGTGGACTATATTGGAGGATTATTTGGACTTTCATGGTGAGCATGGTATTGTTACCTGATTCCAGCAGCCCCCAGAGGCCATAGGTCAAGATGACTTGGCGGCATGATTTGGCCTCAGCCCACTGCCTGTGGTCTTACCCCCTGCCCCAGCTCACACTTTAAAGACTTTAGAAAAATATTATAAAGTAGGAAATTAAAGTGGACTTTGCACCTTCTCTATTTATTCATAGCAAGCATGAGTTCAAAAAAAAATTGAACAGCACTGATTAGAGAATGGGGATTTTATTAACTGTCCCAACTCATTCATAGTAACATTGTAAGAGATCAAAGATACAGTAGGTAAGTGTGGAAGGCTCATAGGGAACAAGGAATAGAAGAGGTTGGAAATTTGGGTAGAGGTCAGCCCATTAGAGTTTTACCAATTAAAATAAGGAATTACAGTTTTATTCCAAGTACACAAGGAAGTTGTTAAGGAAAAAAAAAAAAAACACTAGTAGCAAACAACAACAGTGAAAGCAAGACATAAATTTGTCTCTCTCATCTAAAAGAAGCCTAGATATAAGCAGATTGATATATGGCTTCAGTAAGCTCTAGGGACTCTGAAACTTTTCAATTAACTATTTAATCATACCTAGAATATGGCTCTAATTCTCAAAGACCAAGATGGCTGCTGGAATTCTAATCATTATAAGCATATTGCAAGCAGCAAGGTGTAGGGAATTTCAATGAAAACATGGATGAAAGATGTGTGCCAGCTATACCTCAAAAATTTGTGGAAATTGTCATTCAACACTTAGGTTTGTGTCCTATTGGCCAACACTTACTCACATTGCTATATCTACAACATATCCAGCACTGAAATGGCAGTTCTGTTACTAAAGAGGAGCACAGACATTGAGTAAGTCACATACTCTATGATATAAAATTTTTTGGAATAGGCTGGGTAATGCAATAGTAACAAATTCTCAGTGTCTTAAAACAAGGATGACTTATTTCTCATTTGTGCTACACGACCACTATACATCCACAAGGGCTTCATCCATCATTCAGTGACCCAATGGATTTATACCATATGAGGTAAATGATTCTCTATCATATAAGTAAAAGAAGAGCAAGGAGGTATCCCAGAGTAGTAATCAGTTTCCAGGATAGCCCCAAATGATTCATGTCTCTTATATTCACACACACACTATTCTATCAAGGTTGGTCTGTGTGGTCAATAAAATATGGGAGCATGAAAACATGGACTAGATATACAATTAAAAAGATGGAGTTGTAACCTAAAGGTTTATTAGTGATCTCATTAATCCCTGTATCACTTTGTTGGTGAGGGTAAAATCTAGATATACAGGATATGAAAAATGTGAAATAGAGGGAAAAATTGAGTATAGGATAATATTCAGTAAGTTTAGGTGTTCAAAAGAAGTGAAGAACTGGTTAGGATGTAAGAAGGTTGGATGCCATAACTCATTCTCACAAAAAGCAAAGTAAAAATTAACCACTATTCATAAATATACTAGAGACCTGAGTTCATAGGGCAACCCCTGCTCCAAAAACTGGACAGGCAGACAAGCAGATACAGAAAATCATAACTTACCAGAGTATAAGCACATATGTAGAGACCTCTGCAGGAAATAATACTAGGATGAAAAAATATATACTGCATTTGAAGAATTGCTGGAAGTTCAGTGTGAATAAGCTGAGAGTTAAAAACTCTAGGATACCTAGCCTTGAGGGAAGGGACCTCACAATTTCATAGACTTCACCTTCAGTATCCCTACCATGTTCTCACAGAGAAAATGAGAGAAAAAAAATTCCCTCATGATTTTAGCAGATTAAGAAGAAAAACAACCATTTTGAAATAAGCTCAGAACATTCTGTTCTTCTTAACAAGACGTTTCTTTAAGCAAAAACTGTTACTAGAGCCCAGCATACCGGGGTTTTACCAAAGCCTAACTAAGCTGGGGGGAGGGAAATACCCAAATCCAGTCATCTCCAGCATTCCTGTCTCATTTAAGGGTAAAAAATACTGAGAGACTTGTCCGAGTCACAACCCAGAGGCACGGGCTCCCAAGAAGATTGATACTCAATCATGGGTCTAGGAATTTTGTCCCGCCCCTCATATCTCACTAGCATATCTTAGGGCTTCTGTATAATAACAACATTACAATGCAAAGAATGACAATTTATTCACGAAGGGGAAATCTAAAGACAACAGGGAAGACAAAATGGACACTGGTATAAATTTTAGTCACTGAAACCTACAGAAACACCATGCAGTAAATACAGCATAATTCCTCCTCAGATAAACATATACTCTCTCACAAGGCACTATTATCCCAATTCTTCTTACCTACTACATCATGTCCAGGTTCCACAAAAATTACAAGGTATATTAAAAGAAAGAAAAACAGTCTGAAGGACAAAGAAGGATCAGAATTATACTCAAATATGATAGAGATGTCTTTAAGAAGGATTCAGAATTAGATTTAAATATGATAGAGATTTTGGAATTATGAGATGGGAAATTTAAAACAACTATAATTCATATATTAAAACTCTAATTTAAAAGTAGAGACCTAGTCAGTAATATAAGCAGAGAAATAAAAACTAAGAAGCATTTAAAGATAAGTTTGAAATCAAGGACACTATAAAACAATTTTTTTTAAAAAAGGACTTGCTAAACTAATCAATAGAATACACATAATGGAGGAAAGAGTCACTGAACTTAAAGAAATGTAAGCAGCAACTTCTAAAACTGAAAATGAAAGAGAAAAAAGAATTTTAAAAAGTGGAATGGAACATTGAAGAACTATGGGACAATTACAAAAGACCAATTACATATAAGGGGAAAAGAGAGAGAGAGAAAGGAAGAGAGGAACATTTTAAGTAATGAGGGATGATAATTTTCAAAACAATAACAAACATTAAATTACAAGTCAAGGAAGCTCAGAGAACACCAAATAGGATTTTTAAAAAAAAAAAAACCACCTTTAAATAAAACCTTTAAATAAGCCAGTGGAAGAGGGGGCACCACCTTACCTATAGAGGAAGCAGGATACAAATTATATCTGACTTCTCTTCAGAAACCATATAAGCAAGAAGAGGATAAAAAAAAAATATTTAAAGTTTTAAAAGAAAAAAAAAAACACTAATAGAAAATTCTCTATCCAGCAAAATTATCCTTTAAAAATGAAAGATAAATAAAGACATTCACAGAAAGAAGAAAGTGATATAGGCCAGAATTTTGGGTCTAGACAAATAAAGTAAGAATGTTAAAGGAGGTAAAAAATAAAGGCAAAAAAAAATTCTTGTTCTTATTCTTAATCGATTTAAATGAAAACACATTTTTCAAAATAATAATAGGAACATGTATAAAATGAATGTAACTTTTGGATAAATAAAATCAATGACAGCAATGTTATAAAAAATGGAAGAAACAGTATCATTCTACTATAAGCACTTGTATTATCATGAATCAGTACAGTGCTACTTGAAAGTGAACTTAAATTAGTTGCACTGCATATTGAAAACTTGAGGAAGGTTAACACTAAAAAGCTTTTTTTAAAACAAACTTGATATGCTAAGTGAAGAAAGAAAACAAAGTCATAGAAAATACTCTATTAGAACCATAAAAGGTAGAAAAAAATGGAGGATAAGAAGTGAAAAAAAAGAGGGCCTCCCTGGTAGCGCAGGCGGTTGAGCACTGCACTGTGAGGCTGTACACAGTCTCTGCAGTGGGGATTCGATCCCTGCAGGCCGGCGAAAATCCCACATGGCAAAGTAGACCTCTCCTGTCTCGCCTGCTGCTTCCCTCAGCAGTGTGTTTCATAAGTCTTTCTGTTCTGTTCCCTGCTCTGTCTCTGGTGAATCCTCTCACCCTCCTGCGCATCTAGCCTATACCCCAGTTCTTATATAAATAAATAAATCTTTTAAAAAAAGGTGTCTTTAAAAAAAAAAGAGGTGAAAAAAAGAGAAACAAAGAAAAAGGGCAATGAATACAAAATAGTAAACAAAAGGTAGAAATTAATTCAACTATAGGTCCTCCCTGGTGGCACAAGGGGTTAAGTACTGCACTATGAGGCAATCCGCAGCCTCTGCAGCACAAGTTCAATCCCCAGGCCGGCCATGGAGAAACCCACATGGCAAAGCAGACCTCTCCTGTATCGCCTGTTGCTCCCCTCAGCAGTGTATTTCAGTCAGCCTGTCTGTTCTGTTCCCCACTCTGTCTCTGGTGAATCCTCTCACCCCGCCCCCCATCTCTGGTCTGTGCCCCAGCTCTTGTATGCATAAATAAATCTTAAAAAAAAAAGAAATTAATTCAACTATATTAATAACCAGTTTAAATGTTAATGATATAAGCACAGATTTAAAATAGATTGCTAAAGTAGATAAAATTAAAGACCCAACTATATGTTGTGTACATTAAACCCATTTTACATATGAAGCAACTGATAAATGAAAAGTAAGGGAATGGGAGAAGATATGCCATGTTAGCATCAATCAAAAGAATGATGACTGCCATATAAGTAAGAGACAGAAGAGACTTCACATCAAGGAAATTAGCAGGGATAAAGAGAAGAACTACATAACTCTAAATGGATAAATTCTCTAAGAAAATTTTACATTTTTTTAAATACTGCTTAGAAGAACTGGGGTATATACCAGAGGTACAGGGGGTGAGAGGATTCACCAGAGACAGAGTGGGGAGCAGAACAAGTGGATTTACTAAAATACACTGTTAAGGGGAGCAGTGAGTAAGACAGAAGAGGTCTGCTGTGACATATATGCATTAGCTTCCTGGCTGAGGATTGAACTCAGGTTGTGGTGGTGATAGTGCTGAGAATTAACCCTTAGGTCACCAGGGAGGTCCCCCAAATTATACAATTTTTATGTATATGCATCTAGCAACATGGAAAAACAAAAATTGATAGACTTCAAATACAAAGATAAGTTTATAGTTATAGTTGAAGATTTTATATATAAAATATATATATATATAGTGAGAATATATGAGTTATATATTCTCTCAGTAATTAATAAATCTAGCAAGGCAAAATGTCTGTGTGTGTGTGTATATATATATATTTATATATATATATGGTTGAACTGGACTATACTTTCAATCAACTACATCTAATTGACATCCATAGAATGTTTCATCCAACAGCAACAGAATAATATTTTTTCCAAAGTTACACAAAATATAATAAATAATATTTGAGTTATAAACATACCTTAGTGAATTTAAGAATAGGAATCATCCAAAGTGTGCTATTAGATCACAATGAAATTAAACTAGAAATCAATAACATAAAGATAGCTGCAAAACTAGAAAATACTTGGATATTAAACAACACCCTTCTAAATAAAACAGAGCTCAAAGAATAAGTCTCAAAAGGTATTAAATAATATATTGAATTAAGTTAAAAGAAAAATACAATTTGTCAAAATTTGTGGGATACAGCAAAGCAGGTTCTGAAGAAAATTTATGAAACGAAAGCATATATTAGAAACAAATTAACAATCTTAACTTACACCTTCAGAAACTAGAAAAAGAAGACTAAATTAAATTCAAAGTAAGCAAAAGTAAATAAATTATAGAAATAAGATCAGAAATCGATGAAATTGAAAACATAGAAACAATAGAGAAAGTCAACAAAACCAAAACCTGCTTCTTTGGAAAGATTAATAAAACGAATAACCCTCTCACCAAGTCAACTAGCAAAAGAAGAGTGAAGACACAGATAACTAAGACAGAATGAAACGAAGTATCTCAATGATTAAAAGAACATTATGAACAATTCTGTGTTCACAAATTTAATAATCTAGAATAAGGACTAATTCTTTGAAAGGCCAAATCTTTCAAAGTTTACACATGAAGAAATAAACAATATGATTAAGTCCATATCTATTAAAGAAATTGAATCTACAATTACAACCTTCCAAAATGAAAAGCAGCAGGCCCAGGTCAGTTCACAGGTAAATTCTATCAAATGCTTATGGAAGAAATTCTATCAGTTTGCTACAGTAGAAGTAGAGGCAATTCTTTCTAACTCTTCTGTGAAGCCAACATTACTGTAATGCCAAAAGCAAAGATGTATTATGAGGAACATAAAGTACAAACCAATATTTCTCAGAACATAAATACAAATAATATCAACAAAACAGTAGAAAATCAAATCCAACAATTTATAAGAATTATAAACCATGACCAAATGGGATTTATTCCAAGTATAGTGGGTAGTTTTAACATTTGAAAATCATGTAGTGTTATCTATCACATCAGCAGAATAAAGAAGGTAACTCATGACTATTAGCAACATCATTTAACAAAGTCCACCACTTATTCACAATAAAAATTCTCAGGAAACTCGCAATACAGGAGAAACATACTCTATTTAATAAAGAATACCTACAAAAATCCTTCAGTTAACATTAAATTAAATTAAATGCTGTCGTGCCCTGATCAGAAGCAAGGCAACATTCCTTTTCAACAACATCCTGTAAAGCCTAGCTAAATCAATAAGACAAGAGGAGTGAATAAATCATACATGGCCTTGGAATAAAAAATACTTAAGGAAGGGCCTCCCCTGTGGTCCAGCCTCTGGCGAGGGTCCCACATAGTGCGCAGACCTCTCCTGCAGCACCTGCTGCTCCCCCTCAGCAGTGTACTTCGTCAGTCTGCCTGTTCTGCTCCCCACTCTGGCTCTGGTGAGTTCTCTCACCCTCCCGCGCTTCTGACTTTACTAATTGCTTGTATAAATAAATAAATGAATCTTTAAAAAAAAAAAGTACTAAGGAAGATATAGCTCTGTGGGTGTTTCAGAATGACAAAGAAACAGAGTTGGATTTAGAGATAATGGAGTTTTGATTTTTGGAATGGAGCACTTTGAATATGCCTATAATCTGGGAGGAAGAAGTTACAGAAACAAAGAAGTTTAAGGTGTAGAAGACAGAGGCAATAATTCATGGCACAATGTCTCTCAGAAATGGGGGACAGGATTTTAAATATAGGTGAGATAGATATAACAATTTAGGTTGAAGTTAAATGTCCCCATAACTGTTTTCAGTCAGTCATTGAGAGAGGCAGTGGAAAAGGAATAACCAGTTGATGACTCTCCAGTATTATAGGGTTTTCCATCTTTAGAAAAATTACCTCCCCATAGACTACCTGTTTTCATGTCCTAGACAAGTTGTAATTTTCCCTCTCTCCATCTCTATAGAAATAATCATTACAATGACATTTTGTATTCTCCCTTCCTATTCTATCTCTCTTCCCATAGAATTATTCCTGACCCATAGAATTATTGTGATGTTTCAATTATATACACAGTTTTGTAAAATTTTATATCCAATGATTGATTGTACAGATTTTACCAAAATGAAATTTGTAATAAAAACTTTTCATTTACCCAAACTCAACGAGAAGATAATCTGATTAAAGAAAATGAAAAATTATAGTTAATAATGATAATGATAACTACAACTTATTAAGCACCATGTGTCAAGTAAAATCTGTCCTGATACATTTCTTCAACCTAATTGAAAATTGACAACCTGTATATATCAGACTCCCAGACAATTTTTAAAGTGCAAAACTTGTTTTGAAACTATTCTTAAATTAAGCTAGTTTATAAGATGACATAATTTATTAGGTCTGGTTAAACAGAGGAGAGGTAATTTAAACATATTTTATGTTTTTAAAATGTTACTAGTAAAATATTACTGGGGCTAAAGAAAAATTGGCTCATTGATCATAGTGACTCATTAGAAATTGGACAGTAGAATCTATTTCCTGGCAAAGTTTTCCTCCTGAATACTAGATGGACCCACTTTAGCTGAAGCCAAGATTAAAAAAAAAAGTATTTCAGTATAGCATATCTGAGAATGTCAAGTAAGCAAGACTCAAATTGTACTAAACTTGTTTTTTTAGTACAAATAGGATCTAGACCAATTTATAATTATCATCATTATTACCAAAATTACATTTTGCTTTGATTTGATAGTTTTTAATTTATTTTTTCTTACACAATTATGTGTGATTTGTTATCTTTCTGATGATTATGTAATTCTTTTTATAATCCTCTACTTAATTGCGAAAATTTGATATATACAGTAATTTTGATATTTTATTAAATCTGAATGGTAAGAATGATTCGTTTTGTGGAAACACTTTTAAATAAGGGTTGTTTACTACTTCTGTTTTAAAAATTATAGCATTCTAACCAACTCTACAGTAACAATTTAGAAACCATATTTCTGTAACTGCAGATTTTTCGATATATTTGTCTTTTAAAAAAATCTATTGCATCTTGGGAACTAGGAAGTGACACTGGTTGAATGCAGCACTTGAATATTAGAAAGAAAGTCAAAGTAACATATAAACAAGATTTGTATCCATGTTCAAAATACTGTTCAACAATTATTCAGAGTACCAAGACAGACTAAACCAGGAAGAAAGAGGCATAAAGAAAGAAGCCAGAATTAATTAGAGAAAATCAAAGATAAACTCAGAGAATTTAAGATTCAAAATCGCAAGATAGGGCCTCCCGTGTGGCGCAGCGGTTGAGCGCTGCTTTGCGAAGCTGCCCACAGCCTCTGTAGCCCTGGTTCGATCCCCAGCTGCTCCCCGGCCACCGGAGGAGGGTCCCACATGGCGCGCAGACCTCTCCTGCCACCCGCTGCTCCCCTCAGCAGTGTACTTCGGTCCTTCTGCCTGCTCTGCACTCAAGAAAATCCTTAAAATATTGTGAAGACTTCTATAGAGAAAAATATAAAATATCATTAGAGGAAGTCAAAGAAGACAAATAGACATACCATATTAATAGGTTAGAAAAGATCCAATATTATAAAAACTTTCAGTTCTCTTCCAAATTAATAATTAAATTCAATGTCATTCTAATAAAATCCCAAAATGTTATTTTTAGGTATCTTAACAGTGTGATGCCAAAATTTATGTGGAAGTAAGGCCTAATAATAAAGCATTCTTATGATCTTTCCCTTGCAAACATAGACTTATCAAAAAAAGCTGTAGTAACTATCAACATGGTGCAAAAAAAAAAATAGATTAACTAAACAAATAGAATACTCAGAAGAAGACCAGTCATAGAGGAAAAACAGTGTAAAGACATAGAAAAAAAAAAACTATAGTGGAAATGACTTAATCAATATGTGATATTGAGACAATTGCTTATTCCTATAGAAAAATTAAAATAAAATTAAATCTTTATCTCACAATTTACACTAAACAAAGAGAAATGGGAAACAAAGGATGCAAATCTTACTGTATTTTAGGATTGATGGTAAGAAGCTAGCAGTACTCTCACATGATGACTTCATTTTTTTCTGTGGGGTAACCCATTGAGATTGAGACCAAAAGTAAGAGAAAAACATGCTTGAAAAAGGAGAGACTTTTTAAAGTTGCAGAAAATAGGAGAGTTATCTAGGAAAATATAGAAATAATTCCAATTAGTATTAAAATACTGAGTTTGAAAACTGAATTTAAGGTGGTAACCTATCTTACAGCAATTTAACTTTCCAACAACTTCCTGGTAGAGATTAAACAGAGACAATCAGATTAATTAAGAGTTGCTTATCACAGGGCCTCCCCAGTGGTGCAGCGGTTGAGCGCAGGGTTGCGAAGCTGCCCGAAGCCTCTGCAGTGCCGGTTCGATCCCCGGCTGCTCCCTGGCCACTGGAGGAGGGTCCCACATGGCGCGTAGACCTCTCCTGCCGCCCGCTGCTCCCCTCAGCAGTGTGCTTCAGTCCTTCTGCCTGCTCTGCTCCCCGCTCTGGCTCTGGTGAATTCTCTCACCCTCCCGCTCTTCTGACTGTACCCAGTGCTTGTATAAATAAATAAATAAAATCTTTAAAAAAAAAGAAATACAGTGTTTGGATCCATCATGACGATAAAGTCACTCATGAAAAGCAGAAATTGGAGAGGTGAGGAAAACAAGAAGACACATGCCAAAATCTTCACCAAATCCACAGAATAAAATGTATCCCATTTGTTTATAACTCTTAATGGTTTTATTTTTGGAAACAGTTGGAACCCATTTCCCACACTAAATCAGGTACATTGAAAGTCCTAGAAAACTACTGCTGATTGGCTGACAGTGGAGAAGAATATAAGAAAAACAATAAAAATTATAAAAGCATAACAATTTTTTAAAGATTTATTTATTTATGCATACAAGAGCTGGGGCACAGACCAGAGATGTGGGGGAGGGAAAGGCAGTGAGAGGATCCACCAGAGACAGAGAGGGAAACAGAACAGGCAGACTGACTGAAATACACTGGCTGGCGAGGGGAATAGCAGGCGAGATAGGAGAGGTCTGCTTCGCCATGTGGGTTGCTCTCGGCTGGCCGGGCATGGAACTCATATTGCAGAGGCTATGGATTGCTTCATAGTGGGGTTCTTAACCCCTTGCACCACCAGGGAGGACAAAAGCATAACAATTTTTAATCACTTACCATGGAAGAAAACAGCCCGATATATATCAGAGGTCCCAGCAAATAATATCAAAAGCTCAATATGATACCACAATAAAATCCCAAGAATCAACAAAACTTAAATTCTAATGCATGGTCTCTCTTGGGATATTCTCTGAGATTAGGTTTTCAAAATTATCTCAGGAAGAGATTAGACTAGATTGTATCTAACTTTATTTCTAACTCAAAGAACCTATGCCCATAATGATGATCCTGATTAACACCAAAGAAAGATTTTGAATTAGGAAGAGTTTGTATTATATGCTTTGTAAAAATCTCATCAAAATAATTTAAATTTGAAAATTTTACCTATATGGGACATCATGTTCCAGTAATTGACCTAATTATAGTAAAGGCCTAATTGAATTTCCATATTCCAGAATTCTTATAGTTCACAATTTACCACTATTTGTAGAGTTCATTCCTGCTTAATCTATGTTAATATTACCTCCCCTGGAAAA
The DNA here is from genome assembly GCF_014898055.3 of Talpa occidentalis. NCBI lineage: Eukaryota > Metazoa > Chordata > Mammalia > Eulipotyphla > Talpidae > Talpa > Talpa occidentalis. Next base: position 54,187,636 of record NW_023604861.1, on the reverse strand, counting down.
ATCTGTGAGTTCCTTAAAGATAACCTTACTTTCCTTCTCCAAGACTTCTCTCACAATTCTGGGTATAGACTGGACACTAAATATTCTCACTGTTTAAAAAGAATCAAGACAAACCTGCACAGTAGTATTCTCTGAAAGTTTCATATGAAAAAGGACATGACTATACCCCACACACAGAAGAGCCCAAGAACTAGAGTCCAGACTCTATAAGTGTCTTATCTATATCGACAGCAATGTATTTAGTGAGACTCCTGATATCCTGCATCAAAGAGTTGGGTTTGTTGTTGTTGTTTTTCACGTAATGTTAAAATGGATTTTTACACATCAAACAAACCTATCTCTAGCCTGTTTCTGGCTCAAATATCAAGGACTTCAAATGTTTTTGAAACATTATTTTCTCCTAATCTATTTTCCAATTAAGTTAAAAAGAAAAGCCTATCAAACAAAAAAAAAAAAATCTAGAAATTTACAACTGTGTGCAACGGCCTAGAATTTAGATTATTCTTAGTATTTTTCCGTGTTTTTTTTTTTTTTACCAAAATTCAGAGTCATAAAAATGATGGCAAACATGGTTAAGAAAGTAAGTTTTAAAGAATACAAAGTGATGTACAAACTGAGATGACAGTAATTCTTTAGGGCTAACATTTTAGTGATCAGATGCACTCTGGGTTCCACATCCCGGCAATTAAGGCTTTACCAGTCATGTGCAAAGAATGACAAATGGTATTAAGAGCAGTAAGCACATATGCCACATTCCTCTTTCTAGCTGTGCTTATCCTGGCTTTTCTCTCCATAGAGCAGTAGAGTTCCTTCCAAGAAACTTCAAAAGACCCCTCAACAGCTAAAATAAAACATGTCAGTTGAATTGGACTGTTGGTGGAACAAAATTTACAACACTCTCTACCATGGGAGTTGAACATCTTTTATTCTATGAGGGTTCTCTGGCATTAAAAGAAAAATCTCCTTTTCATCTTTCTTAAAAACCTGAAGCAATTTCAACAGATTATCCAAATGTGGACATAATTTTTATTTGGATATGTGTATCTTTCCATTCAATCAATGCAACTCATAATCACAAGACTAAAGATACAGAGAAATCAGAAAGAAATCTTAAAAATGGGAGCCTAGCAATTGCCAATGGGAAAACAGTTATTGATGAACCAGGGTTAGAAGCCAGGATTCCGAATTGAGAGTCTAATGCTCTTTCCACTAGGTCAAGTTGCTGATGCCATATTTCGTGTGAAAATACCCACATTTAACGAAAACATTTCATTTAGGCAGTGTCATTTTCATTGCACAAAATTAAAGTCTGGTTTAATCTTTGTAAAGGATACGAGTGGTAAGGGATTCTTTATTTTCATTTCATATTGTGACCATTGTTTGTATTTAACAATTAAGAATACTATAATCATCAATTAACTAACATAGATTACATTAATCTTAATAGACATTACACATTTATACAGCTACAAAGCTATAGTGCCTGGAATCAAAAGTTGTCAAAGTTAAAGAGTTAATAACAGACTCTCAACATTACTTTTACAATCTTGAAGTACAAAGTACTAAGTAAGATTTCACAGAATTCAATCATTAGGAAAATAGAAGTCAGCTCCTAAAATAAGCATGCTGCCATTGGTTATATACAGTGATTTAATACAAGTGATCACCAGAAATATAAGTTCCTAGAATCTTCCTTGTGGAGTTTAAAAAGACCACCTTGCTTTTAATCTAAATAGTGTGCTGAACATAAATAATTTTATTGCTACCATTCCAAGTACTAAAGAATTCTGAATGTATAAACAGACTTGTGCAGGAAGAAAAAGTATTCATAGTAAATTCATAATTCTGTAGGTGATTAATATGTTACAAATTATATACCAATGGCCCTAAAACAATGCCTCTGGACACCCCCTGTATACAAGGTCAAGAGAATTTTACTCCCATTACATTATTAAAAGCATATGTCTGTCATCACCCATATAGGAACCATCTCATAGGACAAAGGAAATGACAGTTAATACCATAAACATGATCTAAATTGGTGCCAGAAGAGTATTACATGATTTGAGACTATATAGAGTTGGGACTATGGCTCCATTTTTCATAGACTCTATACCTTACCCTAGAGCTAAAAAGGATGCCAAAAATTAATTAACTCACTTCCAAAATCACTCCCCAAAGATGGGTTCAATCACATTTTATTTCAAAATAATGAATTAACAATAAGTTGCTTATAGATACTATGTCATAAAAACTGCCAAAAAACCTTCTCTGGCACAAATAGCATATAACTACTAAGTGTGGCTTGGGCCTCCCTGGTGGTACAAGGGGTTAAGTCGCAGCACTATGAAGATATCCCGTAGCCATTGCAGCTCGAGTTCGATCCCCAGCCAGGGAAGTGACCCACATGGTGCAGCAGACCTCTCCTGTCTCACCCGCTGCTCCCCTCAGCAGTATATTTCAGTCAGTCCACCTGTTCTGCTCCCCACTTTGTCTCTGGTGAATCCTCTCACTGCCTCACCTTTGGCCTGTACCCCAGTTCTTGTATGCATAAATAAATAAATCTTTAAAAAAAAAAAAAAAACTAGGTGTGGCCTATCTCTTACTTAAAAATAAAAATGTTAATTAAAATTATAGCATTTGAGAGGAGAGATGATTATGGTACCCAAATTTCTTTCCAATCTTAACCTGTTTTTCTTCTTCTTAATCTCTCCAATTATTTCTAAGCCATCATTTTCATTTCATTCTCCATCTATCTCCTTATTTCTCTTTCTCAGTGGCCCTGTAGATATTTTTCCCATTTCTCTATGAATGTTGCTGAGTTTCAATGTTCAACTCTGGATATTTAACCATCTCATTCCATGTATAATCACTGCATGATTTCACATACTGTCATTACCTATCTGCTAAGACTCAACTTACCTATATGCTAAGAACAGAGCTTATTTCATTTATTTAACAAATATAGTAATTTTGAGTACTTTCTATGTGCCAACCTCTGTTCTAAATGCTGGAGATACAACAATGAATCAAAGGAAAAAACGACTTCATAATCATGGAATTTATGCTCCAATTGAGGGGGGGAATTGATAATAAAATAAATAAGATGATGATAAATGCTGTTGTGTAGATAAAGTACTGGGAGAAAAATAGCTAGCTGAACATTAAAAATATGAATTTAAAGTCTAGTGAAACAAATTTTCTCCATAATACACTTTGAGATCTTGTTTATACATCTTAAATTAATCCAATTTTTTTCATATTTTGGCAAATTTATTTTTAATACATAGAAGTATTACTTGACTATGACATGATTACATTAGTGAGGCTTCTCCAGAGAGGGGAAAACAATGTAATGGGAGTAGAATTCTCTTGACCTCGTATACAGGGGATGTCCAGAGGCATTGTTTTAGGGCCATTGGTATATAATTTGTAACATATTAATCACCTACAGAATTATGAATTTACTATGAATACTTTTTCTTCCTGGACAAGTCTGTTTATACATTCAGAATTCTTTAGTACTTGGAATGGTAGCAATAAAATTATTTATGTTCAGCACACTATTTAGATTAAAAGCAAGGTGGCCTTTTTAAACTCCACAAGGAAGATTCTAGGAACTTATATTTCTGGTGATCACAAAAATTATTAAATCACTGTATATAACCAATGGGAGCATGCCTATTTTAGGATCTGACTTCTATCATATATATATATATATATGTATAATTATAGATACATTTATATATATATATAAACAGTAGGAGACTTAGAGAGAGAAATTTATTTTAAGGCATTGGCTAATGTGACTGTAGAGCTGGCAAGTCTGAAAAATCTGCAGGGCATGCCTATGTGCTGGAGACCTGGATCATTGCAATATTTAGCTAGAAGGCAGTCTGGAACCCAAAAATATTTAAAATTTTATAGTTCATTCTAAAGTTCTCAGATCTTTTCCAAATGATGCATTCAGAATATAAATTATGGGGCCTCCCCTGGTGGCGCAGCGGTTGAGCGCTGGGCTGTGAGGCTGCCTGCAGCCTCCGCCCGGTTCGTTGCCCGGCCACCAGCGAGGGTCCCACAAAAAAAAAAAAAAAACAAAACAGAAAAACCAGAATATAAATCATGCCCAATGTCAGAAAAGTCCTTCCTATTAGTAAACAATTTAAGTTTATTTTATCTGTGGAAAACATCACTGGTTCTTTATCTCAGGAATGTCATAGTAAGAAACCATTCTATACCACAAGATCAAAGCAGATAGACAAAGTCCCTAAACCTGTATTTCCAGTAATGTACTCCATGAACCACTGGTTGTAATAAACATCAACAGGTGAAATAGAAACAAACAAACAGAACATAGTTGGTTTTCATGGCCAAATACAATTTTAAATTGGTTTCTTAGGCAGAATTAAAGGATTTCCCCCCCAAAACTTCTCTAAGTCTTTACTATCTAAAGGTGAGCTTTTTATTTCCAATAATAGGTTAAATAACCTTTCCCAAACATTTAACTGTAGAACCTTCTTTCAGAAAATTACTTAGGTATTAGATCCATGGATAGTCTTTCAGAATTTCTGGCTTCAACCAATCTTCCTCATGTTACAGAATTTAAAAGAGTACACTAAAGTGGTTAAGCTTAGTAACATGGGATCACTCTGCAGAAAGTAAAATTTACAACATTTTGAGTTTGTTGCACAATAGTGTACAACTGAATACAGATTTTGATGATGGTGGCTACTCAGAAAATAAAAAGAAAATGATGAGCTGAAATAATCGGAGGGAGAGCAAGGAGAGATAAAGGCAATACTTTAGTTCCCTAGAGGAACTCTCCCACTCACAATTCAAAAGCCAACTTTAAATTGAATAATTCCATAGATTTAATAAAATGTTGGTTAAATCTTCCCTAAGCCTTCCTTCACATTTAAAATTTTGAAATCCCTAAAGATATTTGCCAATTATCTAACAACATTAATAGTTTTCTTCTGCTCAGTGTACTTGAGCATTCGTTATTTATAATCTATTGGAATAGCTTTTATAAATGAAGGAAAAAAACTATTTAATCAGAACTGATTGCCTACACGTACAACACATATAGAAAAAAAAATTGGAGTTGATTCTCTTTGCCTCTTCTTGGCAAAATAACTTCACATACACAGAAGTTATGTATATAATTACATCCAAATTAACTGAGAAGGAAACGACCTTATACAAATTAACCATTCCAGTACCCATGCACATCTATATATGTAATCAAATTAACAGATGTTTTTCCCCATATAATACCTGAAGATATTATGAATCATGTTATTATGCTCCCGTGGACAATATGTTAGGTATATGGAAAGAAACAGGAATTTACACCAATCAGATTATAGTCAGTTTCTTCATTAACTGTAAGCTGTGGAAATCTGGCACAATAACATTCAAGACTATTTTAATTGCAGTCAGATACTTTTCTGGCTATTTCCAGTAATCTTAGATTTATGTATATCTACACTATTTAAGAAACCTCTAAGAAAATACACAACGAAGGGAAGATTGCTGATTTATCAACTAGGTTTAAGTCCCCTACTCATATTCTTCACTGAAAATTACATTTTGTCCTGCAATATAAAAGAATTTGCAAACTACTTAAAAATAATATTATAATAATATTGTAATTCATTTATAAAGATAAAATGTATCCTAGATAAATTCTAAGCCAAAGAAAAAACATGTTAAGAATTGCTTAATGAGTAAATGATTGTTCAAGTAATCACTCCCAAAATAGATCTTAAATGTTCTCAGCATAAAAAGGAAATGGTAATTATGTAACATGATGGAGATGCTGAAGTTATGTTGATAACGGTTTTGCAACAGATAGCTATCAAGTTAACATCTCACATATCTTAAACGTCCACATTATTATATGTCATTTTTATCTCAATGAACTAGGGGCAAAAATATCTTTCCTGGTTAAGAAATTTTCTATATCCTTTGAACCTTATCTAAAGTTATGTTCCACAATAAAATTTTCTCCCCACATCTCACTTGTAATGATCACTCAGCTAATTCTCATTCATGATTTGACACAATAATAGTAGTAATAATAATTATTACATCATGCATGTTAATTAATATTTTATATAGATACTTTCATATCATACTTTGCCAATGAACCATGGAGCCAAGCCTCATGTCCTAAGGGCATAAGGATTTATCTGGGTTTTTTTTAAGATTTATTTATTTGTTTGTTTGTTTATTTATTTATTTATTTATTTATTTATACAAGTACTGGGTACAGTCAGAAGCGCAGGAGGGTAAGAGAATTCACCAGAGCCAGAGCGGGGAGCAGAGCAGAGCAGGCAGAGGGACCAGGGACCGAAGTACACTGCTGAGGGGAGCAGCAGGTGGCAGGAGAGGTGTGTGCGCCATGTGGGAACCTGGCTGGGAGGCTGGGATCAAACTGGCGCTGCAGAGGCTGCGGGCAGCTTCGCTGTCCAGCGCTCAACCAGTGTACCACCAGGGGAGGCCCAAGGGTTTATCTAAGAATGCTACATATCCACTTGGAAAAACTAGGTTTTCCTAAATCTCATATAGTTTACTATTTGAAAAAGTATGAGCTGCTTATTCCAAAGTGAAGTGGCAACTCTGAAGTACAATAACTAAGGAGTATTTTCCTAAGAATTTAGAAAAGTATACTTTTAAATACATACAAAAATATTTTTACCACATATTATGAACTGCAATATTTTATAAAAATAATTTCCATATTTTCACATTTTAGGGCTTCCTTCACATCATCCACCAAAATCAAACTGGAAGACTTTAAGGATTAGACATGTTGCTCAAGGAGTATTTTTTTAAATGGAGGAAAGTTTTCCTACATTTCCAGTCACAGAGCCAGCATAATTAATTACTTAATGCATACTTTAATGTAATTATTTTGGTAAATGTTTATACAGAAAATACTGACAATGCCCTGGCAAGCACATGAACATACACACCCAAACACAGCCACACCTTAGTGGAGTTATCTAGGCAGGGAAAGTCTCAGAGCAGTGGTGGTAACTGCAAAGCAATGGAAAAATTGCAAAGATGTATCAAAGGAGATATGAAAAATTTTTAGTAGACATAGAACCAACATGAGCAAATTAGCAAAGGATATGAAATAGAAGGATTTTGTTGAATTCCATTTAAAAATGGAATTTAAAAATATTTAATATTTTAATGCTCTGTATTTTTACATGCATGTGGGATATATATGCATTGTCATTTATATGTGGAATACAGAAAAGCATAGCAAAGGGTCAGATAAAATCAAACCAATAACAAATTTTAGAAATCTGACTATAGAACTGAGGCTACTACAGGGGGAGGGAGAAAAGGATATGATAGTGAAAAAAGATGCACAATGGACTATGGTGGAGGACTACGTGTACCTTGGTAGTGGGTGTAGTGTGGTAACACACACCTAAAGGGTATGAGCCTATACCTCTAAGTCGGTACAGTGTTGTAACCCAATGTTACCTCAAAAATTTTTGAAAAATAAAATGAAATTAGTTAATAAACTTGTAATAATTAGGAATCTGTTTGGTTGCCTATTGTTTTTTATTTCTGATACTATCCCAGCTGTCTATCATTTAACCTCTAATAGTTTTTGTGTTACTGATTATTTTTTCAATGCATCCATATTTCCAGTTGCCCCTCCAAGGATATACACCCACCCCATATTCTTTTAACTACCTGTGACTAAACATATGTCTCTCAACTAGGAGTTCAAATTAAAAATAATTTCATTAAAGAAAATTGCTATTTCCAGTGGCATTATCACACACTGTGACTCCAAACTCTACTACAAAGCTATTGCAATCAAAAGAGTGTGGCACTGGAAAAAAAAAAAAAAACAGACATATAGACTGATGTATGGAATAGAATGGGGATCTAAAATAAGCCTCACATATCTATGGACAATTAATTGTACAACAAAGGAACTGCATATACACTGGAATACAGAGAGTCCCTCCAACAAATGAAGTTGGGAAATGTGGACGGCAAATGAATGAAAATAGATAGCCCTCTATTCTTTGCAGCATTATTTTCAGTAACCAACATTTGGAAACAAGCTAAATGCCCACTAACAGATGAATGAATAAAAATGATAGGGCCTATATGCAGAATGGAATAATATTCAGCTATATTTTTTTAAAAAGATAAAATCTAGCCATTTGAAACAACATGGATAAAATTTGATGGTATTTTGCTTGGTGAAATAAGCCAGACAGAGAAAGACTAACATTGTATGATTTTACTAATATGTTGAAAATAAAATATTTAAATAAATAAATAAATAAATAAATAAATAAAAATGATATACACCCCCCTCAAAAAAGAAAGAAAATAAAGAAAGTAAACAGACAAAACAAAAACAAACTCTTAGACTATAAGAACTTCCTTCTGTGGTTACCAGGAAAGGGGAAATGATAATGAGTAAATCAAGTAACAGAGGGCAGTAGTATGGTGGCAGATGGAAATTAGATCTTTCATGACAATCATAATGTAGTATATATACAGAGAGAATTGTAATGCTATACACCTGAACCTATATGATTTTATAAACCAATATTACTTCAATAAAAATATTTTAAAATAAAATGCACAAAATTTTATAACTCACATTTTTTCTTTAAGTTAGCATTTCTTAAGAGAATTCCATAATCTTCATAACCATCATTTTTATCATTCTAGGACATATTATTGAAAATATGAATTACAGTTTACTAAATATTGCTCTAAAATCAAGCCTTTATACTTTCAGTATCTCAATGTTTTAAGTAGCAGTGCATTTCATATATGCAAGCATTTGTATTTTCTCCATATTTCAGATGATTTAGTAAATGAGCATCCAAGAAGAAGAAGTAAGATTATGGGTGAGAGAGGTTTAAAGAAAACCTTTTTTTACATTTTTAGGTAAATATTTCCCAAACAGGTTTTACCATTATAAATCCCATACACAATATAATAACTGCCTCAGCACTATTATCTAACATTGGAAACTCATTATCTTATTGAAAGAGCCTATTTAAATAAAATATAGGCTTTCTCATGAGGAATTCATAAAACAATGGAAAAACAGATCCATAAATACATTGGAATAAATGGTCATATGAAAACTAATGATTCATAAAAAAATTATATGCATATATATGTTTCCCCCACTATATTCTATTCCCCATTGTCTAAGGCTATGGCTTCCTCGATTTCTTTAATATTTATACATAAGGTTTACTTTAAAAGCGATGGGATTTCAAGGTAAAATGTATGTCATCTGAGAGTATCTACCACTGATAATCACTTTCTTGTTTTGATTCTTAAATTCCCATAAAATATGGAAATATACCATATTAAAAGTGAAATATACCATATTAAAGTTAGCAAAAACAGGGTGATTTGTTCATTAATTAATAGAGCATTGGTGCTTATCTTCCAAAATTAAGACAAAGGGCAAAGAATTATATAGAATTATCTATTTTTAATTTATGAAGACCTAATTCATTAGTTCAGTATAATATATTGTCAATTTTTTTAAAGATTTATTTATTTACTAGAAGACTCTAGTTCACAGCATGCTTTAATAATTATCAGTTCTCATTTAATCATAAATTAACATTTAATCATAATTAATCAAAAAGGAGAAGCAGCAAAGGATTAGATAATAAATATGTGGTTATCCTTTCACTTCACAGTTCAAAAGCTCTATATTTTCCTAGGTCTTCTATTTACTTATATGACTTCTTTCCTCCCTTCACCAGCAAACTGTCAGCAATCACTTATCACTTCCATCTCTTAGTTTTTCTACTATCTCTCACCACCTTCATCTCATTTATTAAACAGCTGGAGTTTGAAACACCATAAATCAAAGAATACTGATTTTATGTCCAAAGCAATGATCCTCAAATGGAGTCTTTACAATAAAAATGTGAGGTTTAATACTAGAGCTTTGTGAATATAATTTTTATTTCTAAGTGTCCCCCCTTTTTTCTTTTTAATAGTTTATATTTAGGATTGTGTTCCATAATCCTAATGTACTGAGTGGCTCAAAATTCATGAATTTAGTCTTCCAGAGGCCACTATTATAACTTATCAGATATATGAACTATTTTTTGCTTTGGGCACTGAAGTTCATGATTGCCACAATGAGTGTAAATGCTTACCTTGATGTAAATATCTAAAAAATGGAAAGTTACCTCGTCCAGAGAAGAACCCCAGGAGACTGCATGTCTGGTATTGTCAATGAATGAGTAAACTATTCTATTCTGACTACTTCTATCTCTCTCATCCATTCACCAGGTTAATTCTGGAACATAAATACAGCAAATGAATAAATCTAGTTCTATTGAGTTGATTTTCATATTTTTTACCAACACCAATGGTAAATATGAATTTCAAAATTGAAATAACTGTTATTATCAATAGCTTTGCCAAAAAAAAAAAAAACTGAAAAAGACTCAGTTACTAACACAAAAAATACATTTTAAATTGATCAAGTTCTTCCAATTTGTTAAAATTTGTTCCTAAAACTGTGAAAGAAAATCTAAATGATTTGGGAAGTCTGTGTCATTTTGTTATACTGATTACTTTTTTTTTTTAACTTGCTCTATGAAATTCAATAGACTAATGTGAAGAGATACAAAAGAGTAATAAAAGCAAATAATTCCAGAACTAGCAAACATTCTTCCATGCTAAATAAACTATGGTACAGGCCAAACTGATCTTTGAAACTCTCAAATATGCAATCTTTTCCAATGATTTAATATATAACATGTTCCACTGATTTCCCTTGGTGAGAAGTGAGGAGTTTTCCAACTGTATATTTTGTTAAACCTAACAAATAAGAGTTGGCTTATTACCTTTTTTTTTTTTTTTTTTTGCTTGAGGGCAATCTTGTAACATTTTCTTCAGCCAAATCATTAGTGTTTTATTCAACTCTTACTATTATTTAACCATTACTAAGATCCCACTGTGAAGTAGTTGTTGCACAGTCCACTTGCAAGGAGTCAAATCCCTGTGGTATTGAAAGTTTTTGCCTTGATGGCAAATATGTGTCAACAGCATTTTTCTCCGGTCTCAATGGAAATTAAATAGATTTATAAAATATTTTATACCTACAAATGCACATTATTTATTATAGAAATATAATGAAGCTCATTCTCAAGTATAACATAGATAAGGAGCGCAGAAGAGGTTCAGTTTGTAAAGTGCTTACATTACTCTCCAGTAGCAACTTTGCATAGTAGGGGATTGGAAGTGGCAGGGTAATGTATAGCTCACATTCACATTTCAGTTTATGGAGAAGAGTAGCCATACTAATTTTAAGCTAATGCACTAATAGATTATAGAACTGAATAATGGAATGTATCTCTAAGCCCAAAACTTAATGAAAGAAAATTTTTAAATGATTTTTTTCTTCTTCTTCATACCAAAACTATATTACAGAGAACATTAAGGAATCCATAAAGGGATAAGATCACAGATTTAAAAGGGGAGATGGTGAGATAAGAAAGCAGAAAATAAGTGAGAAAAACAAGTTTGGAGTTAAAAATCTAATGTGTAATTATTACCTTATTTAGCCAATCTCTGAAAGTCTGAAGGACACACACACACACAGAGCAAACCCTAGAAGTATTAGGAATTTCGAAGTGTATGGGCTTGATATAACACAAGGTAGATTGGTTTAAAAACCAGACAGATCTCTAAATTTGTTGACTATAATGCAAAACACAACCATCCTTCTGCTCTCTGAGTTGAAAATGTGAGTGGTACTTTCTGGAGAGGTTGCTTTAGAGCAGCTCCCAGCTAAAGAACAGTAGACAAAATGAAAGAAAACAAAGTCAAAGGGGAATTATAAAAATTTAATATACAAAACAGTGAGAGTATAAGTGCTCTTATAAAAGCAAGGCAAGAAATTTGAAGATTCTAAAGAAAGTGATAAATCTAAGGGAAGAAAATGAGAAATGTAAACATTTAGGGATTTCTCAATAAAAGCATTAACTATCCACTTCACAGTTCTACAAATAAATCTGTTAGTAGATTCAATAATCAATGTAGCGTCCAGTAAATCTCACTCTTAAATATAGACAGCCTATAATAACTAGATATTTAAGGATGCCATCTAACTTGAAATAGATTCATCAAAATAAGGAAGTAAAGATTCTATGTAGAACAGAAGAAGAAAAATTTTCTTCAAAACATATTTAAGATCTTCTTATGAGAAGATATTGCTAGAAGATGTGGTACATAGACAGATGGAATACTACTCTGCTATTTTAAAAAATATGAAACCGTGCCCATTTGCAACAACATAGATGAAACTTCTAAATAAGTCAAAAGAAGAAAGATAAATACCAGATGATTTTACCCATAAGTAGAATATAAAGAAACAAAACAAAAGAACAGACTAAACTCAACCAAAAGAAATCCTAGAAATCTGACTGCAGAATGCAGGCTAATAGCAGAGATCATGATGTAGGAAGCAAATGCAGGAATTGGCTGAATGGACTCTGCTGGAGGGTTACTTGCACTCTCTGGGTGGTTGTGGTGTAGTACATATATCTAAAAAGAGGTATGAACCTATACTCCTAACCATCATAAACAGTGCTATAAATCATTACCATTACCTCAAAAAAATAATACAATTTAAGAGAGAAAGACAGGATATTGTATGTTTGGCCAGTGAAAATGAAAACAAAACAAACAAAAAAAAACCTTGTAAATAGATCAATCCAAATGATTTCTCTGTATAAATGAATTATATAATTAAAAAGAATCACACACATAAAAATATTTTTAAATATTCACATGATAATAAAGAACTACTTAAAATGTTTAAGTATGGTACTGGAATTATAAAAATTCAACTTAAGTTTTGCAAAATATAGTAGAGTAAATCTCCCAGAAGCTAGACCAGAAGATTATAAGATAATAGTACAGGAAAGATTTAAAATAATTTAGGAGTCAGAAAGACATTTGAAATATCAAAAGCTACAATAGAAACTAGGGGGAAAAACACTATTTTGAGGGAAAAATAGTATTCATGCTAGAGCTATCTAACTAGCAAAAGTATCAGTAAAGAGGAATGCTAGGTACAAAAACATTTCACACACCCAAGATCTGAAATTCACCCCATCCATGTAATCTTTCTCAAAAAGCTGCTACAGGAAATGTTTCACCATTAGGAAAGAGCAAAACAATAAAGAAGACATAGGGTTTAGTAAATAAAAAATCCAACATGGCGGGGAGGAGAAAATTCTCAGTTTAGGATAAAAAGATAGTCTAGTCAGATAAAGTCTGGAGAGCAATGAGTCCAGTTTGGAGGAAGAAATAGAAGTCTGTGGAGAGAGGAGAGAAGTGGGATGTATAACAGAGTAACAGGATGAGAATAACGTGTTACCTAATAACATATTCTCTCAGAGTCTAGAGAGTTGAGAAACAGACAAAATGTCTTGAAAGTCTGAGTTATGACAGCCAGCATATTATGGTTCTTTCTAATCAAAATACCATATCAAGCAATGTTAATTGCCCATTTTGCATCTGGGTCAATCAAAAACCTAAAAAAGTACCAAAGTCATTGTCTAAGTGCTTGGGAGTACATAGAGGGAAGAGAGAATTGATTTCTGATATCACAAAGGAGGTAAATTAGACATTTGGAGGCAAAAAAGGTCAAGTTAATACCTGTCTTATAAATATGTAAGGTAAGTAATGCTAAAAGATGTAATTATGCCACAGAATAAAATAAAGTCTTATCTTCTGCAAATAAGAGGAAAAAATAACTATGTAACAAACAATAAATATTAAGAGATTATATTTGGGGAAGTTTTTATGATGAGCTTATTTCCATAAAATAGACTATGTAAGAATTCAAGATTGTACTTAAAAGTCAATAAATACGACCCCCAAAATTCAATTTTTAATTGCAACATTATGAATACTTCCAAAGAGCTTTAGAATAAATTTTAGACAAAAATTAGAGTAAATACCAACAAAAGATAAGTTATATTCCTGATTTACCAGTGGGAATTCAGATTTAGTTGAAATCATGTGAATATTTGTTTGATTTTTTTTCATCAAGAGACTAAATATTAAATTAAATATATTACCCCCATCAGAACACTTGGTAATGCATAAGAAGCTATCCAAAAAAACCACAGAAATCCTATTGGCAAGAACTCTAACACTGACTCACTAGAAAAATTGGATGCAACTACATTGATTTCTGGCAGTCATGTACTGGTTTTCTCATAAAGGAAAATAAGCTGTTGTGAGACTTTTTTTTCAAAAGCATGTTTTAACTAGTATTGCAGACACTAATTCCCCAACATCTACAAAGTCACCTTTGTGTGTAATAAAGGGCTGAATATTATATGCCAGTCCTTAGCTGAATAATCCTAATATGCACAGCAGAAAAATTGTACAGGACCAAAACCTGAGGGTTTATAACCTAAATTATTCAGAGAGGCAACTAGGGTTATTTTAGGCCCTCTGAAAGCCAGCAGTCATGCACCTGGGTGTTTCCTGACTGCTTGTCCGGAAGCTGTAAGATCAGCAAATGATGACTGAAAGAAGCACCAAAGACTCCAATAAAAAGGTATCAATTTATAGCCCCACTCAATCAGGAAACTACTGATTAAAAGGAGTGTCTTGTATGACTGATTGATATGGCTCTCTCATCAAGATACAGCTTCAGTCAGCTGTATCTTCCAGTATATTGCTGGTTATCTCCAATATAGCTGCATGAGTAATGCTTCCATGCAAAGCTAGCACAGTCTTTCAGTTTGCCTCTCTTCTCTATGTTCAAAGGCCGTATGTGTCCAGAAATTAAATTCACTTAGAGGAAAACACTCTAAGGAATGGGATCATGACAATTGAAGCAGTAGGAAGTTAGTTTATCAACCAGAAGGCCTAACACTTTACAATCAATTGAATCCACTGGGGCGTCCCTGGTGGCGCAGCGGTTGAGTGCTGGGCTGCCAAGCTGCCCATAGCCTCTGCAGTGCCTGTTCCATCCCCGGCCACCAGCGAGAGTCCCACATGGAGAGCAGACCTCTCCTGCCGCGCCTGCTGCTCCCCTCAGCAGTGTGTTTCATCAATCTGCCTGTTCTGTTCCCCACTCTGGCTCTGGTGAATTCTCTCACTCTCCCCCACTTCTGACTGTACCCAGTGCTTGTATAGATAAATAAATAAATCTTTAAAAATATATAAAATAAAACATCAAAAAAAATTGAATCCACTAAACTAGCCAGATGTATCAGATAATCTGTTAAAAATTAACCTTTCTAGAATGAAGATACTTGGGAAATGGTAATCATTTCAGGGAAAACTAAAATGTAGAATGTTTTTATAAGCTATAGTAATCTTTCAATTCTCCCTTACTCACTGTAGGAGGGATAAGTGTCAAGTCAACTAGAATGTCCATAACAGTAACACAGGTTATCTTTTCCTTGTGTAATACCGAAGATACAATAATATATTTTCACATCCCCTTTCTTTGGAACAAAAAAGGTAATGTCCCATCAATTTTTAGCTATTATTATAACATCTTTCTTCTTTCAGTAATTTTATGCAGCTTATTTCAAAAATCTAAGTTTACAGATTCTTTTAGACTGGTACCTCTCAGGGTGATGGCTTTCTGATAATATGTAGAAACACAGTCTATTAATTACTATGGCTAGTTGTTCTAGAAATAGCCAATTGTCACTAGTGAATAGAATCTAAATTTATTGATGTTTTTAAAATCTTTTGATAGCTTATCTTCTAATATTTGCCTTTTTTTCTTTCTCCAAATTTAATGTTCACATTGGAATCTATGACATATTGCATGTCTCTGTCTCTTTATTGATATAGTTAAACATATAAAGTAGCTAGAGTTAGAGATATACACAAATGATATCTACATAAATATATGACAGAGAGAGAGAGAGAGAGAACTTTTCCCAGAATCCTTAGGTAGAATTCCCCTTATATCTCATTAGTCAGAACCTGGTGACAAATTCATCATTAGAATATTTCCTTTCATTGACAAGAAAGACTGTGTGAAACCAAGCCCCATCATTCTCTCTATCTGCCCAATACCTGAAAAAATGTGGGTTCTCTGTTAAGGAAGAGGACTGGGGAATGGCCATTCAATAGGCAATAAAACAGTAACTGCCACTAGCACCTCATTACCACAAATGTAAAACACTATAATATACACAATATAAAGGTGAAAAAAAGATTTAGCTAAAATTTTCAAAGAATACAGAGTTTGGGAAATTAAAGGGAAGTATGAATTATTAATTATATGCTAAAATGTGCTGCAACTGAAGTGCAAATAGTTATGTGAACAGAGAGACAAGGGGGTGAGAAATTAGAAAGTGATTGCCGAAAAAACAACAAAAAAGAGTTTTTTGACTTATTTTAGTGCTACAGTAAGACAGAGAAGTAACAATGTGGGTGACAAGATTTATCAAGATCAGTACAGAAAATAGGGAACTTGGATCTAGGATGTAGAGGACATTTTTCTTTAAAGAATATAGAGAAGAAAATTGTATATAGCACAAAAATACTATAATATATTAATCAAAAATATAATACTGTATATTTACATTTTAAAATATTTATTGAATCCTTATTCTGTGCAAAACTGTGGTAGGTACTGAGATATATTAGCAGATAAGAGACATTGCCCTGCCCTCATGGAGGTTATATTCTAATAGGGAAATAAGCTCTTACATAAATAATGAGTGATGAGTATTGACAAAAGGTATATTGATTAGAACTCTCAGTTGCCAGTAAGGAACTCACATACACACACACACACACACACACACACACACACACACACTGACTTAAACAACTAAAGATACTGTATTGGCTCTTACAACTGAAAATTTCAGGTATACGCTTAACTTCAAGGGATTTTGTGATGAAGGGATTTAAATGATGTCACCCAGAACTGGTATATTTCTCTTTGCTATCGACAACCCTTCTCTGGGTCAGTTGCATTAGCCAACTGGTTCTCACTTTGTGGAAACAAGATATGTTATAACCATCATCTCACATCTTTACATGAACAACAAAAAAAGAGAGACGTTTTATCCAACATGACCCCAAGAGCTCTGAGATTCACATTGATTATATAATTTTAACCTATGCTCATTCCTGGCCAAAGACTACAGTCTAAAATGTGATAAACTGGTTGTCCATCCAATATTTTGGTAACTGTCTCATGAAAACAGTTACCATATCCTGTCAGATTCAGCGAAAGCACCACAGTTATTTTTGTTAGACTTAAACATAAAATGTGTCAGTGCTGTTTACCATTGTAAAAGGTATGAATACCTTCTTGGAGCATTTCTGCTTTTCTAGGTAACTCTGAAGCATCTTAACAAAAATTTACTGACAAGAACTAAATTTTCACCATTTTCCAATTTTGAACCTCAAACCACAAGAATCCAAAGGAAACATTCTATTGTCAAAGTGCTATAATCCAAAAATTGGGTTCTTTACCAAAGCAGATAGTGTTTAATATAAAGTATTATGGCATCATATCTTTTTAGAAACCTAGTTTGTCATGTATTCTGTAATTGGACCAATGGGAAAACTACTATGTAACTCAGACTTGACATACTCTTTTTTAATATCTTTCTGTGAGGAAGTAAATGGGGATTTCAGGAAAGCTGTAGAAGGAGATACTTCAGAACAGGGGAAACCTGGCAGTGCCCTAAGTTTCAAATCATTTAAGGATTTCTTTAAATATGATCAGACCAGATACAAGAGGAATTCAATATCAAATGATACCTATGGAATAGAACTTGAAATTCCCCATAGATTACATATTTGTCCAAAAATTTGTTACATTTAGAAAGAGAGAAGATAGAAATATGGAGAGAAGGAAGGAATTAACTCAAAAGAAGAAGAAAGACAATTCTAAGCAAGTTACATTAAAAAAAAAAAACTTTGACATAAGGTGCTTATTCCTCAAAAACAGTAGTTTAAAAACTTTAGTGTGCATCAAGTAACCTGGGAAACTTATTAAAAATACAGGCTATTGAACCCTACTCCTTAACATTATGATTTCATAAGTTTGGTGTGGGGCCTAAGAACCTATTATTTAATTAGCAAGCACCCTGGGTGGTTCTGTGGCTAGTGATCCAAAGACCACACTAAGAAAATTACTTTAGGGTTATATAAAGTTTACCACAGCTAATAAAACCAGAACTCAAAAAATAACTGCCATGAATTGTAAGGTAAGGAAAATGGACATATCAGTCCCATCCCTCATTTGTGAATAAATCCTACCAACTAGATCAATTCATGAAACAAACAATGTGGATAATGAGTAGTTCTTAGGGACATACCAACATGATTTAAAATGGCAGTGTCCCCTGAAAACAAGCATGATAGTGGTATAGTGCATTTTGAGCTGAGGACAGTGAGTAGGACTTTTTTTAGACAAGGGCTTCAATTCAGAAGGTTACTTGGAGGTCAGATGCAAAAGTCACTGGAATAAGCATCAGATCAGTACTATTTGTTCTATCTGTAAGCATTTTAGCAAACTTCCCGAACAAATCTTGAGTTCTGATTGATTTCCAAAATGTTTCCAGAGAATATTGGAATTATCTCATGTGCAGAAGCAATGCCTAGTAGGGAATTGTGGTCATCCACATCTCCCCATACAGATCCAATTTCTGATTCATCGGGTTACATCATGTAATATGATCAGAGAAGAGAGCAAAGTATAATAAGCAGTCAAGCTACTGTTCATACAAATACCTGTTCATTTTCAAATCTACCAGTAATCCAAGGAGTCTATCGTGGCTTTACACTCTCCATTAATTTTTTCACCCAGTCTATATCCATAAAATTCATTTTTGCTGGACATGCAGAAATTTTCTGTACTGTATGTTTTCATGAAGTCCAAAAATCCATGGGTAATATTTGAAACTTATTAATCTGGACTTGTAAACATATCTAAAAACAGTTGTGACAACAATTCAGATGCCCGGGGGGGAAAATTTATACTACCATGATACACTGTGTATGTGTGTGTATGTGTGTGTGTGTGCATGTATGTATGCAGGGAATAGTTTAATATTTAAAGTATAAATACATATTTATGCCAAATGGAAAATTCTATCTCATTTCTTTTTAATAAATGCTAATTTAACTTAGGAAAAGAGGGCGAAATACTAAACTTAATACAGCACAGTGATTAAAAACACAGATTTTGAGTTAAGTTTGAAATCCCAACTCTGCTACCACTCTGGAGATTTGGAGTAAGTTTATTAATTCTCTGAGCAGTAGTATGCATGGTTCCAACATGGACACAAAAATACCAATATTATAAGATTTTGAGAGTACTAAAAGTTACAATGTGTATAAAGCACTTCACACAGTATAATATTGCAGGCAATGATAACGACAATGTTCAAATATCTACCTTAAAGAAGGCCATTAGGAAGGTTAAAAAATTCTACTAGTTTCTCGTGAAATATTAGGAAAATTAACTCAAAGTTCAGGTTTCAGAGAATATTTCAAAATCTGTTACGTGACCTCAAAGCACCCTAGACTTCTTGTACCTCACAAACTAAGGAGGCCAGAGAGGTAGAGGACAATTTTTTACTTACCTTTAATTGTAACTCATAGTGAAGATGTTGACACTAAAATAGTTAGACATTATTTTTGATTGTATTGCAAATCAAGACATGTAACATTTCCACTGTGTGCAGCCCAGATTACCATGTTTGTTAGGAGAATCATAAGGGAATTAAAATTTAAATTCAGGGCCTCCCTCCTGGCACAAGGGTTTAAGCACAGCGCTGTGAAACTATCCGCAATCACTGCAGCATGAGTTCTTTGCCAGCCAGCCAGGGAGCAACCCACATGGTGCAGCAGACCTCTACTGTCTCGCCTGCTGCTCCCCTCAGCAGTGGATTTCGGTCAGTCTGCCTGTTCTGCTCCCCACTCTGTCTCTGGTGAATCCTCTCACCTCCCACACCTCTGACCTGTACCCCATACATGCATACCCTGTATGCATAAATAAATAAATCTTCAAAAAAAAGAATTAAATTCACCTGTAAAAGCTCAACCAGAATATTTATAGTCTAGAAATTCTGCATGCATAAGAGTGCTAACTGTCCTCCAAAAATTATTCTTTTCTTCTCCCACAGTCACAGAATACCTGATTTCAAATGGGTATTTGATCACCAAGAATAAGGACTCCCTTATTAGTAGATTTGAAAAGTTTATACTAACATTCATTTCTATAATAAATTGATATGAATATGAATACTAATTCATAAATATAACTCAACAATATGATTTTTCTACACTCCTCACTAATCTACATTCACCATCACTTGATTAAACTGAATGCAGTGTTATTCCAATTTTAGAAGAGCAATTCGGATCTTCTCTTAGAATCTATTTCCCTGAAATTCACAGCAGTAGCATGAAGGCATTATTTTTTTACTGTTTGAAGCAAAAGAAAAAAGCTTTTTCTAGTTGCAACACACAAATTTTGTTTGCAACAACCTCATTTGTTTTTAAGTTCCTGATTATTCTCAGGATAGCCAGAAATGGTGATATGAAACAGAAATGTCCCTCCACTCTTTCTCTTCTCATCTCAAAATCTATTAAAAAAAAAACAAATAATCTCATCTTTCTCACTCTGCCTTCTCTCAATTTGGAATTTCTGTGAAAACAGACTTTTCTGTCACTTCCATATGGCTATCAGGTTCTCAAAGTCTTCCTAAAGAACAATCTGTGAATCTAAACAGTTCAAATATTTCTAACATTATCTTTAACATATCTTTAATAATATAGCCTGTTCAGAAATCATCTAAAATATAACCACTGTAATTTCCCAGGCTGTGAAAATATCCACTTAGAATTCATTCTTTCCATTCTGTTTCTTACACAGCAACACTTTAATGCATTTAATACTTTAAAGTGTTCTCTTTTGTCACTTTCAACATTGTGTTATATATTTCTTGAGTTAAAGAGAATTTTCCAGTAAAAAATAAAGGAAAGCAGAATATGAAAAACAAATAATTGGAACAAATTCTTACACTTCTTATAAAACATATCTTCCTACAGATAATCATATATGTAAAAGGTGAAAGAAAACGTTCAAATAAGCACTCCTTCCCTTCCTCAACGCTGCTGTGCAGAGGGTAAGGAGACAATAAGCTGCATCATACATTTCTCTTTGTATCCCCTTTGTTACCAGACCAGGAAAAGAAGTTTAGTTTAAATTTAACTTAAAATGGAGAGTAGAACATCTAACATATTTTATTAGGATAACAACCTATTGTGATAATCATTTAACAATGCATGTAAATTAAACCATCAAGCTATATGTCTTAAATTACATAGTGGTATGTTAATAATTATTTTTCAATAAAACTGGGGGGGGAGGGAGAAACCAGTGTCAAATTAAATGTTAATTTTTCTGCAGACAAAACCCAGAAAACTTGTTTGTTTCAGTGGTTCTTGTATTTTCTCTCCCTGTTCTGCATGAGTGTCAAAGGTATTACTATCAACTTTGTTTCATATTTGTTGTCATTCTATGAAAACTTTATACTAGTGAAAACTATCTAGTTAGTAATGTGAAGCCATATGCTATCATTTGTTCTTTGTAACTTCCATATGGAATGAAATACAATGGATATTTTAGTTGATTGCTGCACAACAAATTACCATAAACTCAGCAGCATAAAAACACACATTTATTATCTCAAATTCAGTGGATCGCGAATCCACACACAGTTTACCTGAGCCTCAGCTTCTAAAAACAAATTTAATTTTGCTACCCACATGGCGCAGCAGATCTCTCCTGACTCAACCGCTGCTCCCCTCAGCAGTGTATTTCAGTCAATCTGTCTTTTTCTGTTCCCCACTCTGCCTCTGGTGAATCTTCTCACTCCCCATACCTCTAGCTTGTACCCCAGTTCTTGTTTGCATAATAAATCTTTAAAAAAAGAAAATATACAGTGTAATATACATTATTTGAACTCCTCGAGTTTAAAATATAGAACTTTAATTTTGATTGCCTTAGTTTTTTTTTAAGATTTATTTATTTATTTGTAGAAGAACTGGGGTGTAGGCCAAATGTGCGGGGGTGAGAGGATTCACCAGAGGCAGAGTGGGGAACAGAACAGGCATATTGATTGAGATACACTGCTGAGGGGAGCAGCGGGCTAGACAGTAGAGGGCTGCTGTGTCGTGAGGGTTAGCTCCCTGGTAGGGGAATTGAACTCAAGCTGCAGAGGTGAAAGCGTGATAGCACTGAGACTTAACCCCTGTGCCACTCAGAAGGCTCTGCTTTAGATATTTTTTAAAAAATAGTGAGCATGATGAGTTATTTTGAAGAATGTAGCAGAAATACAGGAGAACTTATCTTCTAGAGCTTACTTTCTGCTAATATCACAAATACATTTCCCAGCTTATGACATCAAACACACTAGTAAACAACATAAGATTAGAGATAAGTCATAAAATGGGTTCCAAATGTTTTCAGGGAGGAGAGGGAACATAAAAGAAAATTCATGTTATGATGATTGTATGAAAGATGTTAGAATTAAACTAAGCATTAAAGAATTCTTGACTCCATCAGCTCAAAAGTGTCCCCTGAATACAGACTTTTTTTTATGCTTCTCTAGCATATTTTTAGTCATTGAAGAAATTCTGAGTACCTTCATATATCAAGGACCGTGGGAAGGCCATGGGAACATAACAACAAACTTAATATATTTCTCTCACTGAAAATGCCTACAGATTTCCTGCTCTTGATACCCATGTAGTGGCTTGTTGCAGAGTAACTCTTCCATAGGGTTAGCCTGAAATTTAGTTTTAAAAGTAAAGAAAATTGTAAATGTATGCATATGACAGAATAATATGAGTACAGAAGATAGTGGAAGGAAGTGAAGTGCTTTTCCTCCAAGATATTTGTCAGACAATAAGAAGGATTAAAATGTTAATAAATAAAGAAGAAAACAATGGCCAAAATGCTGAGAACTTGAGTTAACTTTTAAATGGTCTAATGAGACAGGAGCAACAAAACCCAGATCTCCAGAAAAGTCTTTGAAAAGTTTGTTTTTCCTGCCCTTCAGGCCTCTGCTAGCACTATTATCTGAGTGTTCAGTGTTTACTCCACCCACATGGAGCCCACATAATACTGTGTCAGACTAGATGGTCTTTTTCATAACAAAAGTGGTATAAGAGTGAGTTCTTAACATAGATAGTTTCCGCCAGTCGTCTTACTTTTCATACTACAATAAATAATGCTGCAAAGGCTGCTGAATGTCACAACGGATGTGCCAGTTTCAAGGCAAACCTCTATGAAGATGGAGTGCCATCCTCTGCAAGGGAGTATACATTGAATTAAGTGACTTAATACAGTACTAAATGCTTAATAGGTAGATACAGATTTGGCTCAACTACAAAGAATCACTTCACACAAGGCACATAATGTTCTTGCTTACATCAGACCCATAACCAGAGAACTATAGAATTCCCATCCAAAAAATGTTGAGCTTTGAAGGATTAGAGGTCCTGCTCCCTAAAAAGAATACACTTTTTGCTAGAAAACAGTACTCCCTTTCAAGCCCAAACTATAGTACTTCTAGGGACCAGGGGGCAAGAAGAGTCACCTTCTTTTTTCTTTTTTTTTTTTTTTTTAAGATTTATTTATTTATTTATACAAGCACTGGGTACAGTCAGAAGTGCTGGAGGGTGAGAGAATTCACCAGAGCCAGAGCGGGGAACACAACAGACAGAGAACAAATTACACCACTGAGGGGAGCAGCAGGTGTGGCAGGAGAGGTCTGCGCTCCATGTGGGACCCTCGCTGGCAGCCGGGGATGGAACAGGTGCTGCAGAGGCTTTGGGCAGCTTCGCAGCCCAGCACTCAACAGCTGCACCACTGGGGAGGCCCAAGAAGAGTCACCTCCTTAACCAGAATAATTGCTTCTTGTCATGAGAATGAGGTAAAGCCACTGTTTTGCAATATTGATACTATTGGGGACTTTGGGACATCTCTTGCACAATTGTGACAAGTCTGGCCTAACAAAAGCATGGAGACTAGAAACTCAGACCCCTCAGTATAAGTTATTAAGATGAGCTCAGATAATACTAAAATTAAAGGAAATCCAGAATGAATAGGAGGGAGAAATGAATACTAGTTGCAGCCCAACACACCCTGCAGTGATAGGGACTATAGATCTTCCTATTAACTTTCCTCTCTACTGAAATGAACATGAAGAAATAGTTTTGAGCAGTGTAAATGGTTGTCTACCATACACATCAGGGGGTGAACTGTCATGAACATAGAGATATACCATCCAAATCTTATTCCAAAGGATACTGCTCCAACATTCTGGAAATTCTATGAACTCCTTTACAATTTGCCTCAGCTACAAAGAATCACTTCATGAAGGAGTGCACCTTTCTGAAGCAGTTCATAACCAAAAATTAATGGCTGTAAGACTATAAACATCTGACCATTTCTGCCTACCAAAAGACATCTATTATAGGTTATATATGCTGTAGGACACCTATGAGATTGGCCAGTGTTTTGTCAGGTTTGCACTGTAGTTTCACCTCTTTCTCTGCCCAATCCTGTTTCCTTTTCCTCCCACAGATGCTGGTGTGATTCATTACAAATGCCTATACGCCAAACTTTTTCTGATCTGATTCTGAAAGTCTCAACTTGTGGCAATGATTAAAATATCCAGGAATAAATGTAACAAAAGATGTGTGACTTTGCAGAAAAATGAAAAAAAAAATTAGAAAAATGAAAATCAAATAAATGGAGGGATAATTCATGTTTGTGGATTGAAAATGAATTCTATACACATATCCCTCCTCTCCAAATTTATCTACATACACAGACAGACATTATAATAATCATCTCTTCATCAAAAGTACAATCATTGAAGTAGAAATTCAAAGATAGAGAAAACATAATCAACAAACAATTTGATTCTAAATAATCAAAGAATACCTATAAATCAATAAGAAAAAATAAACTCATAGAAAACTTGGAAGGTCATTAAAAACTGGATGGGGACACATGCAAATCACTATTAAGAATATAAAAAAGTATACATTCACTTTAGTCATTAGGATAATACAAGATACCACTTTATAACTATGAATGGCTAAAGTTGGAAAGATTAACAATAGAAAGTGTTATAACAGGCCTCCCTGGTGGTACAAGGGGTTAAGACACAACCTATGAAACTGTCTACAGCCACTGCAACACAAGGGCGATCCCCAACCAGGGAGCTACCCACATGGCATAGCAGACCTCCCCTGACTCACCCGCTGCTCCCCTCAGCAGTGTATTTCAGTCGATCTGCCTATTCTGTTCTCCACTCTGTCTTTGGTGAGTCCTCTCACCCTCCACACCTCTGACCTGTTCCCCAGTTCTTGTATACATAAATAAATAAATGTTTTTTTTTCTAAAAAAAGAAAGTGTTATAAGGACCTAAAGAAACTGAAATTGTCATATATTGCTAATTTGGAGCACAAAGTGATACAATCAATTTGGAAAAAATTAAGGAATATTTTCTGCAGCTAAAGACACATAATCTATGACCAAGAAATTCTTTAAGTTTAATACCTAACAGAAATGCACATAAATGTTCATTAAAAAATATACACACACGATCATAGCATTACTCACTATAATAGCTCAAAACTAGGAGCATGAAGTAGAATGGATTATTAAATTTGCTATATACATGTGAAGTGCTATCTATGAAAAAGGCTACCATGAAAATGATAAAGTACTGCTACTTGCAATAAAATGAATGCATTCCAAGAAACTTAATTTTGAACAAAGCCCAATCCCAAAAAGATCATCATACTCTGATTTCACTACATGAAGTTCAAATGTCTTTAGTATTTTTTGGAGAGAAATGGGTAGTGACTGTGAGGGGCACAAAAGGGCATCCTGAAATACTGATAGATGTAATTTCTTGACATGGGTAATAGTACTCTGTGTTCATTCTGTGGTAATGTATTGAACTACATACATATGATGTGTATTTACTTTAAACAATAAATTGTATGTTACATACAATATGAGCTTAAAAGGAAACTGAGGGCCTCCCTGGTGGCAGGGGCTGTCTCAGCATTATTAAGCTATTACCAGCCACTGCGGCCTGAGCTCCATCCCCAGCAGCCAGGGAACTAACCCACATGAAGCAGCAAATCTGTCCTATCTTGCCCACTGCTCCCCTCAGCAGTGTATTTTGGTCCATCTGACTGTTCTGCTTCCCACTCTGCCTCAGGTGAATCCTCTCACCTCCTGCACCTCTGGCCTATACCCAATTCTCCAGTTCTTGTATACATAAATAAATAAAATAAATCTTAAAAAAAAAGGCAACTGAGATACTTATCAATTTATTTTGTGAACTTCATTGCTCATATACACCATGCATTAAAAGAATGGGAGGTCTGGGTGCAGGAATAAAATATAAAAACCAACCTTTCCTCGCAGGTGTGAGGTGGTCTGAGTAGAGGCCCTCATGTCTGTGCCAAGATCACCACATCCTGGGCACAGCTGTGTGTGTGTCCATGTGCCACGCTCAATTTATAGAAGAACATTTTGTGAACTCTCAAAAGCTATGGACCAAAGCAGAAATCTGTTTCTAAGATAACATCCTGTACCATACGTTATGTTTTACTTTGGCTGCTGAACTGCAATAATCATTGCCTTCATTATTTTTAAGTGGAGGACTTTTCAGTGCTACTTTTATGAGTTTCTCATTTGTTAAGTGAATAAAGCTGGCCAACACCACAACCCTAAATACTTCTACTAGTACAAGTACCCTCCACTGCAGACACGTTCTTCATAGGGACAAATCTGGCATCTTGAGACTTGGGTCTGGCCAAAAGTCATCCCGCCAGGTTTATCATGAAAGATCAGAGTTTTCTGACAACAGCATGAGGAATATTTCCCATGCAGGGATGAGTGACTTCTGAAGGGAACTTACAGGTTTGGCAAGACACAGCATAGACTAGGCCAAACCAAACACCGAGTGGAAAACTCCACTCAGACAGTGTTCCATGGGCCCAGGCCCCCTGTGGCTGACCCACATCTGCAACTGACTCTAGTTAGTGATGAGGCAGCAGCCAGACAGTGCTGCATATACTGTACAAAGTGTGCCTCAGCCAGGTGGAGGGAAGGATGAAGAGGCCACTGGGACACCATCCCAGGCCTCAGCAGCAGAGTACACTCTGAGTGTTTCCAGAAGCTTCCAGTGCCAGAGATATTTTGATCACAGTTTTGAGGAAATATTTTGAGCATAAAATGGCTTTTCTGACCCATATGTCTAAATACTTTCCCTCTTATGCTGGGAGAGAAAAAACTCAGTTTGAGTATCTCTACAAAATGAAAACAATTTTAAAAGATAGCCAAAAAACTCACAAATGTATCTACCACATTCTACCATCTCCCTTGCACCTTCCCATTCCTCTCTTGTGAAGTCACTAATTAGGATCGGTGTTTCTATATATTTCAGAGTGACAAATACACTATTCACACTCAAAGATATTGAATATTCACAAGGACATTACCTCTATTTTTGTTAATATATTTTATAAACTTGAAAAGATACAATAGAAGCACCCCTTGAAATGGTGCTTCCAATAAGAAAATTTTTGTAAAGAAAATATATTGCCTCATATTTAAACCTGAACTTATTGCAATCTCCATATTATTTCTTTCCTAGACATGAAAAATTGACAGTTCTGTACTTATTCTAAAAGTACATGATATTTACCCATTATATTTAAAGCTGGAAAACATAAGGATGCCAGTATATAGCAAAAGAGTGTAAGATATTTTCCCCCAAAAGGTGAAAAAATCACTTTACTTCATAGGGAAGTTGAAGATATCAGAATATTCAAAAAAATGGAAAGAAAGATTAATGTTTAAAATTCTGTGAAATTGTACAGATATATAAATTACATTAATTATTCACATGCACTAATATTTCTAAGACTATGACCATTAACATGCAATTTCCAAAAGAATACATATTTACCAACATATTCTTTTTCTTTTCTTTCCTTTTCTTTTTTTCTTTTTTCGGTGGGGAACAAGGTTGTGGTTGGTAGACAACAAGGTTTATAGTGATGGATGTGATTTAGAGGAATAGGATTACATCTTTCAAGTATATGTTACCACAAAATACCCACCATTAAGGTGTCCGTAGTCCTCCACCAAACTCAGTTGTGCCCCCTCAATATCTGCTATCCTCCCTCTCTGTACCCCTCTGAGAACCTCAATTCTACAGTCAGACTTCTAGGATTTATTTTTTATTGTTTTTTTCTACCCTTTGTTTCATTTCATAAGTGACACCATGCAGTAGTATGTCTTTCTCCTTTTGAATTATTTCAATTAGCATAATCCCCTCCTTTCATCCATGTCACAAATGGCAAGTGTTTATCTTTTTTTATAGTCAAGTATTATTCTACTGTGTTTGTATAATAGCAAATCTTCCTAATCCATTCATCAGTCTTTGGGCACTTAGGTTGTTATCATAACTTAACTACTGCTAATAGTGCTGCAAAAAACATAGCAATTCATACAACCCTACAAATAGTAGATACCTAAAAGTGGAATGATCACATAGAAGATCTATTTCTCTCTTTCTGTTTTTGAAAAGTGTCTATTTAGCTCTTCTATTTTCTTTTCAATTTGTTCATCCTTTATTTTAAAATTTTTTAATTGAAGTACAATTGGTTTATATCTTTGTTGGTGTTTTGAAGGTTTGTTGCATTTATCTTTATCCTTCTGGCTTATTTTGCTTAACATTATCGCTTCCAGTTTCATTCATGTTGCCACAAGTGGCATGAGTTTATCTTGTTTGATTGCTCAGTAGTATTCCATTGTGTACATATGCCACATTTTCTTGATCCAGTCATCTCTTTTTGTCTATTTGTTGATTGGGTTATTTGTCTTCTTTTTGTTGAGTTGTATGAGTTCTCAGTAGATCTTGGATATAACCAGCTAGTCAGATGTAGAGTGTGCAAACATGTTTTTCCATCCAGGGTGTCATTTATTTGTTCCTTTCACTGTGAAACAGCTTTTTAGTCTGATATATTCACTTTTGTTTCTCTTGCTGTTGGAGACAAATCCACAATTACATCACCAAAGTCCATGTCATGTAGTATTTGCCCATGTTTTCTGCTATATATTTTAGTTTCAGTTCTTATATTCAAGTATTTCATCCATTTTGAGTAAATTTTTATGTACAGTGTTAGATACTAGTCTAGATTCATTCATTTGCATGTGACTGTCCAGTTCTCCCAAGACCATTTATTGAAGCAGCTTGATTTTCTCCAATGCTTACTTTTGGTTCCTTTGATTTAGATTAATTGCCCATAAGTATTTATTTCTGGGCTCTTGATTCCATTCCACTGGACTCTGTGTCTGTTTTGTTCCAATACCCTACTATTTTCTTTGCTATCGATTTGTAGGATAGGTGGAAAAGTGTCAGTATGATAAGACTACTCTTCCTCTTTTTGGTCAGGACTGCTTTGACTATTCATGTTCTTCTTTGATTCCACTGAATTACAGTAATGTTTGTTCTGCTTTGAAGAATGCAATTGAAATTTTGACAAAGAATGCATCAAATCTGTATATTGCTTTTGGTAAGGTGGCCATTTTGATAAAGGAAATTCTCCAATCCATAAGCAGGGAATAGAGTTCCATTGTTTTTGTCTTCCTCTATTTCTTTTAACAATGTATTGTAGATTTCATTGTACAGGTCATCCCCCACCCCCCCCCACACACACACACGCACACTACAGGTGCTTCACCTCCTTTGTTAAATTTACTCCTAGGTATTTCATTATTTTTTGTGTGACTGCAAATGGGATAGTTAATTTTATTTCTCTCTCTTCTACCTTATTTACATATAGGAATGCAACTGATTTTTGCAAATTCATTTTGTAACTTGACACTTTGCTGAAGTGATTTACTGTTCAGTAAGTTCTTTAGTGGAGTCTTTGTAGGTTTCCAGGTATATTATATCACCTGCAAATAGTTACAGGTTTACTTCTTATTTCCCAATTTGGATTCCTTTTATATCACACATTGCCTAAATGCTCCTGGCAGGATTTCCAATACTGTGATAAATAATATTGGTAAAAGTAGACTACAGTAATCATCTCTTCATTAAAGGTACAATTACGCAAGTAGAAGTTGTGGAGAGCTAGAGAAAATAATCAACAAATGATTTATATGTGTAAATTAGTAAGAAAAAAAAAGAGCACAGAATTTCCCTAAACCATGGAGGCTGAAGAACACACACAGAATAACTGTTGGCTTAATGAGGAAATCATAGAAGAAAGTAAAAAATACCTGGAGGCAAATGATAATGTGGATGCAACTTACCAGAACCTATGTGAACAGCAAAGCAGGAACCAGATAGCAATACAAGCCAACATCAAGAAACAAGAATGAGCTCAAATAATTAATCTTTTTTATCACCTTAAGAAACTGGAAAAAAAAACCAATAGGGGAAGGAAAAAATAAAAATTAGAGCAAAAACAAATGAAATGGAAATCAAAAAGAGAGTCCAAAAGATTAATGAGACCAAAATCAGATTCTTTGAAAAAAATTAACCTTTAACTAGCCTCACAATGAAAAAAAGCAACAAAACTCAAACAAATAGAATCAGAAATGAAAGAGAAGTTACAACAGAAAATCTCAGAGATTCAGAGGATCATCAAAGATTACTATGAACCTTTGTATGTCAGTAAATTGAATTATCTGGAAGAGATGGATAATTTTTAGAAATGTACAACCATCTAAGATTACAAGTGAGACAGAAAACCTCAACAAACCAAGCACTAGCAAGGAAATGTTAATGTTAATTTAGTGTCCCACAAAAGTCTAGGATCTGATGGTTTTATGAATGAGTTCTACCAAATCTTCAGATGAACTAATACCTATCCTTCTCAGACTTTTCCCAAAAATTGAGAAGGGAATATTTTAAAACGCATTTTATGAAGCCAGCGTCACCCTGGTACCAAAACTAAACAGACCCCCAAAAGAAAACTAGAGATCAATTTCCCTGATGAACATAGTTACAAGACTTCCCAACAAAATCTTAGTAAAATGAATTCAATAATGCATTAAAAGAATCATACACCATGATAAATTAAGATTCATTCCTGGGAAACAAGGATGGTTTAGCATACAAATACCAATTAATCAAGTTTACCCCATCAAGAAAATCAAATAAATAGACACTGAGAAAATATTCAATAAGATTCAATATCCGTTTATGATTAAAAACCCTCAAGAAAATGAAGATAGACAGAACACACCTCAATGTAATAAAGGCCATATATGAGAAACTCATAGCTAACATCTTTCTCAGTGGTGAAAAACTAAAAGGTTTTCCACTAAGGTCTGATACGAGAAAAGATGTCCACCAAGGACAACCCAGTTCGTCTGCACATATGTACTCTCCATTAAGGATTCACCTCAACACTAACCAGCTCTCTCCTATCTTGGGGGCCACCTGTCAGACAAAGGAACATGGCTCCAAGTTTTGAACAGCAGGTTCTCACCCCATTCACAGTATCTAGCATCTCTTTCCACCCACTTTATGTTGCCTAGAGTTGAATTTTCTCAGTATCAATGCTGGTCTCCAATGTTTCAAAAGGTGCTTTAGTTTTAGCACAACTTTTTGGATCCTCTAGGTCCAGAACCCTCTGAATTATTTTCAGGAGCAAAGCAGAAACTCTTCTTTGATACCATATCCCTTCCATCTTATTTTAATTAATTAATCCATTTATTCAATTCCCAACATACAGATTTTTATAACTATAACATAGAGTTTTTCCAAATAAATAGAGTAAATCTCATTTTATCTACATCTCTTCATGCCCAAAGAGCCAAAAATTGTTGTATGCCATTAACTCTAATAGAGGTCACTTGCCTTGTGCTATGTTTCTTAATCTTTCTCAGAATTTCACATCACCCTATTTTGCAACCCTGCTTTTTCTGCATCACAGTAAAATTTCAGATTCCAACCCTTCTCACAAGTAGTAAATATGGGTGAAAGACTACTCTAGGTCAATTCACTTGCCAGGGAGCTAAGATTTCCTCAATACCCATTTTCCAATAGCAAACGATTTAAGAGGGAAAACAGTTATTTTGTTCATTTGAGAAAATTATTTGTGTAAAATATGTCTTTTTAAAAAATACTACTTAAAATTTCTATAGCCATTTGTTAGTTTACGAAGTGCTGCCCCACATTATTTTGTTTATGCCTCAACAGAACAGGTGTTCAAAATCACTACTTTGTAGATGCAGAAACTAAAACCAGAACCTAAATCTAAGCCTCAGCACCCAGCACAAAGATTTTTCCTCTTGAGGACAGCTTCTCTGTACAAGTGAAAGAAAGAGATGAGGCTGCTTAGAATTTCCTTTTTCTTGGGTGAGATGCAAAAAACAAACCAAAAAAAAAAAAAAAATGCATGCTTTTCAAAGAATAGAGATGCTAATAGAGCCTGAAAAGATACTTAGCAATGCTGACTTGAACTATAAAAGAACTTTTTTGATAAAGAAAGGAGAACTGAGACAAGAAAATGATCATTTCAACCTATTAGGAATTCACTAAAAACTGAAAAACACTTTGACATTAATTCCTACTGGTCCTCCAAAAAATCACTTTTGATGCAAACATCTCACCTGCAATCATAAAAAGGAAAGTTCTAGACTAAGGCTCCCTTTAACTAGTAAATGAACATTTCTGCTATAGTCAAGTAAAAAATATCTCTTACAAAGAATTTGAATGTAATGGTAAGATTGCTAAAGGATACTGCAATTTGAAAATGTTGGTGAGGAAAACACTATTAACAAGTGAAGTGGGAAAAAACATGGTCTGGAAACTGATTATAATTTAGAAAGAAAATCATTAAACAATTTAAGCTGATAATGTCTTATTATAGTGCCAAGAGTGTCAATTAAATTTACCCATGAATTTCCTGCCCTATTAGATCCAAAAGATGCTTGAACTCACAATTCTCACAGCTGTGGGAGTATTAAGCTTTTCCCCAATCATATTCTGCCTCCGTCTTCTACTTCCACTTATATTGTTTCAACATTTTTACTATGTCAACTGAATTGTGAACATACAGTTTTCACTGTTTTGAAAATAACTAAAACCTATATTATCTTTTTTTAAAATAATACAATGTTCATTATGAGCATTGAAGATTTTATTATTAAAGATTTCAGAAGATTAGAAGGGCATGGAACAGCTGAAATTTTAAAAAATCCATCTTCAAACACATTTTTTCCCAAAATTTATCTGGGAGGTGTAGGTCTTTTCTTGGTACCATCTCTAGTCTTTACCTCATCTCGCTTCCCAAAACCTTAATTAACTTCCTGTCAAATGCTCTTGCTTCTCCACAACCTTCTTTTGCTTTTCATTTCATTCCACTGTGTCTCAGGAAAAGCAGAATGTTTTTCCTTGTCTCAAGTTTAACAATTTAGTGATTGTCTTTTGTTGATCCTAAGGTCTCATCATCTAACCCAAGAGATTACTCAGACATTTTTTCCCACAATAGCTCTTAATTATAATAAAGAGACAAGCAATTTGCTTATAATCATAAATGACCAAATGACCCAAGCTGAGCATTGATCTTAAAAGTAACATATATTTAAGGCTAGTTCACATAATGTATGATTTCTCACTGTTTCCTAGTAGTTGTTTTAAAGGCAAATGCTTGCATGTATCCAGGTCACACAAATTTGAGGCATCAGCAACCGTAATTTCTCACGGTCTTGACCAGTAATTCAGAGCCTGGCATCTGGAGCTAAATAATAAGCTGCCATAGTGTGTCTTCTGCTACCATAGGGAAGTTACTCAACTTCCCGGGCCTCAATTTCCACATCTGCAAAATGGAATGATAATAATTGTTTCCACCTCATAGAGTTACCATATAAACAAAATGTGTTAACATATATAAAGTCGATAGAGTATCACTAGACACATAGTTCTGAATAATGTTTGACTTTTACTGAAATTATCTTAACTCACTCCAGAAGCAAATGGTGTCTTCCTTATGTTTCTTCCTAATACCATTTTTACTATTTGTCAATTACTAATGTGCTACTTTGAAATAACTTACATATCTAGTCTATAGTAGAATACAACTTATTTGCATATCTTTTTTCCAAAAGTTCATTTATGATTATCTGTTCTAGACTGTGATCTTCTTACAGACTGACTGTATCTTAATATTTTTGTGTCAGCAATAGTTCTTAGCAGAATAACTTGCTCACAGTAGAGGCTTAATTAATATTTACTAGCTCAAAGAGCTGCTGTAATAGAAGCAATTGCGTGTTGATATATTTCTAACTGGGCTTATGATACTTTATCAGGAAATTACCACAAAACCCTATTTATCAACTAGTGTTACCGCTTCCTCTCTTTCCACTGAAGATATAATTTGACTTCTAGTCCCATGGGCTTTTCACTGTAACTACTAAAATTCCAGACCAAAAATCAATGGGAGAAGACTAGGTAAATGCCAAACTTATGAAGTTGCATCTATAGCCATGGTAAAAGACATGTTTCTCCATTTTTTTTTAATTTTCCATTTCTCCAGCAAATGTTCCTGTAAAACATGCAAGGATTTCAGAAGAATCATTTGAGTTACCATGTTGAACTTAACTGTAAAATGGGGGCATAATTTAAGATGAGATTTTTCTTTCTTGGGTTTTTATTATCTTACTCAAAAATTATTTGTATGTAGTCAAGGGTTGTGGTAAGGTTAATTTGTATGGCCCCTTTAGCTACAATTCACAGCAATGAGAAACTCAAGGAGTAAAAGCTGCTTTCCATACATTTAGGTCACGCTATGTTTTTGTTACTCTGCCCATGTCTTTCACTCTTACTTCTATGTGAATATACACCCCACCTTAAAACAAGTTTTCCTACTCACAAGAGATCTATTTCATGAATTACAGGAATTCAGCCAAAGGGGAAAAAGGAAGGTAATTTTTAGGTTTATGATTCTTTTTGGATCTCAAAATCTGAGGCTTGGGCAGCCTCCAAACACCTGCACCTAACTAGGAGAGCAAGAATGCATTTCATGACTCTCTCTCTAACCAACTACCTCTTAATGAATGAATATTATCATTTTCATAAGATAAACTTCATAGAAATGCACTTGTCTAAGAAATAGTAGATACAAAAAATCAAATTACTGACATATTATGCCTCTTTGTATCCATGAATAACATATATCATGATAGAGATACAGTCATACAGGACTTATTTTCTATAATAAAAGTAAACATCCAATAGTGTTTAGAGGAACACTGAAAAGAAATAACAACAAAAAATACATAATTTGTGCTTAATGGCTTGATGCAGGCTAAATTGGAGCTCATATGTTACATCATCTATCCCCCTCACTATGATACCTACAACCAAAGTATCTATATTCAGTAGGTGATATACATAGATGCTTCTGTTTAATCAGTAAAATAGGATTGTGGTTGAAGTCTAATGCTAAGAAAGGAGAAGGCTGTTACAATGTCAGTTCCCAACAGAACTCTTGTTTAAGACCCTATCATTTGTAGGGTGAACTCTAAAAAAAATTATTAAACTCTTTGGCAAAAAAAGGATCTGTAAGATATTGGACCCTAGTAGAGGTTACTTAGGATGTCAATATTTCAAATGTCGAGGTACTGAATTGAGGAAGAAGCCATTCTTTTCACTAGAACCCAGAACTCTAATGGCAGTTCAAGAGCTGCAGCTTAAGAAGTATGAGGCTTATCAGACAGTAAGTCAATATACTTAGGATCTAAGAATTTAAGAGTAGTAAGATGGACACCAAATGACCATTAAATCAAGATTATGGACATTTTGACCTAGCATCTTTGCAGTAAATAGAAATAACTTAGGGATACATTTGCAGAGATGGATTGACACACTTCTGTTAGGCACATAGAGATTAGCACATCAACAGATATGTGGGTAAAAGGTATATTTGGGTCTTAGAAAGCTAATACATGAAATCTGGCCTTTCCCCCTGACTTCAGAAATGAATAAAAGGAAAAAGTGGTAAACAGATGTGTATCTACAGTTTAATAATAAAATGTACACTCTAACAACTAACCACCTTAAAAAATAAAACATGAAATTATTTATATCACCTAAATTGTAGACTAAAGCAAATTAAAATTATTATGGTTAAAACTTCATAATGATAAAAGAGCTTTTAAAGACTGAAAAAAAGGAACAAGTGGGACTTAGGCAGAGGGAAAACAACATACAAAATTTATTACAATAGATTGGGAGATGTGATTCAGCTGTTCAGTAATCATGAGCTTCCTAATACTGGGTCCCCAAATTAAACAGCATACCACTCTGTCATAGTCATTGCTGAAGGATATAAGTCCCCCCAAAAGAGGCAGAGTCTAGAATGGAACCTTATAGCAGAATGTGTGATTTGTGTAGGCAAATGAGGAGAAAATGAAAGAAGTAGCCTACATACGTAAAATACTTCTTTGCAAAATCACCAGTTGCCTTGACAGCACTGGAGCAGAGGGTGAAATAAAACATAAGGATAGGATAAAATGTCAGGGCTATCCCAAAGACGATGGGATAAAACATGTTAATTTTCATGGGGAATAAAATTCAATTTCATGTGGAAAGGAGGTACCTCCACCATCAGCATTGTATAGGGAGCAAGGCACTTAGCTAATCATGTAGCAGACTAGTTATGAAACAATCTGTCATGATCCAGGAATTTGTCAATGATAATAATTAAAAACTAATAATAAATACGTATCCTCTTAATTCCCAAAATTTAGTATATATAGAATATATGGTCATTTCTACTCTTCTCACCTTTGCAAAGAGTTGGAGGGAGAAAAATGCTACCTGAAATTAACAACTGGTAGTAAATAAAGGTATTATGCACTCTTGCTGTTAGAAATGTGATCTATTTTATTATTTGCTTTATTTTTATTGAGGCAACATTGGTTTACAATACTGTACATGATTCAGAGTATAGATTCACACCTCTTCAGATGTATGTTACCATACCATGCTCACCACTAAAGCCCCGTAATCCTCTACCATAATCCATTGGACCCTCTAACTCATTTGCTTCTCACCCCCTGCCCTCTAATTTGGTAGCCTCAATTCTGCAGTTGGATTTCTAAAGTTTTCTTTGGTTTAGTTTTATCTGTTTCTTTGTTTTGCTTTGCTTTATTTTTATATTCCACCTATGAGTGAAATCATGTGTTATTTGTCTCTCTCCTGATTTATTTTGCTTAGTGTAATACCCTCCAGGACTATCTACATTGTTGCAAATGGCAAGATTTCATCTTTTTTTTAAAGCTGGATGGTATTCCATTGTGTAAATATACTACATCTTCTTAATCCGCATATCTGTTTGGGAACACTTAGTTTCCATAACCTGCATATTATAAATAGTGTGCAATAAACATAGGAGTGCACTCTTCAAATTAGTATTTTTTATGTGCTTTGGATAGATACCTAGGAGTAAAATTGCTGGGTCATGTGATAGATATATTTTTAACATTTTAAGAAACCGCCACCTTGTTTTCCATAAAGGCTGTACCAGTCTCCATTATCAATAACACTATGAGAGTCCCTTTTTCATGCTTCCTCACCAAAAAATGTATTGTTCTAGTCTTTTTGATATGGGACATTCTCACTGGTGTGAGGTGGTATCTCATTGTGCTTTGTGTTTGCATCTCTCTGATGATAAGTGGTGATGAGCATTTTTCATGCACTTCTTAGTTATCCATATGCCTTCTTTGGTGAAGTGTCAATTTAGCTCTTCCACCATTTTTTGATAGGGGTCTTTGTAGATCCTGGATATTAGTCCTGTGACATTTGCATGATATACAAATATTATCTTCCATTCAGTAGAGTGTCTTTTGTTTTACCAGTAGTTTCTTTTGCTTTGCACAACTTTTTAGTTTGATGTAGTCACAATTGTTTATTTTTGCTTTCAATTCCCTTGTCTTTGGAGTCAAGTTCCCAAAGACATCCATGAATTCAATGTCACAGAGTGTTTTGCATATTTTCTTCAATGTATTTCACAAAGATGATTTAGAGAAAGATTTCCACTTGCCCTTGAGATTATCCCTGGAGGTTAGGCAGGAGAAGCCAAAGAGATTAGATGTACATTCAAAAAAATAACTTTTTCAAGAGTCCACTGTGTGTTAGGAGCAATGTTAGTATGTTCACAGATAATTTTATTTAAGACAATATAGACTTAAAACAGCCATATTATAAGAAAAATTGAGGTTCAGGTTAAGTAACTTGTTCTAGAAGTCATAGGGATGAAGATAGAAAATGAACCAAGTATGACCCAGATTCATTTCATTATGCCACACAGCAGACATTATCGATGTGTATTGTATGTGTGTATCAAGATAATTACAACTTTTTAAAAGTGTTTTGGTGGACAAAAGTAAAAAGCCTAAATGACTTTGAATTATACTATCACATAAATTAAAATAATCTATTTGATATAACAGTTCTTCTAAAACAAATTTTAAAGAGTGTTTG
The DNA here is from genome assembly GCF_014898055.3 of Talpa occidentalis. Classification (NCBI taxonomy): domain Eukaryota; kingdom Metazoa; phylum Chordata; class Mammalia; order Eulipotyphla; family Talpidae; genus Talpa; species Talpa occidentalis. Next base: position 54,149,027 of record NW_023604861.1, on the reverse strand, counting down.
ATCTTCGAGGCATATTTTCAGGGAATAGCTTGAAGAACTAACAGCTACTCAACTAGAAAATCAGTAAACAGTCTTTTTACCCCCTTCAAATCATTGTGTATATCTACTTCATCAGACTCAAGTCTTTTAGAACTTTCACCAAAATTAGTGAAACTTCTCTTTGACATGACACAGACACAGGATAACCCACTGACATCACTCCCTTGCAAGCACTGCATATGAGGCATTTTAAATGCTGTTGGAAATAATCTATGGATCCAAACCAACATAAAATCTGAAATGGAAGAAATCACACGCTTTTTTTTTTTTTTTTGTGAAATGATAGCTCAAAGAAGCAGTACAGAATGTCCTGAAGGTACATCAGGAACCGTGCAGCTTAGCTTGCTGTGATTGTTCCCAGAGGCTCCCGTGACTGTTCTGGCACATTTCTCTCAGATTTTCCACCATACTACTTCCCAGAGTGATTAGAAACAAATACCAATGCCAAGCAAGTTCAAATATGCCTCAGATCCTCGCAAACAGCTTGGCACTTTTTGATGCTTTCATTGGCAATTTCATGATACGACTTGCTAGAGAAGTTTTCATTTGAATTCAGATAATGCAGTAATTTGAAATTTTAATTGATTCATTTTAAAAGTATTTCTAATTTTCTATATGAAAGATCAAATTATACTCAAGGTTAAGAGACAGAAATCTTACATAGGCTCAGCCTTAAACATACTGCAACAAGCAATGGCATGAAGTGTTTGAGTTGAGCGATATCAAAGAAATCTAAATTATCTCAATATTTTTCACCCTCTTACTTTCCTTTGCAATTCCACCTTTTAATCTACCTCATTGTGGAAATCTCTCCTTTGATTTGGAAAACTAAAGCAAGTTCTCTCTGGAAGGGAGGTAAAACACATCTTACTGAGGATGAGGAAGCAGGAGTAAATAGTGTTGGAAGGGGGTACCATTCTCTTATTGAAGAATCACAGTGAATTCCTTTATGAGGTTGGTCATTTTTCACCTTGAAAAACAGAGACTGAAAAGAAGCTATACATGTTGAACCAAAGTAGAGAAAATCATCTCATGCCTATTAATTTGTGAACTTGCCAAGGATAGTTCTAATTTAATATCACACCCTCAATATATGTTATTACAGAGTTCTGAGTAATTTTGGAAGTAGTCAATTTAGCAGTATGTAAACAGTACCTAAACTGGAGGGAGAGGTCATCTTGCTTTCCCTACAGCAATTTCATCACCTGAAAGATGCAATTGCTCTAAAAAGAACCTTTCAACTATTAAAAAAAAAGTCTGATCAATAGATCTGGAATGGCAGAGTAAGAATAATGATCTCAAAAATTCACTCTTCTATAAAAACAATTGTCAAAACTTCTTAAAATCAACATAAAAATTTGTGGGCTTGGGTCTCTCCTGGTGGCGCAGCGGTTGAGCACTGGGCTGCGAAGCTGCCCGCAGCCTCTGCAGTGCTGGTTCGATCCCCGGCCACCGGGCGTGGGTCCCACATGGCATGACAGACCTCTCCTGCCACACCCGCTGCTCCCCTCAGCAGTGTATTTCATCAGTCTGTCTGTTCTGTTCCCCGCTCTAGCTCTGGTGAATTCTCTCACCCTCTGGAGCTTCTGTGTGCTTGGAGCACCCAGTGCTTGTATAAATAAATAAATAAATAAATAAATAAATAAAAATAATAGATAGATAGATAGATAGATAGACAGATAGATAAAACTTAAAAGAAATGTAGGCTTATGGAAATTAACTGAGAGCTTGCAACAATATGAAGACAAATTTATTCAAGAAAAAAGACTGAATATTAAAAAGAAGAGTCAGCTTTACATTTTAACTTGCCCTATTTCCATTCTCCTTTCCCCAGATTCACAGTACTCAGGAAAACCAACAACATAACAACTATAGTAACTGCAAAAACTGTAAACCAAGCAGCCACTGATAAAGAAAAATAGCTTTGGAGCTTCTGGAAAAAGTCCCATTCGTGGAAATTTGTATAGTAATTCCTAGAATCCCTCACTTGGAGGGTGCAACTTTATTTGACATAACTCAGAGTTTGCTCACTACAGACAGGATTTCCCCAGGGCATTTATTGACAATAATCAGAAGCAATTGTTTAATATCACAGCTAAATAATGGATGAACAAGAGGGTGACCAAAAAATAATAATGAAAAGCTGGGGAATGAGATGTCTATAGTAGGCTGTGAGAAGCTCCACCATTATCTGGGAATTTAGAACACATGAACATGTGGTTATATTGCTTATGTTTTTTAATTTCCTGTATATTATGATGGTTTGACATCTTTAGAATCTTTCTGGCTATGGGAAGGGATTTTCTCTTTTGGGACTAGCCAATTCTTAGAGACAGCAAAGGATTCAGGAATGGTTTGCTTTTGGTATGCAAATTAACCAACCCAGAGCCAGACATCCTCCATTGGCCAGTACAGTTCAGAAAGCAATATCCTTCTTCCTTAATCATTCCAGGACCAAGCACCAGCAGTAAAAACCAACTCTCTAACTCAATTCAAACTAGTTAATTTTAACCTATTCATTCTGCCCGGTCTTGCCTTTCCTGAGGAAACCAACAAAGAATCTAGCTTATACTACCTCCACAATCCTGCCTTCTGTCTCCTGACTAAAACATGGTATTCATTCCATGGTGCTGTGTGGTGAGCCATGCCTTATTTTTATAGAAACTGTGAATACAAAAGACTTTTCCTGGGACTTTCCTGCCTATTCTTATGACTGCACCTAGCTGACCTTCACATAACAGAAGGGAAAAACAGCAGAGATTTGGACATTACCAGGAAATCTGTGAAAAAGACCCTCATCTCTCAGTTCAGGTTGACTTCAAGTCTCTGTTCAAGCAGGAAATAAAGGCAAAGGCAGTTGCAATTTGTTGAAACAATTAAGAGACATGCTCCTGCTTTCACAGAGTCCTTCAACAAAGGTTGGGAGACACATTGATTAAAATCATGTAAGGATAACTCTGCTCAGTCATTAATTGACTAAAAAAACCAAGCAGACACTTCAATATCTACATATAACAAAGAAAACAGATTTTACAGGATTTTTTTCAGGAAAGTCACAGTACAAGCAACAACAACAGCTGTAATAATAAATAGCAATAACAAGAGAACCTACAGAGGAGGGAGAATATGAGCTCAAGTGTTGCCTCTATATTATTTTATATGTCCAGTTTTCAAAAAAGGAAGTATACATGCAAACAAACAGCATACACAAAAAAACTCAAAAGAAATAGTCCCTTAGGAAGTCCAGATTTTAGACTTATTAGAAAAAGACTTTAAATCAACTATTATAGAGAGAAAGAAACAAAATATTTCCAGAGATTTAAATAAAAGTGAAAAATAATATCTCAACAAATATAGAATGACAATAAGATTATATAAATTATAAATAATGAACCCAAAAGAAATTCTGAAATTGAAGAGTATAATAACTGAATTGATAAATTCACTGCAGGGGTTCAGTCATGAATTTGAGTTGGCAGAGGAACTGATGAACTTAAAGACTGAACAACTGTGAGTGTCTTTCTCACTGCTTCTCAGTGTGAGGAGCAGATGATTTAAAAATAAAGAATAATGAAATGAACCTCAGAGACTAGTGGCACACTATCAAACAATTCAACATATGTATTACAAGAGTCCCAAAAGGAGATAAAAAAAGAGACAAAAAAGAATATTTAAAGAAATAATGACTAAAACTTCCCAAATTTGATGACAATCATTAACATGCACATCTAAATATAGGCATGTGTCATTTAATGGCATCCTGAAAGAATGAATTGTTAGGCAATTTCATTCTTTTGCAAATGTCATATAGTATAATTAAACAAAACTGGATGTATAGCCTATGATACAGCTAAAATATGTTGCATAGTGTACTGGGAACACTGTTATATATGTGGTTCATCATTGATCAAAAATCCATTCATTGAAGCATGACTGTGTCTCAACAAACTAGAAGCAGGATAAACTCAGACCTCCATACCCAGATATGTCATTGGCTTGGCTAACCATTAGTTCCTTGTCTTTGCCCTATTTTATCCATGCTATGCTCCCATTCATCTGTTCATGCAGACAAACCCAGAAATCCAGGCAGAATCAGGTGAGGCCAAGATGGAGGTAGAAGTAAGATAAGGGTTTGCCACAATCTCATTATTGTAGTAAAAAGTATGCCCACCACCACCATGACAGATGAATGCAGTTCCTAGAAAAACCTGCCTATCTCTGAAATTCTGCTGGCACAGATGTGTTAGCCTCTCCCTTTCTCTAGTACTAACCCATATAAGTCCCTTCTCCCCAATTTGAGATGACATTTGTGACAGCAGTCCTCCATATCTTCACATTTTCTTACACCTGATTAAACCTTATTTTCTTTCACCAACTCTTGTCTCTAAGTTTTGGCTTAATTATTAAAATATTTTTGCTTCTTTTTGTCTAGGAAATTTTTTCACAGCTTATTTTCATCATTCAGGTATCAGGGCAAATGTTTCAATCTTCATAGAGTTTACCTCTACTTTATCTAAGGAATTTATCTCCTGTTCCTACTTCATATCCCCTCTCATCATATGTCCTCATATTTCTTCCCTTCTGTTCTCCCTTAAAACATTTTAATACATGTAAAACTATTATTATATGGTTGCATTTTCTTCAGTCAATATTATTTCCATGTAAGAACCTCCTTTATGTTTCCAATTACAGTGATAGAAATAATGCTATCCTGTAGTAAGTAATAAGTAAATAAATTATTGAATGAATGAATATGAACAATGAGTAGTCAGATTCCTTGGGGGAAAAAAAACTCCTGTTACATATGCATCATAATCAATCTGTCAAAAGACAATGAAATTTTAGAGCAGCAAGAGTGGGAACTTAACACATAAACAGAATCATCAATAAGAATTACAGTTGATCATTAGAAATGATGAAAGCCAGGCAGCAGCAAATGGCATAGTCAAAATACTGAAAGAAAAAGACTGCTTACCAAGAAACCAAAATCCAACAAAATAACCTTTCAAAAACAAAGAAAATATTAAGACTTTTGCAAATTAAAAAACCAGAGACCATTGGCAGACTTATTAGAAATAGTACAGAATGTTCTTTAGACAGAACTAAAAGGATACTAGGCAGAAACTGGAATCTACACAAAAGAAATAAATAATTCTAGTAAAGCTAACAACATAGATAAATGTAAAATACAGTAAATGAATTTTTCATTTGCAATTCTTCTATTTTCCTATCTAATTAAAAGACAATTGCATAAAGCAACAATTATATAACTGCACTAATGGAATCGTAATTTTAGATGTAATTTTATAATAGCATGAAGAATTAGGGAAGAAATAGAGTCATACAGTTTTTGTATACTTCAAAATTAAATTAGCATTACTTGGAACTAGATTGCTATAAGTTAAGATGTTGTCATCCCCCAGAGAAATGAGGTAAGAGTAGAAGAAGTAATAAGGAAACTAAAATAATATAACAGATAAAATCTATATAAAAGAATGCCTTACAGTTGGAATAGTGAATCAAAAACATAGACATATTTTTTCAAATGGCAAATGGCTGGTGTTAACCTATTACTTTAAATGTAAATGGATTAAACACTGCAATCAAAAGCAGAGATTTGCAAGTGGATAAAAATAATCTAGACATCAGTATAGGCAAATGGCCTCAGAGAAGGTTCCCTGCTTCACTCCCAGGAGAATAATATAAAATAGTCCAAACAGGCACTGGTCTCAGAGGCTCCCATGACTTGGGGCAAAATCTGAGGACATCAGAAACCAATGTTGACCACCTGCAGCAGAAGATATATAGAGGAAATTCAACTCTAAACAACAAATGGGGGGCAGTGAGGGGTGCACTTGGGGTAGAAAGCACAGTTCATACCCTGCTCCTGTGAGGAGGGCATGAGTCAAAATGCAGACAAGGGCAGAGCTGCTTAGTAGTATCCAATCACAGGAAGAAAACTGCAAAAGTACTGGTATGAGCCAGGTTTACAGGGTCCCCATTAAAGAAAACAAGTTGCAAAAAAGTGTGACTTCCTCTTGCCACATATATCTTTTGGGGCTCAAACCAACACAGTGAAATGGTGCTTAATAGAGTCTGAAAGCACAACTGAGAAGTTATACAGAAAGTCATGCCAGAAGAATATAGAGTAATAGGTCTGAAAGCAAGAGAAGAGCACTATCAGTTGTAGCACAGGAATGAGCTGCTCCCTCACCGCCCCCCCTCCCCGACAAACACACACACACACACACACACACACAATGTACACCATCAATAGATCCTCCAGGTTCCTCTCCCACCCCCAAAAAGAGATTACTAAAAATCAGTTTTCTATCTCCTGAAAAAGTGGAAGTTCCACACCTTTAATCACCTGAAATTTAACCCAAAACACCCCAATAGAGGGGAGAAGAAAATATAACAAATGGCACCTTGAATTTTCAGGAGTATAGTTTAACACAGAGAAAGAAAAAGTCTCCAGAAACCAACTGCAAAGACAGAGAAGATTTTTTTAACACAGTTAAAAATTTGCCATGATAAAGAAATTTAAATAGATGGAAGAAAGCACACAAAATATGATCAAAGATATACCTCAAAAATCAGAAACACAAATTAAATGTCTTAGAAAATAAAATTAAAGAAAAGAAGGTGGAAATTTAAGTTATAAATAGAAAATAATGTGATGCAATATGTAAAAAGATGAATAGAGATCAAAAACCTCTCGAGAAAGCTATGGAAGTAGATGATTAAATGGAAAATTGAATCAGTGACCTAAAAAAATGATAATGCATAAAGAACCCTGGTGGAATAACAAAAGAAATATGAAAAATAACCAAAGAAATACTTTCAAAATTATTCATGAGAAATACTTCCAAAATTATTCATTTAGGAATACTGGCTACCCCACAATGGGAACAGAGAGACAGGGAACAAAGAAATTATTTTTTTTAAGATTTATTTATTTATTTATATAAGCACTGGGTACAGTTAGAAGCGAGGGAGAGTGAGAGAATTCACCAGAGCCAGAGTGGGGAACAAAACAGGCAGACTGACGAAGTACACTACTGAGGGGAGCAGCGGACGTGGCAGAAGAGGTCTGTCACACCATGTGGGACCCTTGCCAGCAGCCGGGGATCAAACCAGCACTGCAGAGGTTATGGGCAGCTTTGCAGCCCAGTACTCAATGCTGTGCCACCAGGGGAGGCCCCAAAGAACTTATTTAAAGAAATAATACAGGAAAACTTCCCAAACCTGGAGAAGTAAATCTATAAATCCACAAAGCTAAAAGTTACCTAAATGTAATGAAGTCACCATGGCGCATAGTCATGAAACTTCCAAGAGTTTAAAACAAAGAAAAATATTGAAGCGCATTAGAAAAAAGAAGCAGACAAACTATAAAGAAAACAGAATCCAACTTTTTGTTGTCTCTCGGAAACTTACTTGAGTTCCAAAGCTAAACACAGGCTCAGAGTAAAGGGTTTCAAAACAATTATACAAGCAAATGGGGCCCAAAGGAAGGCAAAGAAAGCCACACTCATATCAGATAAAATAGGTTTCCAGCAAAAAAAAAAAAGGTAACAAGAGATAGGCACAGACCCTACATGATGGTTAAGGGAACAATGCAGCATTAAGACATAACATTTATCTATCTATCTATCTATCTATCTATCTATCTATCTATCTATCTATCCTAAACAAGAGCATCAAACTGTATAAGGCAATTATTATCATCTTAAAATAGATATTGGGAAAAATACATTAGTGGCTGAGAGCTTCAACACCCCACTTTCACTAATGGACAGATCAACCAGAAAGAAAATATACAGGAATATGACAGTTTTAAACAGAGAGTTAGACTAAATGGGTTTAAAAGATATTAATTGGACACTGTATTCCAAAAAGCTGAATATACATTTTTTTCAAGTGCATCTGGAACATTCTCCATGATTGACCACATATCAGGTCACAAAACCAGTATCAATGAATTCAGGAAGGTTGAAATCATACAAAGCATCTTCTCTGACCACAATGGTATCAAACTAGAAATTGACCAGAAAAAGAAAGATTTTTAAGAACTCTAATATATATATATTGGAAGATATTGAGCAAACTATTGAATAGCTAGTGAGTTAATGAGGATATCAAAGAAGAAATTGAAAAATACTTTGAGACAAATGAAATGAGGACACAACCTACCAGAACCTATAGGACACAGAAAAAGCTGTACTAAGTAGGAACTATATAGCAAGCAATAGAGGCCAAAGTCAAGAGCTCAAGAAATTAATCTTATCTCCATCACCTTAAGAAACTACAAAAAGAACACACAAAATGAAAAATGAGTAGAAAGAAGGAGGTAATAAAAATCAGAGCAAAAATAAATGAAATAGAAATTAAAAAGAAAAACCCAAAAGATTAATAAATCCAAAAGTTGGTGCTTCAAAAAAAATGAATGAATTAATAAATAAATAGACAAACCTCTAACTAGGCTCACTAAAGAAAAAAAGGGAGAAAACTCAAATAAATAGAGTCAGAAATAAAGAGAAGTTACAACTGATATCTCAGAGATTCAGAGTATGTCACCATCTTCATAGTAACATTTGTATGCTAGTGAGTTGATTAACCTAGAAAACAAATTTTGGGGGCCTCCCTGGTGGCCAGTGGCATAGGGGTTAAAGTCTCAGCACTATCAAGCTATTGTAACTGATGGCATGAGTTTGATCCCCAGCTAGGGAGCTAACTCACATGGTGCAGCAGACCTCTCCTGTCTCACCCACTGCACCCCTCAGCAGTGTCTTTCAGTAGATCTACCTACCTGCTCCCCACTTTGTCTCTGGTGAAGGCTCTCACCCTCACACCTCTGGCTTAGACCCCAGTTCTTGTATGCATAAATAAATAAAATAAATCTTTAAATAAAAAAGAAAGAAAACAAATTCTTTGGAATGTACAAAACTATCTGAGATTAATCAATAAAAAACAGAAAACCTGAAAAAATCAAGTACTAGCAAAGATACTAGAACAATAATCAAAAGTGTCCCAATAATCAAAAATATCCAAAAGTACTATGTCCAGAATCATATTAATTTATAATTGAGTTCTACCAAATATTCAAAATGAATTAATACCTATCTTTTTCAAACTCTTCCAGAAAAAGGAAGAAATATTCCAAATACAGTTTATGACTAGAATTACCTGATACACCAAAATAAAAGAGAAACCAGCAAATTACAGATCTATTTCCCTGATGAACACAAATGCAAATCCTCGTTAAAATCTTAGCCAACTGAATTCAACAATGTGGGAAAAGGATCATATGCCATCAAAAAAGTAAGATTTATTTCTGGGCCCCAGGATGGTTCATTATCCAAAATCAATTAACATAATAATAAAAGATAAAAACCATATGATCATAGTGAAGAAAGCATTTGATAAGATTCAACATCTATTTGTTAGGGAAAAAAAACCTCAAGAAAATGGAAATATATGAAACATACCTCAACATAATAAACGTCATAAATGACAAATCCACAGCTTTAATATCAATCTCAATAGTGAAAAACTAAAATTAAGATCTAGTTAAAAACAAGGCTGTCCACTTCCACCACTACTATTGAACACAGTATTGGAAGTCCTAGCTACATCAATTAGGTAAGAGAAAGATATAAAAAGGAATCCTAAATTGAAAAAGGAGAAAGCTATTGCTATTTGACATGACATGACAATGTACATATAAAACCTTAACAGCACCAATAAAAAACTAAATGACAATCAATATACAAATATCAGTTTCCTTCTTAAATGCAAACAATGAGACAGAAGAGAAAAAAACAATATCATTGCCTTTGCATCACAAATAAATAGGAGTAAACTTAACAAAGGAGGTGAAGGACCAATGCAGTGAAAACTGTAAGACATTGTTAAAAGAAAGAGAACCCACAAAGAATGGAAAGGTATTCTCTGCTCATGGATTGGAATAATTAACATTTTCAAAATGAGAATCTTACCTAAAGCAATATACAGATTCAAAGCAATCCCTATCAAAGTTTTGTTGGCATTCTTCAAAGTAATAGAGTAAATATTACTAAAATTCATATGGAACCAAAAAGACTTCAAACAGCCAAAACAATCCTGATAAAAAGAAGACGATTGGTGGTATCACATTCCTAGGTTTCAAACTGTACTACAAAGTTATAATAATCAAAACAGTATGATATTGGAAATAGAAACAGACATTCAGACCAATGGAATAGAATTACAAGCCCAGAACAACCCACATTTATACAGACATTTCATTTATGAGAAAGGAATTAAGAATATACATTAAAGAAAGGAAATTTTCTTCAATAAATGGTGTCGGGTAAACTGGATAGCCACATGCAAAAAGAATGAAACTGTACCACTACCTCACACGATACAGAAAAAAATGAACTCAAAATGGGTAAAAGACTTAGATTTAAGACCTGAAACTATAAAATACATTGATGAAGATAAAGGCAAAACACTTTACAACACAGGCTTCAGAGATGTCTTTGTGGATGTTTCCAAAAGCAAGGAGAACAAAAGAGAATATAGACAATTGGGACTACATCAAACTAAAAATCTTACACATGGTGAAAAAACTAACACTAAAACAAAAAGACATCCACTGAATGGGAGAAAATATTTGTACACCATACCTCTGAGAAGGAGCTGATATCCAAGATATATAAAGAACTAATACTAATAATAACTAATACTAATAATAAAACAGATAACCCAATCAAAAAAATGGGCAGAAGACTTAAATAGGCACTTCTCCAAGGAAGACATACAGATGACTAATGGGCACATGAAAAAATGTTCATCATCACTCATCACCAGGGAAACACAAATCCAAACCACAATGAGATAAAACCTCACACCTGTGATAATGGTCCAGATCAAAAAAGACCAATAACTACTAGTGTTGGCAAGGATGTGGAGAAAAAGGAACAACACTAGACTGTTGGTGGGAATGTAGTCTGATTCATACCCTATGTAAAATAGTATAGAGGTTCCTCATCATATTACAAATGGATCTACCTTATGACTCAGCAATTCCACACCTAGATATCTACCCAAAGAATACAAAAACACTAATTTGTAAGGATATATGAACTCATGTGTTACTGCAGCAGGATTCTCAATAGCTAAGGTATGCAAACAAACTAAATGCCCAAAAACAGATGGATAGATCAGGAAAATGTGGCATACATACACAATAGAATATTACTACACAGCTATAAGAGAAACTCTTACCACTTATAACAATATGGATGGAACTGAAGGGGGTTATGCTATGTGAAATAAGTCAGGAGGAAAAAGATAAACACCTGGTGGTGTCATTTATGGGTAGAATAGAGAAAAACAAACCAGAGTCTAATAAAGTCAAAGCAGTAGCAAATCCTAGAAATCTGACTGTAGAACTAAGGAGTGAGCTATATTGATCTGGGACAATAGCCTTCTTGACCCCACATGGCTGACAAAGAAACTGACACTTCTGTACTTCCCATGTATCCTCTTCATAAAACACTAGTAATTAAAGAAAGCAAGGTTGTGTGTCTTCCTCACAGATAACACAGTTTGGGAGAGGATGTGGCCATGACAGCCACTAGTTCCTGCATAATTTTATATACAAAGATAACAAGCTGTAACTTGATCCCGTGGGGGCCAGGAAGTCAATGAAGAACTTTAAGCCAAAGAGTGACAGCAACAGATCAATATTTAGAAAAATGTAGAGATTGTTCAATTTAGAGACTGGGTTGGCGGGGTTAAAACGAAGAAGACCGAGAAAACAGCAGAACATTAAACCATGATGTTCCTGTGTGACATTTTTTCTCTTTTCATATTGAGTTCATATCTACAAAAAGTAAATTGGGTACTAAGAGTTACAACATAAATATGAGCAACTAGTCACTTGATAAAACCAAATTTAAAATTGACATAATCCTTAGTATAGGGCTTGTCCTATCACTTCTTTACTCCATTTAACCTAAACAGAGACAGATTCTGCATGAAGTAAAAGTACAAAGTTGAGAAACATTTAAGTTGGGACAGACATTTAAGCCAAAGCAGTCTGAGTAATAAAAACATTTGAAGTATTACATAGGAAGAAATCTGGAAACAATGTCCCTGGTGATAAAACAATAACTGTTATTCCCTCCCCCTCAGCATATTGGAATGCAGGGATATATCATTAGTACAATGGTCCCCAAGGACAAATATATTTTGTTTCCTAAATGTATGTAAAGGTTGGTTCTTAGTATATTGGAGGATCTTTCATTTTTAAGGTTCACCTTTCATCTCCACTAACATTTCTAGTTTATAAGTTCATACCCTTTGGGCTGCAAATCTTTGGTGGAAGGTTTGAGAAAGATATTTAAATGTTCAATCTAAACAGTCATGCCTAGAAAGCAGCCAAATGAAACAAACCAGGGAATTTTCTGATTTAAAAAAGTTCAAAGAAATTGAAACCAGCTGTTCTTCTACCACTGATTTCTTTCCTCTGAAAAATGAACCAGAGGAAACAGGCCATGGCAGAAAAGATTGATTTTGATATATGTCAGGACTCACTGATAGCAAGTCCTGTCCCACAGAAGAATAGTCAACTAAACAAGAGTGAAAATGAGAGAGAAAAATAACATTTGTAAAGCTCTTTTAAGAACTAGTCAATTGTGGTCATCACTCCATGAGGTATACAAATATCAAACCATTAGGTTCTACACTTAAAACTCATAAAATGTAACAGGCAAATTAGACCTCAATAATAAAAATAGGAAAAAACCTGGTCACGTATATGTATTGATTCTATTGATGCTATTATCAATAATTTATATGGATGCATTTTAGCAACCTGAGACCCAAAATATAACCGACCAAATCATACCATTCAGATACTGGGAGAAACCCGTAGTTTCAGCCTACACCCCCAACCCCTTCCCCCTACACACACACACACTCCATCACCCCATTCTTGGTCAAAGATCAGAACCAATTAAAAAGGAATGAGTTGAGGTCAAAAGAGCTGAAACAATTTTCATTACCAATGAAGGCTATCTGAGAACATGGCTAGGGGTGCTGAGCCCTGGAATTAGTGAGATTTACCCAGGAGTCATGATTTGGGAAGAGGGAAGTAAAACATGTCCAGTTCCTCTCCCTAATCCACTCAACAATAAGTCACTTATTTCCTGGAAATGTGCTGAGAGCAGGGGAGAGGCCATAAGCTAATAAAGCCCCTTTCACTTGGTAGGATTTATTAGAGCAAGGAATAAGTGTCCTCCTTCTCCCACTCCCAACATTCACCATGATCATAATCAATGCTTTATGCAGAGATTCAGAAAACATTACTTATTCAAGAAGTATAAAACTCAAATGGTAGAGGGCCTCCCTAGTGGTACAAGGGATTAAGTCTCAACACTATGCAGCTATCAGCAGCCACTGCAGCATGAGTTCGATCCCTAGCCAGGAAGCTAACCCACATGGCGCAGCAGAATTCTCCTTTCTCGCCCGCTGCTCCCCTCAGCAGTGTATTTCAGTCAATCTGCCTGTTCTCTCCACTCTCTCTCTGGTGAATCCTCTCACCCCCCACACCTCTGGCCTACACCCCAGCTCTTACATACATAAATAAATATTTTAAAAAAAATTCAACTCGTAGAATCAAGAGTTGAATTCCAAGCCATCTTACTACTTTCCACTATCTAGCAATGTTCCATTGTAAACAAAAAAAAAATTTTCTTCCACCTTCTCAGGGTCTTTAACTGGATATAAGAATTAAACTGAGAAAAGAGAAAAGAGAAAAGGCATATGAATTTTATTAGTTATTTTTACATGTACATTTTCATAGAAAAATGAAAAGCCAAAGAAAGTGAATAAGGCTAAGAGCTTATATATCAGGTAGAACAAAGTGTAGAAACTGTAGAAAATTAACAAAAATATAGGGAGAGACCAGAGGAAGAAAATAGTTATTTTAACAAGGCCTGTACAGATTTCTCTCAGCCTCAACTCACATCTGTGTGGTAAAGTTTTCTTTCATCCTAGCATTATAGGAAGGGCATCTTTCATATGGGAATTTTATCTCCTGATTTCTGGAAGAAAAGGGGAGGTCAGAATACCCTTCCTACAGCTGCTGTTTTTCAAGTAATATCTTTAGCTCAAAGTAATCAACATGCCAAAGCTGCATATTTTGAAAATGCATGTCCTGAACTTCCTTAGCATTTTCTGTCAGAGTATGGTAAAATAAAGACTGCTTGAATTGCCAATTGTGTCCTATTCATAAGTATTGGATTAGATTCCTTCTAGCTTTCTATCAGCCAATATAACAAAACAAAAGTACTTTTTTTTTAAAGATTTATTTATTTATTTATACAAGCACTGGTTACAGTCAGAAGCGAGGGAGGGTGAGAGAATTCACCAGAGCCAGAGCGGAGAGCAGAAGAGGCAGACTGAAGAAGTACACTGCTGAGGGGAGCAGCGGGAGGCTGGAGAGGTCTGCACGCCATGTGGGACCCTCACCCGGTGGCCGGGGATCGAACCAGCGCTGCAGAGGCTGCGGGCAGCTTTGCAACCCACTGCTCAGCCGCTGGGGAGGCCCCAAAACAAAACTACTTAACCTATTTTTTATATGAAACTTAAACTGTATTCTATGCATTTGTTATTTTGGCCAAGGGAGAAGACAACTTACTCTCAACAGAATTTGAAATTTTGCCCTCAGATCCAGGGAATAAAAATAAGATATGTGTTTCTAAAGAAGAATCTTCTCTACCTAAAGGAGAAGCTGGATTTTCTCTTGTATTTTTCTTTGGAAACAACTTTAAATGAGCAACCACAGATCTTTCATATCAGATATCAAGGTCATGTTATGAGAAAAAAGAAAAATAGGTTTTTTGCATAGGGGGAATAAAGCTGGGTAGAAAGCAGATGTCATGGGGGAGCAGATGTCATGTGAGAAGGGGACTGGGAAGGGAGGAAAGAAGACAGACACAGACAAAAGAGAAATCTAATTACCCAGGGCCCGCAAGCTATGAGAGTTCTAAGAATGGGGTGTTGGCCTTGGGAGGTGGTGGCAAGTGACCAAGAAAAGAATTGCTGCAGTGGCCACTGTTCAAATTCAAATGTCTAGAGACCTTGTAGCAAAGTTCTAGTGCTAGCCAAGCTGTGACCATTTTAGCTGGAACTTCCCTTTATCTTCACAAAGAACCTCACCCAGTTGTTCCTGGAGGAGAGCCACAAAAAGACCCAGCTTCAGCAAACACTGAGGATACTACCCCAAAACACCTAATATGGTGATAGGGAGGGGCTCTATCCCTTGAACATGAAAGCCAAAATAAGCATGCCTGAGTACCCCAGGAAATGGAGCAGATACCACCCCTAATATCTCGTGCAAATCTGTCTCCTAAGTCTGACATCTATTGCCTCCCTTAAGGCAGCATGCATGCTGCCACTTGCATAAGCCACTTGCATAAGCAAGTTGCATATTTTCTTTATACCTCAGTTTCAAAACCTATACAATGGGGATATTAAAAAAAAATTAAAAATGTCAGGCCCACAGACTTAATGTGAAGATTAAAAGAGTTAATACATCGAAAGTTTTAGAACCATGTCTGTCATACAGAAAATACCATCTGGTATTTAGATTAAGGTTGAGACTCATAACCAATATTCCAGAACTGAACAGCAATATTTCAAAATCTGATAGGTTTAATATGGTTTATGAAAACCAAAGAACTATATCACCACTGAATAAAAGACCAGTTGTCTCTCAATCAACAGTACCTAAGATACGGAAATTTATTGCAATTTTTTTCAGAAATATTTTGTCACAATTTGGTGAGGAAAAAATACACAGGCTAAGGAGGGAAACAGACTTCTTAGAGCATACAGCAGCCTGTCTGCACAAAAGTCACTGCCATGGGCACCTGTAGAGGGAACACAGTCTCAGCCTGGAAGCTAGCAACCATTTTTAGCTAAGGCTGTTTTTAGTCTTCCTACCATAAGAAGATCTAAAAAAAGGCAAAGAATAGTGCGTCTCATCCTGAGTTACACACATGTTAACAGCATCTTTTCACTCTATTGCATCTTCTCCCCCACTTAGTGGCACCATTCTAGTTCTTGAGATGCCATCCCATGCCTCGAACTTTTGTTATTTCATGGGTCCAAGTCTTCCGGAACAGAATGTGACAGATTGCAGAATTTGAACCATACCCTAATCACTTCAGTTTGATTTGAAACACAAGAAGAAAATACTGTTTCCTGTTCCTGTCCAGGTGCTAAGTCTTGGTGTACAGGGACAGAATTCAAACTTGCCCACCGATGGACTTGATTAGTTGGCATTTTCAATAGTCACGTCAATTTTGACTCTTGGAAAATATATAACAAAAACTTTATAGAAGTAGGCACCCATGTCCATGTCTGGTGGAATTTAGCAGTGGCCCATGATGGGGAAGGCAGAGAGAGGAGATTCTCAGGGAATCTGCTATGTTCTGAATGTTTGGGTCTCCCCAAAATTTATGTCGAAACCTAAATCCCCAAAGTGATGACTTTTGGAGGTGGGTCTTTGGGAGGTGATTAGGTTATGAGAATGGAGCCTCATGAATGGCATTAGTGACATTATGCAAGAGGCTCAGTAAGCTCACCACAGAAAGATAAGTCTGTGATCAAAAAGAGAGTCTTCATTTGACCATGCTGGCACCTGGATTTCAGATCTTCTAACCTCCAGAACTGTGGAACATACACTTCTGCCACTGGTAAGATACCTACTTAGTGGTTTTTGTTATAGGGGTCCAAAAAGATTAAGACAAGAGCGCAGAAAATGTGTGCAATCATTCAGACAGAGAATGTAACTGTGGCAGCCATTCTGAGGTTTCTCTGAAGGAGGCAGTGTGACTGCAGGTCATCTTGTGTGGCCTGTTCTCACAATTTAAAGCAGGTATTTAACATAAATAACTATACAGTTATGTTTGGCTTTAGGTAAGATTTTACCTTTTCATACTTGGATATCTGCTTCTATATAAGACTATGTCCTACATAAAGGGCACCTCTATCTACACACACTGTTTCTAAACAAAGGATTTTTTTAAATTGACGCCCCTCATCCTTACTATTACTATTTCCTATCACCTACTTGGGCCATTGTCTCAGTTGTGAAAGACCTCCAGAAGTTAGGAAGTCTCAAATGCAGCACTATTGACTTTTGGAAATAGATAATTCTTTGTTGTGAGGGGCTACTCTGCACATTTTAGGCTATTTAGCAAAATCTTCAGTCTCTACCCATCAAATGCCAGTAACAACACATCAGATGCCAGTACCATCTTCTCCCCCATGTGTGACATCCCAAAATGGCTCCAGACAACAAATATTCCTGGAGTAGTAAATGGAGGAAAGGGAAAATCACCCCTAGCCAAGAATCACTGCTTTAGACCAATCTCTATACGATCTGAAGATTCATTTACTCTGACTGATGATAGCCAGGCACTCCCTGATACCCTTCCTATAAATTGTTTTTCAGTGGGGTTTATTTTGGCTACCCTTTATAAATTGCTTACTTGTAGCCTGTCCATTTTTTCTATTATATTAGTTTGCCCCACATGCAATATCTTGTGAAACCAAACCTTAAATTTATATTTTTAAACATACAAATGAGCCAAAATAGCTGCTTCTGGGCAAAGAAATTCTCTTAGCAATTGTATAAGAAAAGAATTCACCAGAGCCCTTGTCATCCTACAGCTATTTGGCCTTCCTGGTTGGTTTCTTCATCTATAAAGTAAGCAGATGGATTAAATTATAATTCATTAAATAAATAACTAAAAAGAGGAGGAGTATAGAAAACAGGCCAGAAAGAAGGCTCTTTCAGATGTATGAAGTTGTCCATGATGAATGGGAGAAGCAATGAGCAGAAATGGCCTTTCACAAAAATGCTCACAGATCTCAATGAAAAATATCAATTACACAAATAATAAAAGATAATACAGAGAATACCTTTAAAACTTGGGGTAGGCAAATGACAAATAAAAAAACCCAATAATTTGAAAGGAAACCTGCATTCCTCTGTTTACTGCAGCACTATTTACAACAGCTAAGATATGGAAACAACCTAAATGCCTCCAAACAGATAAACAGATCAAGAAGATGTGGTATAAATACACACTGGAATACTACTCAGCAATCAAAAATAAATAAATAAACTCATGCCATTTGCAGCAACATGAATGGAGCTGGAAGGGATTATGCTAAGCAAAATAAGTTGGAAGAAAAGAGAAAAATATCATATGATTTCACTTATAGGGGAAGCATAGGAAAACCGAACAAAGGGTCTGGAAAAGACAAAACTTCCAAGCTGACCACAGTCTTGAGGCATCCAGCAAGGTGGGGACAAGGGGTCAAAAGAGGGAGGGAAAGAACATAAGGCTCTAATGTTCACGGGTGCTATGGTGGTGGGAGAATCACAGAGACTACACCTGAAAGGAAAACAATTATGTAAGAAAATAAACAGATTATTTTAAAAATGGAAAAAAAAATTAAATAAAGCTTGAGGTAGGAAGAAAATTCCTAAACAAGTACTACCATGAAACATACCATGAAACATAAAAACTATAAGGATTTGACTACTTTAAATATTTTTATTAAATAACAGTCATCAATGAAAATTGAACAGAGCAGTTAATAAGAAATATTTGTGACATCTAGGCTGATATGGACTTTCCATTCAAATTATGCAAAAGAATATTTCAATCCAGCAGAAAATAGTTAAGAAAGCAAAAGAGAAACAGGCAAAAGGTATAAATAAGCAAAGCATAGAAGAGAACAAAATAACTGGAAGAGACAATCAGCTTCATTAGTAATCAAGGAAATTATACAGATTCCATCTTACATAATTAATTGGATATTATCACATGCAACTCACATATGTGGGAAAAGTTAAGCTTCTTACTTTTGTCCTTGCATCATCTGACCTCCCTCACGGTTATTTCAAACCCTCTGGTTAGAAGGAGGCAAAGAAAGGATGTGGGAAGATCAAATGTCCAATCCAGTTGAAACTTAGTTCAAGCTGAACATTTACACTGTCCTTTAGAGAATTCCCATTTGTACCAGTTCAAGAACTTTGCTCTCACTACCCTTTGGCCATTCACCTTGCCAGTGTTAAGGTCAGTCTCTCTGGCAGTCTCTCTGGCTCAACACTTAGATTCACTTGAGATTCAGCCATGTCTCAAGAGAACCAAAGCCAAATGAGGCAAACTCCACATCAGGCATTCCTTTGCATCCCCTCAGTCACACTCAACCGGTTTGACTCTACCCAAGGCAATCCCTTCCCAGATTTTTAAGTAGGCATTATTATGGAAAACGGAAAGGTCTCAAAACAAAAGGAAGTGTTTAGGGTTCAGGATAGCTTCCTCCAATCTTCACATTACTGCCACTCAATTAAAGTGTCTCTCGCAGGACCAAAGCTCCAAACTCAGAATATATAGTTACCTAACTTGTCTCCCATCCATTTCCATCCCACAATCCTCTTATGGTAAATAGCAAACTGCTCTTTGTTTTATTTCCCCTGTTTCATGTCCTCCCTCTCCCACTAAGCAGAGTCTTCCTGGCTTGACTGTCATGGGTGAAAGAATATTTTGTAAGATTATGTTCTCCAGGCTTTGTTGCCCATCATCCAAAGGGAGAGAATTTAAAAGCCTGCCTCAAGAGCATAATCTAACTTACAAGTTGCTTGTTACAATATCCTCAAATGAAAGGCTACCTCTTTCCTCAGACATCCTTCAAGTAGAAGGGTACTTCAAGTTAACAAGGGCAAAAAGAAAACAATATTATTAGTACTTATGCATTTAATACAGTATTTGGGGTTTTTTATATACATGTTATTATAAAATATTATCATCCTTCTAGTGATTTTCCAAGGAATTCCATTAATCTATATTTTATCCAGATAACTTCTAAATTGATCTTATGATTTGGTTAGGGTTTTTTTTTGTTTTGTTTTTTTATTTTATTTTTAATTAATATTTTATTTTATATAATTCTTACATTATTTTTCATTTTTGCACAATGTATACATTTTCATTTTGGGTATATTCCCCATGCAATTGCAGCCCCCCTTATTTTGACCCTAATCCTTCCTCTCCCCAGTGGCCCCCCACCCCGTAGTATGTCTCTGGTTTATAGTTGCTTGTTGATTTTGATTTTTACTTTGTATTAATTAGCCTTTTTCCTGGTCCTTTATTTAGGTTTTCTAAATTCCTGCTATGAGTGAGACCATCCAGTATTTTCTTTTCTTTCTGACTTATTTCTCTAAGCATGATCCCTTCTAGCTCTATCCATGTTGCTGCAAACTGCATGTGTTTATCTTTTTTGATGGCTGAGTAATATTCCACCATGTATATGTACCACATCTTCTTGATCCAGTCATCTATTTTTGGGCATTTGGGTTGTTTCCATAGCTTAGCTATTGTAAATAGTGCTGCTATAAACATAGGGATGCAGGTGCCCTTTGGAATTAATGTCTCTGTGTCATTTGGGTAAATATCTAGGAGTGGAATTGCTTAGTTTTTAAATGAGTGACAGAGGTGAATAATATGAGCAGAAGATTATTTTTTATAGTGAAAATTTAAGCAAAGTATCTAATATCAATAGATGTCCTCTTGTGGCTCCAAAGTTGCCTCTAAATCCAGTGCCTTTGGAAATTTGTCTAGTAGTATTTTCCCTGGTCTTATATAAGTATTTTTTTTAGATTTATTTTTATTTATTTATGCATACAAGAATGGGGTGCAGGCCAGGGGGCTGGGGTGTGGTAGGATTCACCAGAGACAGAGTGGGGAGCAGAACAGGTGGATTGACTGAAATACACAGCTGAGGGGAGCAGTGGGCGAGAGAGGAGAGATTTGCTATACCATGTGGGTTAGCTCCCTGGCGGGGGATTGAACTCAGGTTACAGTGGCTGGTAATAGCTTGATAGTGCTGAGACTTAACCTCTGTACCACCAGGGAGGTCCCCTTATATAAGTTTTCATATCTTTCAAGTTCAAAACTTTCTTCTAACCCAAAGAAACCTACATTTGGCCTTATAATTTGTTTTAGTTTTTACAGAAATAATTACTTTTAGTTCCTCTCCTTTATCACATAGATGAGGTACTTTTGAGAGAAAAAGTAAAGATCTTTAAAAATATGTCCATGTATTCCGTAATTACATCTGAAGGCAATTCATATTTAAGAGTATTTCTTGTGTTTTAAATAGCCACAGGATCACAATAATAATTTCATCACAATATCATAGCCTAAAAGAAAGTGTTTCTTTAATAGAAAGGACCATTTTTCACTCAGTGTAATTCTCCCCTGTTATTTTATAATTACTTTTAGACACCAACCCTATACTTTTCATCACAGACTAGAAGTCAAGCAGTTCCTCACACAGCCACTGTGATAAACTGAAAGTGCCACTGACTAGAAACAAGAAGGCCTGAATCCCAGCCTCTCCCTAATTCAGGTTTCCAATGGTCAGATGAATGTCCCTTTGTGCATACAAGAATGGGGTACCTCAAATTCAATTTGCCCAAGACTGAACTCATTATTGGTTCTCTAAACATAATCCTTATTCTTTGGGCATTATTCTCATTTATCATTATCCCATAACCAAGACATTTGAAATGCTTGGGGCATTTTCAATTCAGTCTTAAAATTAAACATCCTTCAGTCTCCTTGTCTCTAGATAGTCCTATATAATGTCTCTGAAAATTGTCTTTTCCTACTCATGCCTATGGCCACATCCTCATTGCTTGAATTATGGAAAAAGCTTCCTATCTTTCTGATTCATCATCCATTGTCACAATGGGTAAATAACTACCTTTTTATTGTTACAGGAATTATTGTTTCCAGAAAACCTTCAAATATACCTCTTTTGCCACATCATGCTATTCTCTTTAATACCTCTGATAGCTTAGCAAGCCTTGATTTTTCCTCACATCCCGTTTTTGCATAAAGTATGTCTTTAGAATGGCATTTACGGTGCTGAAGATGTTAATGCTGCATGTCGTATTCTCCAGCAACAAAACACTACTATTCCAGGACATTGCTGCTGTTGGGAGACAGGCTAATCAGAAGGCAGGAGCACAGAGCCATACAAAGTCTACTCTGAAGACTCCCTCAGCTTTTGTTTATCCTTTCATTATTAGAGCTAATGGGCTTAAAACTATGCAATTTAAAATACATTGTGTATACAAACACAATTGGTGCTAATATAAGCTGGGGAAAAATTAAAATCACAATATTCAAAGCAGTTGGCAGCTAGTTAGAAGGTTTGATGTGTCTTGGCTTGTGAAATCCACTTCTACCCATAGCACTGAGATAATAAGGAAATTTGCAACAGCTGAAAACAATACGCTTTGGCATCTTAAAAGGGATTTGTATATTATTTTATTAATTATTACATTTCATTATTGTTTTCATGACTAAGGATACAGTGTAAGCTTTAAAAATCATGATGAATCTGAAGAATGATTTAGGTAAACACAACTAAAATGATCACACTATTCATCTGCAATGAAAAAATAGTGTAAAACATTTTTTTTTCTGTCTTTATGACTTCAGTTAATCTTTTAAACATGTGGGGCATTTTGGTAAAACATAAAGGCATATCAAAATGTCAACAAATTTCCCTTCTTTTGCTCAAATCCTTTAGACACATTTCCACTTTTAAGTAGGATTCTACAGATAGAAACAAATGAAGTTAAATTATACCAAAATGATTTTGAAACATATATCATAATTTTAAATACTCTGACTATAGAAAATCATAGAAATAGTTATACCAGCAGAGCTCACTGCTGCTACTGTAGTAATATACTTCCTTACAGCTTTTTCTTATACATAAAAGTACTTTCCACAATTTGAGATATTTTATAGTCTTATTTTGTTAATGTTTATTTTTATGACTTATTAGTAATACAGAAAATACATTAAACAATTATGCAGTTAATACACAGACAAAAAAGGGTGAAAATAGACATAACTACCACCGTTTCAAGCATTGCTAGGAGTGCAGAAGCCACAATCAATACCCTTCACATTGAATCTTTCTTATAAAGTAACTTTTGCTTATTTTATTATTATTTCTCAGGTTGCCTCACCATAGAGAGAAAAGAACATTGATTTCAGTACAAGTATTCCATTCCCCATGAGAATTTTCTTTTCTCACTGTGAATTAAGTTATCATTTTGGTTTTAGATATCAGGGTTTTGAACTTGGTTTCTGGGAATCTGCTCCCATGAAATGTGTCTCAGCTGGTTTTGGTGCTGCCAAAATCACATTTCCAAGTCTAAAAGATAAAGACCAGAAGTTGGCATGAAATAAAATCACCAAG
This sequence comes from Talpa occidentalis, assembly GCF_014898055.3. Classification (NCBI taxonomy): domain Eukaryota; kingdom Metazoa; phylum Chordata; class Mammalia; order Eulipotyphla; family Talpidae; genus Talpa; species Talpa occidentalis. The sequence continues at coordinate 54,125,630 of NW_023604861.1, read as the reverse complement.
GTAATACCCAACACTTTGTGAGGATGATCAAACATAAGCCTGCTATCATGCCAGGATAGCACACCCTCAACCTCACCATTGGCTTAGTATACCATGCTTTTCCACAGACATTCTGCTATTTTAATTTTAGAGCACCCAAAATTTGTACAAATTAAACAAAAGTTGCAAACGAACAGCCTGAGGGGAAATATGATTACCCAGCACTCTGCCCACCTAGTGTTTACTCTGAATTTCTAAAATGTTGAATCTATGCTCCAAACCTAAATTTGGAGTCTATTTAGGAATCAGAGCACTACAGAAGACATATATTAGATGTATAAACAGCCTCTTCCTCCTACCCTGCCCTGACTTTCAGAAAGTTACCCTCCTATTACCATATCTAATAGCCCAGATCCCATAGGGCTTCCAACGTGTTCCAAACACCACACTGAGCAGAAATTATCATTTCCCTTCTCAACAGAAACATAATCTGATCTACACAGTCTCCTCACTGAGGTTTTCTCCAAACTGAAAGGAGGGAGGGAGCCCAGAAAATGTACTGAGATAAGTGATAATAACTTTATTACAATGAAGAATAACTTGAAATATAAGAAAGCACAACTTTCTTGGTCTTGCATTTCAATGGAAAACATTCCCCACCACTGGTTAAAAACTCACCAGGTTAGATGATTTTTTCACTTTATATAAGATAATCCTATAGTCAATTGAATGCATTTGGAAAATGTGTTTTTGTTTTTTTTTTTTCAGTTCAAGATAGCAAGTACCATTTTAAACTTCTATTGAAATGTAGGACAATTCCTGATCACTAAGCCATGGGGTAACAAAGTCTGATTTGGAGAAAGGTAATGATGTGGTTGGTTTCCCCATCTTTCTTGACTTACTTCTCCCCTATTTGTGAGTAGTAGTTTCCATCCTGCCAGTGAAAGAGAGAACAAGGAAGGGAAGGAAGGGAATAGGATGGAAAAGTTACTACTTAGTGAGTGGGTGGTCTTTGGATTAATTCTGGACTCTCTGCGCCTGTCATGTGTCAAAAAACCTCTCTGTCTCTAATTCTTGTGGGCCCTGCTGTGTCACTCTAACCACAGTTCCTCTGCATGGGTTTTGCTTCTCTCACCAATGGCCATTTCCCCCATGTCAGCTCTCAGGGATGCCGTCTCCTCGACATCTTAGCTGGTCTTCCAAGGTAGGTTCCTGCAATTCTTGGCCTGCTATTGACAATATTGTATATACTCACTGTCTCACTCTGCTCTTTTATATTCTCAAAGTGAGTAAAAGAATTTAAGAGTCACAGCTAGACCTTGAAAAAGCAACTTTGAAGATTCCTTCAGAGCAGTGTGACTCACACTTCAGTATTTGCTTCAGTTTTGTATCTTGTTTCTGTTCATCCAACCTTTCAAATGTTAATTAACAAACATTCATTGATAGTTCTTTTCTCAATGATAAGTTATAAAATTAATATGTCACCTTCCATTTTCTTAATATACTCACGGTATTTGGTGAATGAAGGCATTGGAAGGATGAGTCAAGACATATGCATTAGGGGCTCCCGGTGGCGGTGGCGCAGCAGTTGAGCGCTGGGCTGTGAAGCTGCCCGCAGCCTCTGCAGCGCCAGTTCCATCCCCGGCCACCTATGAGGGTCCCACATGGTGCGCAGACCCCTCCTGCCGCCACTGCTCCCCTCAGCAGTGTGCTTCATCAGTCTGCCTGCTCTGCTCTCCACTCTGACTCTGGTGAATCCTCTCACCTCCCACGCTTCTGACTGTACCCAGTGCTTGAATAAATAAATATATATTTTAAAAAAGGATATATGCATTAGTAATTACGTATAATCTGTAAGCACTAGAAGTATCCTTATACTGTAGGAGAACTAAGATGGAACAATTTGTTTTCAGGGACTGATAGGGTTATCTTCAGTAACTTCTCCATAGTTGCATTATTTTCAATTATACGCCTCCTTGAAATAAAGTAAAATAAAGGTTTATCTTACATACAGAAAAATCTAAATTAGAGTTTATTTCTAAAATAAGTTGAACTGTGTTATTTTTTGGATATAAAGAAATCCATTGAAAGTTTGAGAAAACCAACCCATGTCTTAAAATGTAATCCAATAGATACCTTTTCAAAACTTATTTTTAAAGGAGACTGTGGGTATAAGAAAAATATCCTGAGTAACAGATTACTTAGAATCGAGGGATTATCAGTTCAGGTCCATGTAAGTAGATTTCTAGTGGAATTAACTTTTCTAGAACAGAGTGGTTTTCTTTTTTTTTTTCAATCACAGACGTAGTTCCTTTTAATTAAGGAAAAGACTTTCAGATCATGCCTTAAATACATTTACTCCTCATTTCTGCTTCAGAGACATTAATTTCCTTTTGTTGGATCATTTTTATCTCTTCTTTGTATTTATTAAGCTCTGTTTAATTGCTTTAATAGTCCTGTCTTTTTTCTGCTGTTACTTTAATTGCCTTAAGATTTTCGTCATGAAAATTAACTTCATACATTTTCTGTTTGCTATTTTTTTATTAGTTCTGCAATGTTGATTTTTTTGTCTTCATTGTATTTCCTGTTCTGGGCAATCTTCTCTTTCTTTCATTTTTAGTATTATTTTTATGTTTTTATATTTGAGGTTATCTTGTTAAATTCATGTTCTTTGTAAATATTCTAATAATGAAATATCTCATAGAGATGTCTTTTTCTTTCCCTAGGTCAAGTTTACTTTTATAATAATTTTTTTAGTCTGTATTTTGCCTGCATGATTTTTTTCCCATTTCTTTTATTTCACATTTTCCATTTTATGTTCACATAACCCCAAACTGGCATTTTGGTTTTGTTTCATTTCTATGATGATCATGCAAAGATGGTGACTGAGGAACCGAGTTAACATACGCTGTTTGTTCTGATAGAATTGAGTAATTGTTCTTTACTCCATTTCGACACTGGACTTTCATAGTTCTATTTACTGTTACTTCATGTACATTTTTTCTTCTCTCCTTTGCCACTACTACATAATGTGCTAATTTTCTCAGGACTGTGTTTGCCCATAGCCCTCTCCCATTTATATCTCTACCCTGACATGCACTGCCAGTGCTTCTTTATGGGAAAGTTAGAAACTGCTCTGAGTTGCCCCAGAAAATGCTATGCTCCAGCAACTGTACTTATTTTTCATCAACTACAGCTTTTCTTTGCATTGTTTAGTTCATGTTGGTATTTTTGTGCCAGCTTCTCTCTTTTCCCACTGAATTTAACTAACACCATCAAGTTCTGAATGGGAGATATTCTGAAACCTGGCTTTTTTTCACTATTTTAAGTAAAGATCCATTTATCCTGATTTTAACAGGGCATAGTTGATGGCTCCAGGTCTTTGAGAAAGACAGTCCAATGTAAAACTGTCAAAAGATTTTTTAAAAGCTATACATACATCTGAAAGGAGCTGAGAATGAAATGACAATATAATTAAGAAAAGTTTCCAAAGTGAATGTTCTAAAAAATGGGAGGTCAGGGGGCTAGACTCAGGGAGACCTGTCTAAAGTTCAGTCAAACTGAGCAAAAATGTAAGATATTGACTGAGTCATCTTATTTTTCACCAGTTATGATAGCAAGCCACCAATTCCTTATCCTGTTCTCCTTACTTAATTTACTTTATATAATTCGATGTACTACTAACTGAGGTAATAAACATAATCATAAAAGTAGTTTCAGTTGTTGGTACAATTACAAAGGGTTGTACACAGCACAAAAAATAAAAAGGTAAGTGCCTATTTTCTAACTAAGACAATCAAAGCTTAAAAATTTCTTTGAAGATCTGTTACCACTTCAGGCATTCATTATTTTACACAGCTAAATGTTACCAATTTTTCTTTGAGATTTATCTATTTAGACTCTGCTCTGTCCCTAAAACATACAAAAATTCAAAATTATTCTAAGGGTGATCCAAAATGGTGTGACAGGAGGTTCCTTGTTTTACTCCATAGAGTAAATTATCTAGGTTAACCAGGGGAGCACTGAACTCAGAGAGTCCTGTAACTTGGAGCAAAACTGGAAAAACTCTTAGACATCAGCGACTAGGCAGATTGTACCAGGAGACACACAGAGTAGGCCTAGGTCTCAGTGAACAAGGATGAAATGGATGAAAAAGACATTTGAGGGTGGATATGGTGCAGCAGACCTCACCTGTTTTGCCCTGCTGCTCCCCTCAGCAGTGTATTTCAATCCACCTGTTCTGCTCCCAACTCAGTCTCTAGTGAATCCTCTCACCCCACACCTCTGACCTACACACAGTTCTTCTAGGCAAAATTAAAAAAAAAAGAATTTTTTAAAAATAATGAAAATATAGTTTGGAACAAAAGGTAGTCAGTCCCTTTGTCACAAGGTGTACAGACTCATAGAAAATTATCTTCCAGGAGTCATAGAAGGAAATATTCAATTCAGTAAGTCTACAATACCTAGTTTGAATGGACTAAAACAATCTACTTAGCTCTATTTCCAATTAACTTATGAGCAAAATTTAGTTTTCATCTCCATGAAAAAATGCCTTGGAATTTGGTCACCTTTGTTTCAGCCATTTCTGAAATAATGGGATTATGAAAGAGGGGTAGGAATTAAATTCTAATTTATGCTTTATCACTACCCAAATGTCATTTTGGTAGATTCATTTTATTAACACCCATCTCTAAAGATTCTCGTATTTCATTGATATATCAACAATTTTGCCAAAATTTTGTGTAGTGCTTCCCTCTTTCTCTTGTGTAAGTTTTCCTTCCATTTGGTTTAACCTGGGAGAGGAGAGCTTTTTTTCCATTCTTATGAAAGTACAAGTGGGAATACATGCAAATTAAAGCCAATGGCAAAGGGAGTTACTGAACCCCTGGCAAATTATTAAATGAGAATAGCAGCTGTCAGACTAAGCACAGTAAGAACTTGGCCCATCACTCAAAGCACTGCCTCTGGGTAGAACCAGAAGCTCATTAGATGGGCTCAAGTACAATGGAATAAATGGAGTAATGATCTATGTAAGAAAACCAAATGTATGTGTGATAATGGAAACTGAGGATCAGAGAGCTGCTTGATACTCTAATTTGTCAGCATTTCAGTGTATTGCAGGTTTTGAAACAATCTAGAGAATAAAGTCTGAGTCACCAGCCAGTCTTTTGATGTTACATAGTTCTGAACGGCATGATAGTTTAAGTAAATTAATTCTCAAAGAGAAAATATTTTAATTTTTAATGTTATTGCAAAGGTATTTTAAAAGCTTATCCTTCTCTTTGTTTTAGTCCTGTGGAAAGAGAAGTAATTATAGTTATGAGGAAAATTAACAATAAAACATAGCATTTATAAAAAAAATGAGTGAGGCTTTGAAATATCAGTATGGCAATTGAAAGTTTCAATATCAACTGAAAATGTGCAGAAAAAGCTCATGAGTAATGATAGATGTTTAAATGCCTGAATATGTAGCCATTTTACATTCTCCTTCTGAAGTGAAATATCATTTTTAAGAAACCATTTAATAAACACTTTGAAATATGTGCTCACATATAGATTACTAAATGTTCTAGGCCAGTCACATTTTTCTGTTTTTTGATGGGAAATTTAATTAACATTTATTTTTAAATGTTTCAGGTTGGTTCATTTGAAAAATGATAGAAAATAAGGCTATTAAATACCAGTGGGAAAGTCTTGAAAGAGAAAGGAATTACTTGTTCTTGGCTAACTGATAAAAAATACAGAAAATTTAAGCTAAAGCCAGGCCAACCAAAAGACATGAATTAAACAGTTACTACAGAAATATAATCACCTGTAGAAATATAGAAATTTTAAGGATAAAATAGTTTTTTTAAAAATGTAAGAAAGAGTTAAAAACTAAAATAGAGAACTGTTTCAAGTCATAGGCAAAAATTAATCTTAAAAAATGACACCAAAGGGCCTCCCCTGGTGGTGGAGGTGGTTGAGTGCTGCGCTGTGAAGCTGTCCGCAGCCTCTGCAGCGCCGGTTCGATCCCGGCTGGCCAGCGAGGGTCCCACATGGTGCGACAGAACTCTCTTGTCTTGCCGCTGCTCCCTCAGCAGTGTGTTTCAGCCAGTCTGCCTGTTCTGTTCCCTGCTCTGCCTCTGGTGAATCCTCTCACCCTCCTGCACATCTGGCCTGTACCCCGGCTCTTGTATAAATAAATAAATAAATAAATATTTTTTAAAAAATGACACACAACTTAACACTATAGCTGACAGAAAGGGGACATGTGCCACGATGTTGGCCAAAGTACTTTCTATAAAGCACAGATTCTATTAGATATTATGCTGAAGCTCTTGTGGTTTAGTAAATAATAGGACAGAACAACTTGGTTTTTTTTTAAAGATTTATTTATTTATACTAGAACTGGGGTACAGGCCAGATGTGTGGGAAAGTGAGAGGATTCACCAGAGACAGAGCAGGAACAGAACAGACAGACTGACTGAAATACACTGCCGAGGGGAGCAGCGGGCGAGACAGGAGAAGTCTGCTGTGGCCATGTGGGTATCTCCCCAGCCGGCTGGGATCAAACCTGCACTGCAGAGGCTGCGGACAGCTTCACAGCACTGCACTCAACCGCCTGTGCCACCAGCGAGGCCCCAGAAGAACTTCTTGGCCCATTATACAGTGTTATGTGTGTTATGAATATCCATACTGTGTGTTATGTGTGAATATCTATTATGAATTTCCAATCAAAGATACAGAACGAAGCATTTATCAAACTGGTTTGAACTTAGAACTTTCTAGAGAATGCATTTAGCAGAGCATTGTTCCATGAAAATCACAACAAAGAATGTAGGTTCCAAGTCCTAAAAAATAAAGGGAAGAACAGCAGAGAGAGAGAGAGAAAGAAAGAGAGAGAAAGAAGAAGGTTGAATGGTGGCTTCCTAAAAGATGTCTACCCAGAACCTGTAAATGTGATCTTGTTCAGAAAAAGTTTCTGAAAATGCTATTAAGTATCTCAAATGAGATTATCCTGTGTGAGCCCTAAATCAAATTAAGTGTTCTTATAAAAAAATTAAAAGGCAGAACACATAAAGGAATGATGATATAAAGGCAATGCAGGCAGAGATTGGAGTGATGAAAAGACAAGCCAAGCCCACAAGAATTGCTGGCAGCCTCCAGAAGTTAGGAGAGTGGCAGTGAACAGATTCTCCCTGGAGGTTCCAGAAGGAAGAGTTCTGCAGACACCTTGATTTCACACTTCTATCTCTACTCTCTAGAGGATCTGTGACATTCTGTCATCTTCATTTGTAGACCCATTGTAATAATTTGTTACTACAAAAGCCTTGGACTCTACTATTCTAATACTATACATAAAGAATCAATCAAACAGAGGTGTGAGGGTGGAGAAAGGAGGGAGTGGGGAGAGAGGGAGGGAGGAAATGGGGAGAGAAATAGTAAGAAAGGGAAAAGAGAGATGGAAATAAGTCATAGAGGAGAGAGAAGGAATGAAGCTTTGAGAGTTCCTTATGCATGATCAGAAACTGAAGGAAAAAACAGCCAAGAGGAAATAAGGAGGAGTAAGTGACTCTGCTGCTTCTTTTTCTCCTCTTGTCTCAGTATTATCTTATTTTCTTGGCAAGCCTTCTTAATGCATCGAAGGTCTTCAGTTTCTCTTTAATTTCCTGAAGTGCACAGTGACGCATATTTACCACTACTATGACAACTTATATTAGGTTAGTAATCACAGAAAATAAGTGTTTTTATTCCTCTGTCTCCTTCCATCCTTCTTTCTTGCATTGGGCCTTCAGGAACTAAATCTCAGTCATGTGTTCATCACTTGAATAACATACAGATTGGGATGAGCTTACTCATGCATTTGTTTCTATAAAAAATACTCAATTATTGAAATGACTAAATACAATACGTGTAACTGTGATGATTTAGAAATTACTTTTAAGACAAAAGAAACTTTCATGTACCTGCTCAAATTCCCACCATGATCATTTATTATAATAAAACTGGGTCTTTATAGCAAACTGATGAAATACACTGCTGAGGGGAGCAGCAGGCATGGCAGGAGAGGTCTGCACGCCATGTGGGACCCTCCCCGGCAGCCAGGGAATGAACAGGTGCTGCAGAGGCTGCAGTCAGCTTTGCAGCCCAGGGCTCAACCGCTGTGCCACCAGGGGAGGCCCATTGAAACATTTTTATGATTATTTTCTTATTATAAAATTTAAACATATTCACTGGAAAAGAAATTATAAGAAACATAAAGTATAGAGAAAAAAATAGAAATCACACATTCTTTAATTACATTTTAGTCATTTGTTGCTTAAGGGTAGAATTACATTATGAGAATTGCATTACTAGGGGATTTCATCATTGTGCAAATGTTATTTGGGCAGGACCAGTATATAATTGATGAATAGCTTCCCCTAATTTCTTTTTTTCTAAGCACTTAATACATTAAATAACTTTCATCTGCATCATCCATCTAAATTCTGATGAAAATAAGTCTACAAAAATGTACTATCTACAGACTGAATTGTCAGAGACATGCATTTATAAAATTAATAATGTAAATAAGCAAAACATTACCATCTTAATTTTACAAATATTATAGAACTGCTGCTTTTATCATTTCAATGTTTCATAAATAGCTATTAAATATCTTTTTCTGTTGAAAGTTGTCATTAAACACTACAGTTTAAAAATATTTGGGGGGTAGCACACATGTGTTTTTTAATTTCTCTTTAAATAATGATTTCAGTCATGGACAGTCCATTCAAAATATGACAGCCTACTGCGCACACCGACTCATAGCATTACAAAGTCATGATTTAAATAGGAAATCCCGCTGCTGATGTTTCAAACACATGAACAAATCAAAAGTTTTCAGACTGTGACTGTGGATTTTCAGATTCACGTTACGCCCTCTTAGTCTATATCTCGTTCTCTGCAGAGCTTAGAAGACAGTGGACACTTAATATATATTTACTCAGTAAAGGAACAAATAAGCATTTATTTATTCCCATTAGCCACATGCATCCACTCCTAAAGTCACACTCAGAGAATATAAAAGTCATCACATGTGCAATATTGAGCATCACAGTAAACAAAAAAGAGATATCCAAAGTGGGAAAAATAGAATTAGGATAGAATGTTATCTACCCAAGAAGTTTCATTAATAGGGAGAATTAAGATTATCAAAGACACGGAGGGGGTGGATCAACATGGCGGCGAGGAAATGCTGTGAGTAAGATCTCCCATTAAAAAAAAGTTAATAGGGAGGAAAAGCGGCAGGTCCCAGTGAGAAATGGGACACGGAAGATAAACGGATGACTCCAGCAAACTACCCGCGAAGAAGAAAGTTGCCATAAAAGAGGACTAGAAGGGAGGAAAGCTCAGAACCCTGCTACCCTCCCCCACCCACAAAGTCAGCACTCTCCGACCAACAGAAAGGAGGAAAAAAACAAACAAAACAAAAAAAAAAACTAAAAACCAATGAGAACAAACTATGCATCAAGCAGGACTGTGAGTGGAAAGGAACTATTTCAGCCACCACACCCGTGAACCGGAGCTGTGGAGAACCCTGCAGGATTAGCTTCAGAGGTGAGCAAACTGCTCCAGGCGCCATTAGAGAATAACAAAGACTCTCAGAAACCTACAAACAGCCCCAGGCCAGCCAGTAAGCTTGTGCAGAAAAGCTGCGCAATTGAAAAGCAAACGTGGATCGCAGCTGCCCAGGTCCCACGCCTGCGACCTAGGCTTGTGGGGAGACGCGCAGGGGCCCTCACTGAGGTGAATGTCCCTCACTGAGTAATCAGAAACCAGGCGCCCAGACACAGGAGCGGGGTGCAAAGGTGCCATTTCTACAGACACTGAACTGGGCTACAGCCCACGTCCTGGACCTGAGGGCTTTGGAACTGAGACCCGGGGCATGAAATTCGGGGCGTGGGTTCCCCATGACAGTGGGGCACAAGGCAGACACAGCACCCCAAAGCCGTTGAGGCTTCCCCACCACTCCCACTCTGTTCCCATCCCACGGGGTGAAAAAAACAGCTCCCAAGGACACTAGGAGAGATATCTGGCACCACCTAGCAACCAGAAAAAAAAATCACCAACACCATAGAACAGGGACCTTTCTTCAGTAAAGACTGCCTGAAACCAGCAGAAGGCTCCCTGAGGAGCCAGAGGTGAGCTGGGAAGTTCGCCCACGCCAGACCCCTTCTGGCCTGCAGTCCCAGCCCAGAGGGGGAGCAGGAACCCACCACTGGGGCAGACCAGGCGTGCAAGGGAGCGTGTCCCGCATCGGCATTTTAGAACAGGGAACTTTCTTCAGTAAAGACTGCTTGAAACCAACAGATGGCTCCCAGAGGAGTCAGGGGAGTAGAGAAGTTCACCCAAGATGCAGCCAGTTCCAGCAACACAGTGTCCCAATGCATACAGCAAATTAGAAAACAGACAGTAGAGAGTAGAAGAACCACATGCAACCTAGCAACACCTCAGGAAAAAAGCAAACCAAAAAAGAAAACCACCCCCAGGTTGCAATGACAGTAACTTGGAAGAACTTCTGAGCCTTTCAGAAAGAGAATTTAAAATTGCCATGATTAAAAACTGACAGAAGTCATAAAGGAAAACAATGATAAGGGAAAATAATCAATGATCAGAAGAATGAAATTGAGTCCCTAAAGAGGGAAGTAAAAGAAATGCAGGAGATCAAAAGATAATGGCGGCACTAAAGAACTCTGGGAAAAGCAATGAAAGCAGAATAGATGAAATGGAAGAACGAATGAGTACTCTTGAAGACACAGAAATAAAAAGAACCAAAACAGAAAAGGAAGGAGAAGTAAGAAGGAGAAAGACTGAAGAAAGACTTCGGGAACTATCTGACTCCATGAGGAAAGGAAATATAAGAGTTATAGGAATCCCAGAAGGAGAAGAGAGATCTAGGAACAGAGAAAATATTCAAGGAGATAATTGAAGAGAACTTCCAAACGTGATGAAGGAGCTGAAAATGATATACAAGAGCAAGAAGAAGCACCAAACTTTCACGCAAAAGGGAAAATACAGCAGACACATAATAGTAAAGCTCCCAAGAATCCAGGACAAGGAAAAAATAATGAAGCTGACAAGAGGGCAGAAACAGAAAACATTCAAAGGAAACCAATCAGGCTGATATCAGAATTCTCCAAAGAAACACTACAGGCAAGGAAAGTGGAGGGACATAGTCAACAGACTCCAAGAAAACAGATGCCAACCAAGAATACTCTATCCGCAAAGCTCTCCTTCCTCTATGAAGAAAGAAA